>NC_139841.1:13637320-14162320 GCF_963691815.1 Echiichthys vipera
GGTTGCATAACCAAATGCAAGTGGTAATCTTGGAGTCTTACCACCCAAGGAAAGAAGCTTCTCTGTAGTGTGGGGGTGATGGTGGTGGTGGTGGTAGGACAGTGGATTACTTTTTTTTCCCTTTTAATATCCTTTGGCCTCTGCCCCCCTACTCATCTATATCACTGATCCTCAGTAGTTGGGTATCAATGATGTCCTGGGCGGTGTAAATCACCCCCTGCAGAGCCCTTCTCTCCGGTGCTATGCACAAACCACACCAGTTTGTAATGTTTCCACACAAGGTGCTGTTTATTGATCTTCTGTAAAACAAAACAAAACAGAGGGGCAATAGAAATATATAGTAACGTGGTCAACTAATCTGACTAACACACATTCAAATGGTTTTAAACTACAATGAACATACAATACACATATTACTGATACCAATCTGTGGAGATGGCTACTAAAAGGTCAAAGAACTACACCAGAAATGCAACTGTTTTCTCTGGCCCGCCCTTCCCCCAGATGACCAAAACATACCTTTTTGGATTTCACAATTAACCAGATGAACATCTAGCTGCCATATACAGTAAATGCATGCTGCCTTGAGATTTATAATTTAGATTCAATCCCACAGATAATTTTCAAGACGTGTGTCGTGGACACTTCATTTTTGAGTGTGATTAAGTTTGACTGACCATGCTGAAAGGATGGGAAAGATATTTCTTCATCTTATGATTGGATTAATGTGCTGTTGGACTAGTTGGCCAATAGGTTTTGAATATGTGGCTTTGTTTTATTTATTTTCTGTCTACAGCAAAATCTATGGCAGATGTTATTGCTGAGAGGCTGTACATAGAAATAACACTGCATCTGTGTCTAAAGATTTATATAATCCGTTTTTTAAAGCGGCCACCTGAGCTGTATGCGCCATACCTGATGCAGAGAGCTTGCTGCTGCAGACTGTCTACACTAAATGTCTACCCAAGGGAGTAAAATAACAGAGCAGCTGCTGGGTGATGCCAGGTGTCAGAGGATAATGCGCACCAGGGTGTATTTGTGTGGATGGTCTCTTATCCCATTAGAGGAAATTATGTATGATCTACTACCACTTGTCTCTCGGTAAAAGGAGTAATTTCAGGTAATTGCAAAAACAAGGTGACGGGTCATCTGCAGTTTCAATGGGTGCATTTATTATCTATATTTCACATATTTCACATTCAAATGGAATAACAAAACTGAACACCCTTTTGCATCAGGGTCATCATTGTCATCATCATTTCTTAGTTTGTCAGTAAAAGCATGCATTTACTGTAACTAAAAAAATCTGTCACATTGTGACTTTTTGTAACTTTTGAAAGAATAAAACAACATTGTTCTTTTATAAATAAAACTTTGAATTTATAAGCAGTAAAACACAATCCCTCAATTCAGTAGTCCCAGGGACTTTGCTACTGCTTGGTCTAAGCTTATAATGGGTCTTTTTAGCTACCTTATATTAGCAATCTTTAGATAAGGTTAGGGTAATTTCATGGATTTCATGACTCTTCTCTTAATTGTTAAAGTCTCTGAACACCTGCAATTGGGTTTTCAACTATGCTGGCAGACAAGGTCTGACATGAGGTCATATATCTACATTACCATTAAGAATGATAAATGTGTAATTTGTCCCACCTTAACAGGTTCAACAAGGCTAACAGGGACTCAGGAAGATGTTTGTGAGAAGGGGTTTGCGACAACAACAAAAAAAAGTTATGAGACCGATTTTAGCCAACACAAGGTGACGGTTAGGGTTAGGCATTAAAACCACTTGGTAAGCAGGGCCCTTAGTCAGACTTTGACTCCGCCTAATTTCCTCTTACCAAAATATGTATGTGACGTTGAAAGGAGGGAGATCTGCCATCTGGCTGATGTAAACCTCCAGGGAGAAGTGAGGGCCAGTGGCTACCTTTCACTCAAGAGGCCGTGTCCCTTATTTTTCATACACTTTAACCCATAAAATAAAAACTAGCCTGGTATGAAAAGTGTTGTCACTGTTTGCATGGAGATATGACCTAAACATAAAGACAGAATGTTTTTTTTGTACCAGGCCTTAAAGAGGTTTAATTATGCTGTGAACACAGCCTATTTAACATGGGATTCAATGAGAAATTTCTCTATTATGAAACCTGGCCCTAGTGGCCACTCAGCAAACTGCAATTTTTGGCACTTCCTTATTGGATCAACCAGGTGCTTGGTCTCATCATATCAATATGTACGTGGCTAAACAGCAACAGAGAGACTGATAAGACAGGAACAATTTGTTAGCACTGCAAGAAAATAGTGCCGTCCGTCGGCAGCTTCCGAGCCGAGTGACAGCAGGGGAGTTATACTTTACTGCTGTGAGCAGCGTAGGCTACACCGTGGCTAACACTATGCAAAGACAGCTGCAGCACCACCACGGCCACAGGAGCCACAGTGCTTCTAGTGAAAAAAGTTAGTCTGGAGCCCTGGTTAGAAAAAATGCTGTGGTTGACCGGAAGTCAGTCACTTAAAGAACGGCCATCACACGGAAACCGAACCCCTGCAGCAACTTGCTGTTTTGTACTTTTCATTATTATAAGTACGGAAATTGCACGAGACCACTCTGTCAAAGGCTTTAACACTATTTTAGCTTTTACCATCATCCTGCAAGTGCCTCTTGTGGCCACAGTGGCCACTGTTCAGCGAAAAGTTATTATGCTCTCTTTAACATCCGGTAAAACTATGAAACGTTTGCTGAACAGTGACCACTATGGTTATTAGAAGTAACAGGATAATGACCAATAATTTGTCAGTTTCTGTAAAGAAGTAACCATTAAGCATTAAGTGGAATGGGTCACGAGCAGGAACATGCATTTACTTCCTTTTTTACGTTTTGTGATAAAAAAACATAAAAATGTTTTTTCTTTGACACGCTTTAATGTAACAGTACCACAACTATAAAGGAGTTGTGAAGGCAGTTGCACAGCTGCTACTTACGATAGCTGATGTTAGTATTAGCCACAATAAGTTAATTGATGACTCTAAAATTGCCCGCAGGTGTGAATGGTTGTCTGTCTCTGTACGTCTCTATGTGCCCTGTGATAGACTGGCGTCCTGTCCAGGGTGTACCCCACCTCACGCCCGATGTCATCTGGGATCGGCTCCAGCACCCCCGCGACCCCGGGATAAGCGGTTGAAGATGAATGATGATGATGAAGATACCAAAAATTGCACTCCTCATAGTAAGTCTGGCAAGTCTTCACACAGACATCATTCCGATGTCCACTGTAAATAAAAGTCGTCCTATAACTGCAGAACTTACCGGAAGAATTTAACTTTTCTTCAGTATCAAAGTACTTCAGTAATATGTCTGTACATCCATTGATACATTGCAAACAGGAGCCGCTAATATCTAATTCATCATATATTTAATCTGAACAAATATAGGCTAAAACAAATGGGGCTCAACTTGTAGCCCACAGTGGCAATATAATACTTCCTGTTTACATCGACCAAAGCATTATGGCAGCTGTTATCCAAAAACATTCTAGCCCAAACAGAAGGAAGACAACAAATGATAGTAGGCCTAGAAGTGACAAAAATGTATGTTAACTTTTTTATAATGTCCAGCATTAAACTCCACTCATTTGTGGAATGACACACGTTATCAACAACAAACGACTTTAATGCTGTTTGTCTCTTTCATCTGCTTTTTCCAGGTGTTAAAAGCTGCATCAGGACTTGTTTATGCTTTATCAACTTCAAAATCAATGACAAACATTGCTTTAAGAGGTGTTTATTTAACCACCAAAATCTCATTCACGCATGTTTGGATTCAGCAAAAACAAACATATTACACTCATCAGGAAGTGTGCAACCAGACCTTTATTTACTACTCTGGATATCGGAAAGCAGTTAACCTTGATTTGTTGCTGCAAATGGCTATTGGACTGTTTTATGTATTGAACACCATGTTAACAAGCAGATTTGAGAGAATAGCGTAAATGCCTCTACTGGTTATCGGGCTGATGGACAGTCTTGACTGAAGTTTGCCGGAGCTACTGGCCTACTTCTTTGTGCTCTTTTCTTCTGCAGCTTCAGCTTTGGCCGCTTTGCCTTCCTCTTTCTCCTTTTTGACGTCAGCTTTGTCATCTGTTTTTGGAGTGGCTTTGTCATCTTTCTCTTTATTTTCTTTCACCTCGGTTTTTTTTGCCTCTTCCTTCTCATCTTTCTCTTTTTCTTTTGATTCCTCAGCTTTGTCATCGCCTCCTTCTGTTTTTACCTCCTCTTGTGCTTCCTCTTTAACCTCGGTCTCCTCTCCTTCTCCTTTGTCTTCCTTCTCCCCATCTTCTTCACCTGCCTCTGTCACCTCTTCCTTTTGCTCCTCTTCATCACCACCTGCATCAATAGATGAGAATTTCATTATTATTTTTCATCACGACTTTAAAAATTAAAGTTAAAGGTAGCAAGAATATAATGAAAAACAATGCACTAACCCTCTGCTTCCTTAACTTCTTCATCTCCTCCCTTGGCCGCTTCTTCATCTTCTTTATCTCCCTCCTCATCTCCTCCTTCTTCATCCTCCTTCTCCTCTTCCTCCTTTGTCTCCCCTCCTCCATCTTCTGCCTTCTCCTCCTCCTCCTCCTCCTCGTCTTTTACCTGCTCCTCCTCCTCCTCCTCCGCCTCCTCCTCCTCCTCTTCTCCAGGTGGGCTGGCCTCTGCTTGCTGGGCGTGGCTGGCAGAGACGATCCCCTCGGTGGTGCTGAAGCTGGAGCTGAGCAGGCGTGATGTCATCAGGTAGGAGGTGCCGGAGCTCAGGCTGGAGAGGACGGGCCGGGCAAAGCAGGGTGCGGAGAAACTGTGGCTGTACAAAGAGGACACACCTCCAGGCACTCCTACGCTGAAGCGAGACTCCTCTCCTTCCAGCAGCTTCCTGTAGAGGTTGGTGAACAGACAGGTGGTGAGCACTACAGTCGATGGGAACTCTAGTTAGTGGCAATATATTAACACACAACACTACGGTGTCTGATATAAAGAGTGGATACTTATCATAATAAGATTAGGGCTTTATCCCAGAATGTGTTTACCAAAATAAAAGTGTTCCAAGAGCCAAAACTTCAATATAAATCAATTATACATTTAGTTGTGCCATAAACATTACAGACATATCTCCATTGAATGAAACATGACAAACACTATAAATGTGTTTGTTATTTTCACCTTAAATGACCTTGTGAATAACCTGTTTAAAATGTCTCTCCCCATAATTAGGTATTTATGCACCACTGTCACTTGCTAAACCCTAATTTGAAGAAATGTGAGCTCTTTGTTGCTATTGATCCTTTTCATTTTGAGAAATCTGGTTTTAATGTCTCAGCCTCGCTGTTGTTGTTGTTCTCACCTATATGCAGCAATCTCAATGTCCAGAGCCATCTTGACATTCAGAAGGTCCTGGTAATCTTTCAGGTAGCGGGTCATTTCCTGTTTGGTGCCCCTCAGCTCACTCTCCAACTCTGTGATGGTGTCCTAAATAGAAAACAAGGTCAATCCAAGACAAAGGGACATATATCATTAAACAAAATTAAACTGTTAATAGTGATAACTCCTAAAAGTTTTAAATAATTAATAACACAACACTGGCAATCACTACTGACGTGCATGGCGTCTATCTCAGCACTGTGCTTGTCGTCCATCTCTTGCAGCTGTTTCTCCAGGGAGGCGTTGAGGCCTCTGCATGCATCGATTTCCAGCAGACGGGCCTGGAGCTGGCGTCGGTACTCTCCTGCTTCGTCCTTGGAGCTTCTCATGGCGTCACTGTGCAGGGCCACGGTTTCAGTCATGGAGCCCACCTTCCCTCTGAACCACTCCTCTGCTGCCTGCATGTTTCTTGCTGCAAGCCTTTCATACTGGGATCGGATGTCCCTGAGAGCCCCAGATAGGTCCGGAGTTGCGGCTTCAGACTCTACCGCCACCTGGACACCCAGCTGGACTTGGGCCTGAAGCTCAACCACCTCGCCTTCATGAATCCTCTTGAGGAAGGCCAGCTCTTCCAACAGGGTTTCAACGCTCTTCTCCAGCTCAGCCTTCGCTAAGGCAGCCTGGTCGGCCTCACGACGGGCGTCCATCAGCCTGCCCTCAGCTTCTTCACGGGCCAGCACTTCCTCCTCATATCGACCCTGCAAGGCACTCAGGGTTTGTTCCAGCCGCTCTCTCTGTCCCAGCACGGCCTGTTGTTCTGCCCTGGCCTCATCCACGGCAGCTCTCAGGGACCGGGCCTCTTGCTCATAAAGCGCTCTCAGGCGGGACGGCTCATTGTGCCTCTGCCTAAGCAGCAGCAGCTCTGCCTCCAAAGCACGATTCTGCTGCTCCAGCTCACGCACTCTCTCAATGAAGCCAGCAAAGCGGTCGTTGAGGTCCTGCAGCTGGCTGCGCTCTTGGGTGCGTACGGTGCGGAACTCAGAGCTGATCTGTGCGGCCTGGCTGAGCTCCAGGTCCAGGGAAGAGGCTTGTGAGGAGGAGGAGAGCAGCACCCGGCCAGGAGAGGAGTACTGCAGACGCGAGGAGGACAGCGGGGCAGCGTGGGAGGAGTAGCCAGAGTGGGTCCTCCCTCTGGTCACGACACGAGGGGGAGCCTCGACATACCAGCGTCTGTATGGCGAGGCGGTGTAGTAGGGGTCATATCCGATGCTACTCATGACTGAGCGTTGGGAGCTCAGGCTGCTCTCCCTCTCCTCTTTGTTTATGTGTGTGTGTGTGGTGATGAGGGAAGGGCTCAGGTTTAAGCCTCGACTGCTCGCTACTGCAGCACCCTGTGCTTTTATAGCAGGACAGTGAGCTCTGACGCAAGCGCTTTCCCCAAACTCTGACAGTGCAGACTCGATAGGCTTACACTGCAACGGCAAGAAATGAGACAGAGAGGATCCATAAGCGCAGGAGGGAAATGAGTTAAAGATAGAGAGAATCAACCCCAATACATACAAAACAAGAAGAGCATATCAACATTTTCAACATAGAACCTGAGCGTGACTACAACAACACCGCAAATAACTGAATCATTTTGTGAGTTTCATGTTCTATATAGAGCAAAAACATTGTTAAAACATACTTATTATTCTGCTCACTGACACTGCAGGGGAGAGAGACAGAGAGGGGAGGGGATGTCTTCATTTAACAACCGTGACACAGCATCTCTCCTTCTGGGGGAGAGCAGAACTACAGCCACAACCTCAAAAGACCTACAGAAAAAGACCTGCAGAAAAAAAACTCCCACCCAAACAGCATGTAAGAGGTCACATGTTGAATACACTATAGAAAATACAGAGCAGGCAAACCTGAGCAATATTAATATATTTTCAAATTTCTTGCTCCATCAATAATTGATTGATTGGTTTTGATGGTGAATAATAATCAATACATACTGTTGTGTTTGTATTCTCCTTGATGTTATTAATATGTATTATACATTTTCAGCTTTGTTCTTGTCTTTTCCTGACTTTGCAAAAGGACCTTAGGGAAAACTACCTGCATATATCATCCAAGTTCACCAAAAATGTATTGAATCTGGCAATCATTTCATGCGATGAGTACTAATTTTTTTTGCATGAATTAAAAACCTTAAATGTAATCAGAACATTTTATTGTCTGTGTCATTGTCACAAGACATAAATAAGGTGCAAGCATCATGATCACTAATCAAAACATAGACATATAAGATAGACTGTATTCTTATATTCTTTTTGGAAATAAGCTTTTTTTTTATCAGTGAAAGAAAAGCCTTCTTTGCCTTTTGTCAGGTTGTTCTTTCTATTCTATAAAAGACAAACAGTCCCTCTCATCTGCAGCACAGATAACCTGGCAGGTCAATTACACCCAGCTGCTGACGTGCATTTTCTTTTCTTACTGTATGTGACTGGTGAGTGAGAGAGAGAGTGAGTGTGAGTGCGTGCGTGCGTGCATGCGCAGGTATGCAGTGGCTCAGTGAAAGTTTATGCTCATAAATTCATCTTCCTTTTGAGCTCCAATGCAGTGCATTGCTGCAATATCTATGGAAGTGTGTTTATGTGTGTTTACGTGTGTGTGCGTGGCGTGTATGTCTGTGATCCATAATGTGAATGCTCCAGTAATTTGCCTATGCAGCAGCAACCCCCCCCCCCCCCCCCAGTACTTGCAGAGAGTGCTGTGCCCAAACAGAAGTGAGGCAGGCAGTGAGAGGTGGGGGGCTTCAGTGTGAGCTGCGAGGACCCTGCTGCAGGCTGAGTCATCATAACATTTCTCAATAAACTCCCCTGTGTACACTCTTTCCCAGCCTAACAGCAGCTTGACAATCTGCACCGGGGTGAATTTTGGCAGACAAGATGCATATAGGACCTGGGGAAATAAAAGAGAGGAAGTAGACCATTAACTTCTCTTCCCAAACAAATGAACTCACCTGCACTGCTCATTTCTAGGTTCGCGTTTTCCCTATGAAGCTGTCTAAGTATTAAATCCTGAGTAACTTGTGACATCAAACCTTAAAACCTTATAGTGTACATAATTCATATTCTAAGCTTTTCAACCTCCATACTTTTCCCTTGCTGACATGTACATGCAGATACAGCTCCTTTTTCACGTCTTAACACAGATAAGTCAAGCCTGCCCTCGGAACAGCAGTGAGTGAGTGCCATTTTACAGTACAGTACAGTTTACAGCCATTAATTCACTGGGATTGGCACATAGCTTGATTTATAAATAGTATTTATCTACATTTTAAAGACACTTGGCCACTAAGGGCACTTTTGATAAGATGGCACTGACAGATGCCACCCCTAACAATAATGCCTGCCTCATTTACCAGACAGAACAAGAATTGCTTTAATTCAATTTCTTTGGTGTTAGATTTCTTACATCCTATACATTTACTGTATGTTAAATCACACATTAAGAATATGAATTTGAAGTACAATAATTTTCATAGCCTACACTGGAATACAGGTCATATAGGTCCTGTATGGTAAAAAGTCAGATTTCAATGTTATTTTTCTTTTATTATAAAGCAGGTTGAGGTGCCATATTAGTACTGTAAGAGAATCAAAACAGCCATTCCAGAAAAATACACACAGTCTGTATTGTGAAACTTTGAGAACTAAAGAAGCTTTCAAATGAGTCATCAGTTATATCACAACTGTACTACAGTATATACTGTATAGGAAGAAAGTAACTGTATCCTTATAGTCATTCCCCAGCTGCAATGATGGTGCCGAGACGCTGAGTGCGTAGATCTAGAAAACCCGTAAATGCTGATGAATCAGAGCAGACTGGGCTTTTGTGGGAGCAGGGCTTAAAGAGGCCGGCACAAAAACAGAGTGTTTCAGACAAAGGGTTAACACAGATATATTAAGACAGACAGTATGAGAGAAATAATGTGTTTTTGAACATCAAATCATGTAAACATGTTATATAAAAACCCAAAATACAATTATGGACCTGAAAATGAGCATCATATGGGACCTTTAAAGAAGAAAAGTACATCAGCTGGATAAATTGCACCAGAATTCAGTGTAACCTGTAAATTGTCCATCAATTCAGCATTAAAAGTTCCTTTTTCATGCATTTGGTTAACAATACAAAGTAGAACCCAGCCCCAAAATGCCGTGTTTTTTTCTGCAGCATCATCCTTGTAAGTTCCTCCATGGTACAATTCCGTGACCTAACCCCTCACCATGATCACATGTTACAAGTTGGCGTAACGCCTGGAATTCCATTAATAATATATTTTTGGAATATTGTATTTCTATTTTTTTTCTGGGTCATAATTTGTTTGGGAGTGGCAGGGCTTTGGCTCTGAGCTATAGTTTCCAAGGTTCATCAGAACTTTTTATCTCTGTACTGTAAGTTTGAGTGCTAAATTCTGTGAAGGATAGTGCATGATATGTGGATTCGATTATTTGTCTCAGTGGCATATAATATTTCCAGTATGGTGGAACAGGAGACATCTCTCAACCCCAGACTCAGAATAACTTGAATCATTAAGTAGAATAAAAGTATGTTGCAGTGATACTGAGAGAGGGCAATTTCCCGTCAGTTGGCAGCGCCTCGATCAGTCAGTCCAGTGTCAGTGCGTCTCTAATGTAACTCCTTTGAGATAAAATGCCAGGCTTCCATTACTTAATACAGTGCGATGTGTTGTAAGTAAAAATAATACTAGAGCAACTCCTGGAGGTGATGGACAGTTATACCACTGAATAAAATCCCCTGACTACTACTAAGATTAAAAATAGACTTGATGATTTGCTAAGATATGATTGTTTTTTTCGAGTTGGACCAGATTGATCCCTGAGGATGAGTCAGGATGTAGTTCAATATCTTTGAGGAAGTCTTTTCTTTTCACCATCACTATCACTAATCACTATTGTGGTTGGAGTCAGTTAGTTGCATCATTTGCTTTGCTTTGCAGCTATGTTTATAGTAAGACAAAGCACATGAGTGCAAACCGTATGCAGCTGTTCATTCAGCTGTGTTTTGCCAACATGTTGCTATAATAGCTTTCCCCTCCCACAGTGTCTTAAACTGACTGAACCTGTATGAGCTTCTGTGTTATAGCCACAACAAATGCCATGTGAACAAATGTAATATTTACTAAACATTAATTAATGCTTCAGAATGTAATGAGCTGCAGTTTCTCTCTCTGAGATTAAAGTGTGAGGTGCCTCTATGAAGCTAACTCTGATCTTTACACTTTTGTTCCACAGATCTCAGTTTAAAAGTCATGTTGCTATTTTTGGCATAATATCTGACCTCTGGCCTTCCCAGCCACCACATGTCCCACCAGCCCAGCAGAGGTCTGGTTCTATTGGCTGGGCTTATATGTCCTTCAGAGCATGAATGCCTCTCACAGGTGGAAAGTGAAGGAGGCCTGTCTGCTATGCACTGTCACTATCCCTGTTCCTATAAAAAGAGTGTGGTTTGCTGGCTTGGTCTCACTGTTGGTCAGGCAGTGTGTGTGTTTGCACAACTTAGAAGGGCTGAGGTAACTGTGTTTGGTTGAAATTAAACCCAGGAGACACACTGTAAACATGGCTGCTGTTCATCGTTTGGTTATTGTCCGTCACGGTGAGAGTGCCTGGAACCAAGAGAACCGCTTCTGCGGCTGGTTCGATGCTGACCTCAGTGAGAAAGGTATGGAGGAGGCAAAGCGTGGAGCCCTGGCTATCAAGGACGCAGGCCTCAAGTTCGATGTGTGCTATACCTCCGTGCTGAAACGTGCTGTGAAGACCTTGTGGACAATCATGGAAGGCACAGACCAGATGTGGCTGCCCGTGATTCGTAGCTGGCGCCTGAATGAGCGTCACTACGGAGGCCTCACTGGTCTCAACAAGGCCGAGACGGCTGAAAAGCATGGCGAGGAGCAAGTGAAGATTTGGCGCCGTTCCTTTGACATCCCACCTCCACCTATGGATAAGGATCACCCTTACCACAAAATCATCAGTGAGGTGAGACAACTAGAACTAAGGGAGCAGAGCCGCTGACTAAATTAGAATAAGTAATACATTAATGTTTATTCTTCTCAATACTAAGAGGAATATCAAGGCAGCAACTGGCAAACATTCATTTGAAAGTGCTCCGCTGTTACGTAACTTATGTCAGTTGTTTGGAGAGTAAACTACATTCTACTGTTCTTACTTCCTCCAGTCCCGGCGCTACAAGAATATGAAGCCCGGTGAGCTGCCCACATGTGAGTCACTGAAAGACACCATCGCCCGTGCCCTGCCTTTCTGGAATGACGTCATCGCGCCTGAAATCAAGGCGGGAAAGAACGTTATCATCGCTGCCCACGGAAACAGCCTCCGTGGCATCGTCAAGCACTTGGAGGGTGAGCATTACAGTTGTAGGTGGACAAAGCTTTAGAAAAAAGTAGATGAAGAAGAAAGTTCTGCAGTGAAAAGTGAAATATTTCTGATTGAAAATAGCTTTCATTGCATAGACCAAGGCCTAAATAATCAGACACTTGTCTTTGAAAACACACACACAGTTGTGGATTACAGAGCATAAAAATAGCATGCAGGGACTCCGCTCAGGGACAGGGGGAAGAGGGTCATGAGCTTGGTTCCCATTACAGTCACGACCTTTATGTCGAAAGGTTGTACTTTTTCAAGGAGTGACCAGACACGGATAAGAGAGTTATACAACCAGAGACCCTAAAGGGCAATAGTAAATGTCAGAGAGGAATGGTTGGTGTCAATGATGACAGAAAGAAATAATGTAGATCAAGTTTCTAGATCATAAGCTACAGATTGCTATAGACACAAGAATTTAAAATATTATCAGATATAAAGAAAACCTGCTCTGCTGTACGGCATTTGTCCTTCCTGTCTGCCTAGTTGGGAATCAGACTGCCTTTTAATGTATCAATTACATTCCCTCTGTTCTGTCTGCTGATCTGCATGTCTACCCGTCTGGTCCATCTGCCTGTCTTTCCAGGTATGTCCGACGCAGCCATCATGGAGCTGAACCTGCCCACAGGAATCCCAATTGTGTACGAGCTGGATGCAAACCTGAAGCCTGTAAAGCCCATGGCGTTCCTCGGCGATGCGGAAACCGTAAAGAAAGCCATGGAGGCCGTGGCTGCCCAGGGCAAAGCCAAGAAGTAAGGAGGAGGCTCCGTGATGATGCAGAAAAAGAGACTGTTCCCCCTTTGTCCCTCAACATTTCATCCTATGCATTTGTCTATCCTTGTAGTCCATTCCAACCGGGGAAATCTTTAATGGTTCTTTTGGAGACGGGCCATTTTCCGCACATTAGCTCGTTTGCTTAAATGACAGACAGATGACCTGCCAATCAAAGCAGAAAGCCAGGTCTAATATTTTATGCAGCCACACATCACTCAGCCCTTTTAAATTGTGATCAAGCCCTATGTGGAGGGCCTCACTACCCTGGCACAACCAATAAAGAAACCATGTTTTTATGTTTGCATGTCTGTGTAATTTTTCTCCTTATTGTATCATGTCGCTTTCCCCTTTTTCTTTATTCAAATTACAATGTCATCCTTATCCATATTTCCTCTTCAGGTTCCCAATTTAGAAATCAGTGGTTTCAGCAAAGTGCAAAGGTGTGCTGTGAAATCTTATCCAGGAGGTAGAAAGGAGGGGGAGAGAGAAACAGTCTGAGAGGCAAGTCAATGGGTTCATCCTGGCAGAGTTCCCTTGATGCAGCTTGTCTGGGTTTTTGCCCATCCTCTGCTACAGTCAGATCACACTGAGACCCACAAAGGCAAATGATAATTTCAAGCAATTACCTATCATACAAAAAGAAAGGTGACAAATGAAAACACTTAAAAACCTGAATAAGTGAGTAGTTATACTTCAATAGTGACTGCCTTTATTCTATGATTAACATTTCTGTCATGGTAGGAGTGCTATATTTCAGGATGACAATGCCTCCATCTACAGGGCACAGGGGATAACTGAATAGTTTAATGACTGTGGAAATCATGTAAATTATGATATAACCTTTGCAGTCACCACTTTGAACCTAATAGAGATTTGGAATGATAT
Organism: Echiichthys vipera; assembly: GCF_963691815.1. Lineage (NCBI taxonomy): Eukaryota > Metazoa > Chordata > Actinopteri > Perciformes > Trachinidae > Echiichthys > Echiichthys vipera. Next base: position 13,650,832 of record NC_139841.1, read on the forward strand.
TATGAGCACTCTCCACCACCACCATGAAAACACTGAACAAGAAAATAAGTTTTTTTAAGATTACTCAAGTATAGTTTCAGAGACTTGATGTTTTCCTTTAACAAGAACGACCTTTTAGTACCATGCGAGTTGTACTTGAAGGACAGTTTTTGTGTGGCAGGGTTGGGGGGGTTGGGGGGTGAGTGGGCGGGGACGACAACCTCTTAGACCTCTGACTATAGGTTTTGTAAATCACACATGATTGATTCAGGTATTTTTCCATTTTCATTCCTAATAAAACACCAGTAACAAATTCTGTAGAATATTATTCATCACATAGGTTTATTTTAGGGTTGGACGTGGCCTTACATTAGAGAAAATTATTTCTGAGTAACAGATAACACAACATTATATATATATATTTGCATTAGCAAAACACACAGTATCAGACAAAACAAAAGAGTTCAGCAGGATTGCAGAGAGGAGGGAAGGCAAGTGATCCTGGTTCACAGTTCTATCTAATGTTGTCATGCCACCTAATGGCCACTATAGGGAACACAGACTAACTGTGAATAAGTAATTCAATAAACAAATCAGTCCAGAAGGCGTTGTGCATCTAAAAACATAGCTTTGGGTTAGTATGTTAAAATATTTTTTTGTTACTGAAACCTAGTCTCAGAGCTGGGAGGCTGTAAACAGAGATTGACAAGTAAATTAAAATTCAGATTTGTTTTGGGCTTGTATGCTGCATTTGTCCTTTTGATGATCAGCAGGTAGCCTCAGAAGCTGGCTTGCAAGGAATGTCCATGGCATCTTGTTACTTTCATTTGACATGTCATTATCGTAGCAGTTCATATTCAAATTTGCAATATAAAAACAATCCTTTCCACTGTACCATAAATCTGATGAAAAATGTGCACCATCGTGTACAGGCTTTGATGCTGATCAGGATGTTTTGTGCGGTCGATTTTCAACAGGTTCAGAGACTCAGTTATGGTTTAAGTCTGAGCTGTTTTGATCCGTAGCAGTTTTAGCAGCAGGTTTTTTCTTGAAAGGCTTGAAGAAGCTCGGGATAGATACTATCTTGTGTCGGTTTTTCTTGTACGCCACTGCTTCATAGGTTTCCGCTTTGGACATGTCTATATACTCCGCAGCATTGGTCACATTATTTTCTATGTTGTTGACCAACTCCCCCTGATAGAAGAAAGACATAATTAACGGCAGTCAGGTTGTGGGTCCCTTAACATCAGTATATTCCTTTATATCAGATGTAATCAACATTTGCAAATGAAAAACCCATTTTTACCTGAATCTCCAACAGCATGGCAGTGTCAACAAATATTTCGTGCAGCTCTTTGATGCCGGACTCGAGGCTGATGATGTCCTGATGACGAGATTCAATCTCACTCAGAGCCTGACTTGAAATCCGAGCGCCAGAGTTAATCTGCGGTAGGAAAAGTACACCAGTTGTTTTTAATCATCATCTAATTAGCTCCATCTTGATTATATCCGAAAATCTAAGTGATCTAACTATTGCTTAGGCATTAATGTGGTGTGGAACTGAAGGATATTCCACTTACATCAGATATGAAGATGGTAAGACTGTCACGGTGCAGCATCTCCTCCAACTCTTCATCTGTAGTCACTTTATCCACTGAAATATACAGAACTGATCAGCCAAAAAGATTTTTGTGCAGGTGAGTTAAACAGAATGTCATATCAAAAACATTATTTTAAAACAAAAATGTGCATGCTTACACTATAAATGACCCATCACAAAATGGACAGCTAAACTATTTTTGTGTTGCGTCTTCATAAATGAGCAGGGAGTGTATGTGTTTTGGATGACCACCACAGGATGGTGCAATTACACCTCTACTTTCTACTGCTTTTCCACTTTCTCCTCCCCAAAATCAATTAAGTATACTGTAGATTCAGATCAAAGCCAAAGCCTGTGTGTAATCTCAAGGGGAAAAGTAGTTTGATGGATAAATAACATTTAATGCTGAGCTTCTTGTTCATAGTAATGAAGTAACTGGGAATAAGAAATAATATTACCTCCACAACATCATAACATGACTATTGGAGGAGCTTTTAGTATAGAAACACATAATAAGATCCTGGTGTATGATAGTAGTCCATTATCAAACCCTGAGCAGAGATCGGGGAGGAACAAGTGTTAATGTTTTGGTTCTGTTTGTTTTTCGGCATCTCACCAATCTCCAGCTGTCTCTGAATTTGTGCTTTGCATTTATCCCTGAAGGAGATTTGTTCCTTATGGTAACTCCTCATGACTTCAGCAAAGCACCGGGTCAGGTGTGAGTGCTGGTCAAAGACATTGAACAGAAATTAATTCAGATTTTTAAGCCAGAAATGCAAATTATTCATTGAAATATAAATCTTTCACAAAGTCCATTTCTGAGGTGATTTTGTCAGGTGCATAACTATTGAGACTTCTTTGTAATAAACTCAGTGTGCCATATATACGCATCTGGCTTATCATAAAAGGAAATATAAGTACTGACACACCTGGTTCTTCTGAATACGCTGAATTACTGAGGCCCTTTTACTGTTCTCATCCACAGCCAACCTCTCCTGCATTGCTGAAAAAACACAGATCTAAATGTGAAAACAAACACAGGACCACTTTAAAACTTTAGAAAATAATAAAAAATTAAAACTACACCACACTATTTATGAATCTATGCATGCAGTAAAAGAAAACCTGGGTTAAATTAGATTGTCTAGTACAGACATTTTTAATGTTTCGGTACCTCTGCATCTTTCTACAATCAGGGTTTTGTTAATCTGAGACAGCATGTTTAATGATGACCAGTAGAGTGGAGTACTTTTTTCCAACCATTTGCAAGTCAAATGCTGTGTTATGAACTACTTCGTTCCACAATGAGGAAGCTGCACTGTTCCTCATTGTCTCAAACAATGATGGTACACAGCCACATATTGATAACTTGAAAAACTGCACTCGTATTACGCCCCAACCCCATTATACCACAAATCAATATCTACTGTACAAAAGCACATTTTGCAAGGATAAAATACAACAACTCATCTCCACCTACATTTTAACTTGGCTCGGACCAAGTTGGCATTCTTCTTGGTCTCATTGTTCAGCAGCTCCAGCTTGTCTTTTTTTCCTAAGAACATCATAAATTCACTCCATAGAAGGAATCATTTCAACATGGTCTATTACATGCAGCAACTTTGGGGTAGAGCCGTAAAAATTAGGCCCCCCTTGAAAATGAGATGATGAAGGGGAATAAATCCATTCTAAATGTATTCATTGATTATTTTTTAACTATCCGTCTGTTAAGTCATGCCATAACACCCTTTCAAAATATGATATCCTGGTCCAAGCCGTTCTGAGCCTCCTATTTCTACAATGCTGCAGTGCCCTGTTCCCAGTTGTTTGAACAGATGTCTAACTGTCGTTAGAGGTTATCGTAATTGTTCACATGTTCGGCCGTTGTGTCTGTCTTGTATTAACGCAGCATTTGGACCTGGAAATCTTATTTTCAAAGGATGTTACATCAGACTTAACAGCCGTAGAGACTTAATCAAAAACTATTTTGATAAGACTGATCAGCTTGATATTTTTTTAAAGAAAAAGAATAGTCAAAATTTAAAATTCCAGTATATATTATAATTTCTAATATGAATATTTTCTGGTTTCTTTACTCCTCTATGACAATAAACTTAATATATTTGAGCTATGGACAAAACAAGGCATTTTTATCACCTTGGGCTTTGGGAAACACTGATCACTTTTCTTTTTGACATTTTATGCCCAAACAACAAATTGATGTATCCAGAAAATAAACGATAGATTAAGCAGAAATGGAAACAATAGTTAGTTGCAGCCCTACTTTGGTGATCCCTTAACTTTAAGATGCACATTGTCAAAGATGACGATCCTCTAAGGAATGGTTGGTTTTATATGTATTGTGAATTTGTCTGTTTAATATTCGGATATCAATATATATTGATTAATATTAATATTTGTATTCAAACCTGATCAACATTTCTCAAAACATTGAGAGTGGAGAGTACCCTTGACCACATGTTGGATATGATTGTATATTTTCAGTTACTGTCTAGCTTGTTGTTGATGTAACATTGTTATTATCATTGTGTAGGAGCATATGTGTATGCAGACCCTGTAATGTCCTTTATGTCTAACACAGATAATCAGACTATAGCCCTAAACTGATGTGGTTCTATATAACATCTCATTTATAATTTTTCTATGCCATCTATTTCTATTTCCAAACAATACCACCCTGCAACCACCCCCCCAGATGTGTTTGTCAAAGGCTGCGTAGCCCTTTAGTTTATGTTGCTCTGTTTGTCTTTTCAATGTTGTGTACCCTGAAGGAGGAGGGAGATATCTGAGAGCATCAGCACCACAGGGATTGTACTTTTCTATCATTTGAAAACTTGTTGGACTCATGGGACCAAGCAGATATGCACACGATGACGGTGCTCAATACTTACCCTGGTCTTGGTTTGGAGTGGATAGGATGACACCATGTCTTCTCTCCACCTCTTCTGCTTGGCAGGAGATGTTTTCAATGAGGCTTCTCACCTCCCCCACCTACACACATTATGGGAAGCAGTTTTAACAGTACAGTAACTAGTACATATGACGTCACTGTTATTCATGTGTATTGGTCTTTCAATTCTAGATATCCACAATTTCATTTTAGATATCGAAAATTAACACTCAATATCTGTAATGTAGTTCTTACTAGGAAGATTGCAGTTGTACATATATCCATACTGACAGTTTTACTTTACTCAAAATTACATCACGGATATCTGTAAAAATCTTTTCATTTGGGCTATCTGAAATGAAAATGATTTTTCCAAGTCAGAATATGACAGATATCCACATATTCCTTCTAGATATCTAAAATGTAATTGTGGATCTAGAATTGAAAGACCAATACGCATGAATAACAGTGACGTCATTTGTTCTAGTAAGAATGTGGATGTCTTAAAATATGTTATTTTCGAGGAGGAATAATTGAATTACAGAATATGTTGATTACAGATGTTAAAACCGCTCGCCATACCGACATAAACATTAGGATACTGGGTATGACGAGACAAAAAACAGACAAGCTATGTGTCGTTTACCGTTTTGAAAAACTCCTCCATGTTGTCTGTGCTCTCTGCTGTATCAGTCATATCATCCTCCTCCTCCTGCTGCTGTTGCTGCAGTTGTTCAAAAAGAGAGGATTCATCAGGCTCCTTCAAAATAACCACCTGTTGCTCCAGACAAACACTGCTTTGAACGTTGTTAGCACATTTACATGGACTACTTTAAGATAAAAATGAAAGAAAATGCGCTTTAATTCGCTGCTGACACAAACAACACTAGCTGGTTGTGACGTTTTTTCTGCCCAGCGAGGTGAAGTCTGTTAACTCGCCGAAACTTTTGCCATATAATTACATTTTCCACACCGCTCACACTATCATAACAACAAAGACAACGAAGGCCTTCTGGACACATCTGTTGCTTTCGGTATTCGCGATAACTCTCGAGCTCTACCTCTACCTTTAGTGTATGTGTATGTGTCCTCCTGTGATCCGAGAGCGCACCTGTGTAATCAAGGGCGCGGGCACGCGGCGCGTCACCGTCAAAACGGGCAAACAAAGAACCTGCTATCCACAGCGTGTGTGTTTAAGCTAAGCTACACGGAGCGACTCAAACACATTTGTATTGGATTAGAAAGTAAACTGCTAAGTCGTTGTTGTGTATAATGTGTGTGGAAGTTACTGGAGTGTTTCATTTCATGTACATGTGGCTCGAGTATAGTGTAGCTTCCGAGGGTGGAGCTAAAGGCGTAGGTCACCTTCACGTTGACTAATAACTCCAATGGCCACTATTTCCCCTCAGATCCCTTTGTCTGTGTTAAGATTGCAGGATTACTCTAATGTTTTCAGGGTCTTGTGCTGGTTTACTGTTATGGCTAGGAAAAAATACATAATATTAGCTCAGTGGGGGAGACTGGGGGCAATTGTAGGCTAACATCTCAAATTGCACCAATCGGAAAAGAGACACCATGAAACTCTCCTTGTGCCCTGGGATGATCCCTTTTGCCGACTAACGACAAATGTGATGTGGCATACCTATCAACATTTTTATATTTGTATACTTTTACAAGTTATACTGTTTTAAATAGACTGGGATTTATTGTTCAATAGAAATAACTTTGTTTAACTGTGTGTTGGAGGTTTATTATGGTTCTTGGTATTTATTACAATTGCCCCCATATGCTGTTACAATTGCCTCTACACGTGGGGGGCAGATGAATCATTTCACTTCTTGTGTTTCAAAATTGTGACTCTCACGTTGATTGTAAAAATATATGATAACTGATAACAAGTAGAGCACAGATACAAGTTACCCACATACACATTGTATCCAAATAGTTAAAGAGGCTTCTCGGTAATTAAATCTAAACCAAAAAGTGTTACAATTGCCCCCTGTCTCCCTACAAACTTACTATGACAAGTAAAAATGCAGAGAAAAGGGCATAGCCTATGTCTGTGTGTTTAGTTACAGTATCACTTTTGGGCTTTGGGATGAGCATCACATGGTGCCTTTCAAACACCTGCGTAACAGATCAAATGTGCTTCCTGGCCTTCTAATTATGGGCTGATTGTAGTTCAGCAGGCATTGTTTCTGAAAAAAGAAATATAAATGTTTGTTAAACTAAACTGGAAATCTCAAAGGGTTGTGTGCTGTTTTTCAAAAGTCCTTTTTGACAGCTACATTCTCTTCAGTGTCTTCTACAAACACCAAACAATAATGGCCTCCCCCCTAAGTAACCTACATGACAGCTTGTATGCACCAGTGCCAAACCAAGCTGCAGGAGGTCCGCCTGAGGTCCATTTGTATTGTTTATATAGCCATATGGTAAACTTCACAAGTCAACACCCTTACTAACCTGCTGTTGCATGAACTGCAAACTTTCTGGCCTATAGCACTGTTTGCACAAATGCAGCTTAATAGCAGCATGGATGCATCTTCTGAAAAAAGATGTAAGCCTACTTGTAATTTATGGGATAGAGTGTTTGTTGTGGATAAACCCATATTTTTATGAGGCACATGGGAGAGAATCCCACACTGCAGTCTCAAACAGATCCCAGCTGCAGTTAAGAAAATAATAGCTACAGTAGACAGACTTTTTCCAGGCCCACTCAAGAATCCAAAATCAACACTGAAAGCTAACTTGCATTTAAAAAAAAAAAAAATCCATCAAACACTGTAAAAAAAAAGAACAAAAAGAAGAAGCAATTAATGTGTGGCTGACTTCCATTATAACCAGCATTATTATAGGCAGGTTATTTTCACTTGTGTCCACACAAGCAACTGCTGCTGCAGCGCTGCCTGGCTTTCTGCACTGACTTCTGCCTATGATAATGGCCATAAATAATATAATGTTTCATTTAATTTCATTACCAATGTAATCTCCATTTGTTTTAAAAAAGAAAGATTGAAATCCTGTCCATGGAAACGAAACTGAAAGTGTTAAGTAGAAATATCTATATTTTGTTCATGTCTGTGACATGTTCTACTTATATACACCTCAAAACTGTAGTGCTGTTACGATGTCAATTTGACTATTTAGAGACCATTCACTGTGAGCCAATCCCATGTTGCAGTAAAAATAGCCAAAACCTCTGGTATCTAGCTGACATGGAACCGAGCCAGGGCTGAGCTGTGCTGCTCAGTCGGACAGTTTGGATGCTCCAACCTGTTAACATAAGCAACACGTTCAGCGATGTAACACACTACTGACACGTGTAGTCTAGGTCAGCAGTAAGTAGCTGTTGTTTTAATGGCTGTGCATACCACCCCATAAGGCATACCTTGCTTTATCATTTATTTTACTCTAAATGGAACCATAATTTACAAACTTAACATCATGCTGTATTAAAGAAGCCCTGAAACTAGCGTTTGAGATTATAAACTCAGAAGGAAACTGGTCTACTGAGGTAATAAATCAAGTCAGAAGTAGGGTAATTTTCCCATTGACTTCTATACAATCAGACTCCTTGGAGCCAGTGGAGTCACCCCCTGCTGGAAATTAGAAAGAATGCAGATTCAGGGCACTTCCCCATTGGCTTCACATTTACAGATGCGGAGGCTACATCCATTTTTCTTTCTGCAGCCAATAAAATGAGTTAGATTAATTTGTGCAAATTACTGTGGCAAGCATTGATAATAATATTGCCTATTGTTCATGCTTGGCTTTAATCACTGGCAACCTCAAACATTATAGTCTTTAATAAAAGCAAATTAATTGTAAAATTAACATATATATTACAGTGACAGATGAGCCAAAAGCCAGATTTATTTAATCTGTTGATCACATCAATTTGAAATTTGAAATGCAAAGCTGTGAACTGACCTGTTTTTTAACCAGCCACATTGTCTGTTTAAAACAGTTACTGTGAACTGCCTAAATCCTCCTTTGTCTCTTCACAAAGGTAACAATATGCTCGGAGACACGGAGGGATCACGCCATCTGCCACAAAGATTCTGCAGAGAAATAAATAACAGATCCTTCAGAGACCTACAGCCTGGCCTTTTCACACGAGTGACACGCACAGCGAGAAGCTTCTTCCTTCAAAAAGAAGTGCTGGTTTTCATAAATAATGCGTGGAATGCATATGGGTGCTAAACAGCTTCTTGGTTTCTTGGTGTGCTGTTCAATACTTTCTTCAAACATTTTACCTAGGGCCAAGAGAAAAGTAGTCCTTAGCTAAAATATTATTTCTCAAAAGACATTTTACAGACGGATTTGATGTGATTTGTGTCAAGCTTCATTTTCAAAAAACAATGTTATTTTTTAACTCAATGCATTCTACAAATGTTGAAATTCATATCTCCTCAAGCCGATGGTTACCGTTGTTAAGATTTTTAAAAAGGTGATGTGATTTCAATAAACAGCTAAACATGCCTGTAGTAGCCTGGTTTACACCATTATTGAATCGTGTATTTTCCCAATCAAACACATTTAAATTAGGCTTAATATTATATAATCCACCAGTTTAGCAATTCAACACAAATCAGCCTGAAGCGCATCTAGTGCACTGTTGAAAAGATAAATTCTGACCTTTCATTTTCATACACCATTCCAACTTACTGACTGAGAAATGTTATTCCTCTCTTAGGGGAGGTCAGGACACAACAGCTTTCTCTTTTGGACATGTCAGCAGGGTGAAGATTTGCTCTCACAGAGGCTCAGACAGAAATTCAACATGAAAAACAATCTTGCACTCACTGCACCCCTGTGCTGTCCTTCAGACTACAGTTTTTTTTTTACATGTATTATTCATTAAGGAGAGGCCTGGAAGTGCATTTCCAGTAACCACTTTCTTGGATTTAATATATTTTTGATATGAATTAAATCTTCTTGTTTTTTTATTTGATGCATGGCTTTCTTTCCACCACTAGAGGTAGCTTCAAGCTTAGAATCTGAAGATAGGGTATTTCTTTCTCTTTTCTATCTAGCCTTAAATTATGATAATTGATACCTGAATCATCACTTGAGCATAATTCTATTTAGTTAGACTCAGATTTTCTGAGAGATCCACATGTAATGATGAATAACCAATCTTTACTTGGCAGCAGAAAACTCTATGCATTTTCAACAGATCAGAGAAAGAAGATTACAGTATCCACTGGCAGTAAATCGAGTCGGCAAAGAAGATCGTGGATTGTTTTTTGTCATGATGATGCTGTATAACATTGCATATTACAAGTTAATTCTACCCTACACTTACCCAAAGTTCAAGTGGAATAGTATATATTATTACTATATATGTATATTACTATATAAAGAAGAAAGTCTCATAAGTCCAAGGTTTTAAATGGTAAGTCACTATACCCATTCCCCTAGTCTCTGTACAGGCAACACCTGCACTGCCTAGCTTAGGTAATTCTGTTGTTTTTGGCTAGTGTCCTGAGTCCAGGCAACAATGAGCTGTTAATTACTAATTAGCGGTCTTTCCAGTGAAGTCCACACTAAAGCTAAAACAGATACCAGCTAGGTCTCTCTCTGCCAGCAGTCTTTTCCCAGCTTTTGCATCCAAGACAATGGGCCTCACTGCCTCTGTGGAATAACAGTGACGGAGCTTAAGATGTTGTAACATGCCATTGTAATGCAGGGGTTGGAGGGAATCCAACCAGAGACAATCTCTAGTAGTGTCACTCGGAATTAGCTCAGTCAGCAAAGTGGTTGTTCGGGAAAGCAGACAGAGAGTTGCTGAAAAGGCAGCTGAATTTCTCAACAAGGGGACTGAAAGGCTTATTTACTCCCAGGGCACAATAATTAAAGGTCAGATATTGTAAGAAGTGAGAGTTCCATGTCTTTTAAAAAAAATTAGAAAGCAAGTTGAGGTGCTTTATAACTACCTACGAAAGTATCAAAACACTCAATCCACAGAGAAATGGACACAGCCCGTAGTCAGTGTCTTTAAACGAGTCGTCAGGACTTCTGTATGGTTGTGATGTCACAACTATAGGTAGAAAGTGTTGCATGAAAGGTACAGAGATGCAGAGAGCACAGATGCGTAAGACCTGGAAATGCTGATCAATCAGAACAGCCTGGGCTTTTCCCTGAGGAGGGTTTAAAGAGAGAGGCAGTAAAACGAAGTGTTTCAGACAGGGATATGATGTAATACCAGAAATGTGTAGAAGGTGTCCTGGGATGACTGCAACATGACTCAGGTAAGCATAAATTGGGTTTAGACTCCAATAATATTGTTACATGTGTAGATAAAGTTGGTAAGGAAGGACCATATTTGGTAATTCCTAATCTCGTATGTTCAGCATGAGTTTAGGCATTCCTTCAGGAAGACGGGAACCTTCACAGTTAGGATGGCACTAGATGACGCTACATCGTGGTTGACTTCTACTGCTTAATCCTAATCCTCCTCGATCAAGTGTCAATAAATGTTTCAGTGTAAGTAAGTCTCCCGTACCTTTCAAGTCTCTACATTCTTCAGATTTTTCCGCAACAATAGTTATTTGCAGGGTGGTGCTTATTAAATGACCTCTCAATCAGTAAAACAGCTATATATTTGCTCCCTTGAAACCATTATAACTGATTTGTTCATGTGTGTAATTATATATAATTAGATATGGTCATAGCTATGTCCTACTGCACTATCAAGCACATTAAATATTCATACATATGTTATGGACGATTCAAATACATCACTTGGGAAGTTTAAACTAAAAAAAAAATCTAGCTTGGTGTACTATAAACCATTTATGTGCTTATGTACTGTTCATAAATGCTTTATATGGAGAAGTTAAAGTGTTATCAATAAAATAAGAGAAGAAAACCAGATGCTTTTATTAACAAAATCCAGCAGTGGCACCAGAGGGAATCTAATCCCTGAACCTGGCAATTTTGATGCTATGATCTTTCGGTGGAGCAGCACAGGCCCACACTCAAATTTCTTGTTAACAGTTTTCTATGTAAATCAATAATGCATGCTTGCTGGCAGGCTCAACAGTGCTTAGCAGTGATTTCGCGGACTGGTACACCCTGGAGTAGGCAGGCAGGCAGCTGGGGAGCAATTTTGCTACATCGCTGATGATGAGTCCCCCGGTGAAGCAGCTGGAGGAAAGTCCAGCTGTGATATGTGTCAGGCCACCTCTCTGTGTAATCTTGTCAAAGGAGACATGACTAGAATTAAAATACATGGATACTGTATAACTTTCATATGTCATTAAAATATTGTAGCCTAAGTACAACACTGGATTATTTATGGGATAATAAATGCGGAAGTCGAGGCAGCCTTCCAATAATCGGTTGCCCGCTTCACCCAGTGGCATACAGAGAGTCACCTCCTCCTCCATCACCAAGACAGAGGAGCTCATCTTTGACAGATGGTGGAGAGCTTCAAGTGCCTCTGCATCATCCCAGACACTGAAGTGGGATTCTATCTCCAAATCACAGATATCCATGAAAGCATTATTTGCCATTCACAAACTTAGGACTCTTTCCAAACTGCACCTCCTGCTCCTGCTCCGACTGTATCGTAGCGTTATTGAACCCGTCATCCAGCACTGTGCCATGTGCTATTTCACCATGCTCTCCCTAACCAATACAAAAAAAGCTCCTGGAAGTCACAACATAAAATAATTTTCCTCCCCACTCCATTTGCCAGCCCTCATTGACACTGCCTTGCAGAGCTCCGACCATAGCACACAACCCCTGCTACCACTACAAACCATGTTTCACCTTTCTTCCATCTAGCCGCAGATTCAGACAACTACTCTGCGAAAAAAAAAACATGCTTTGGGAGGATTTTTTATTCATTAACGCTGTCAGCTATGACTGCCTTAAGTGTAACTCCGACCTAAAATGAACCCACGGTCTTTTTCATTATGAATAAACATCAAATAAGCCATTGAGACATGTTTTTTGGGTGATCACCTATTAACAGAGAAATTCCGGAAAGTTGCCAACAGCCATACATGGCTAACACTGAGTAGCTCGGGTAGTACGTTCATATTGAGATGCAGCCCAAACAAGTCGATTACTGAGTTCAGTTCTAATCAACTTCAATAGAACTGAACGCCAGTGCATTTGGTAATTGACTTGTATGGATTGCCTCTTAATATGGACGTACTCGGCTGCTAAGGCTTGTAGCCTTGTAAAACACTCTTTTTTAATAAACTCTGGGTGCGCCTACTACGTCGTTGCTACTGCAGAGGTTTGATGCTATTTTGAGCAGTATCAGTGGTTAAAAAAAGCCGTTTTGGATGGTTTAGCACTCCGCCCTAAGCTACTCAGTGTTAGCCATGCCTGGCTGTTAGCAACTGCCCAGGATTTCTCTGTTAATAGGTGATCACCCAAAGAACTTGATGGCTTATTTGATGTTTATTCATGCAGAAAAAGATGGATTCGTTTTAAGCTGGAGTTGCACTTTAAATAGCCTGGGCACACTGTAGACTTGTGTTGTTGAGATGTTCATATTTGTTACCTTTAAAGTGTTTGATTGCGTACAGGCTGTGAAGGCAAATTTCCTCTATAGAGAACGATAAAGAACCAATCTGATGCTCACACACACGCACGCACACATACACATAATTTAATATCTTCACACCTCTGCCCCTTCTCCTGCCATCTCCGTTTCCTTTTGACCATTTTTAAATGAGAAATTTCATTATCTAATAAAATGCCATCACAAGACATATGTGGTGATTTTGGCCACGGTGGGAGTCAAATGTGAGGTGAATGTGAGCCTCCTGTACATAATTTACCAGGTTGGCAGGGGTAGAGGTTTATGCTCAGTGCAATCCAGCTTAATTGTGTTTTCACTTTCATGATTAAAAGCTGGATCTGACATAGCTAATCCTATAATGCTCAGCAGGTGGAGTACAGCATTACAGTTACACTGACAGGCCGGTCCAGTAGCACAACCTCCACCCAGGCTTTTCTGTAAATAGAAAAGTCCATAAAATAAATATCATAAATCAATAATGCCCAGAGTATATCATAGTTGCTTGTGATAAAGTGGTATATGCTTAATCAACTTTCAACTATCTCTTCTGCCTCAGTTATTGACTTCCTGTATTTCCCAAAAGAGCTCCAGCATCTGAGAACTTGTCCAGATCAAGGAATGACAGTTTCCAGTTGAGATAAAGCACATCATGGTCCTGACATGACCTTTAACAGATGCAATGCATTATGGATGCAGACCTGGATGTATCTGTTTCCTTTATGATGGATTCTCTCAGTGTGATCCTTAAATGTCAGTAAAGAAACAAGAATACAAAGAACTAGGATTTTATAGTTTATTTCTCTCAAGAGGAAAACAAAAGAGACATATGACAAAATAATGTAAATTGCTTGGTAATTTTTTTACCTGTTTATGTCCAAGAATAAACTAATAGTATTCTTCAACCAAAACCAAAGCATCATTATATAACTTCTAAAAGCTACAGTTAATTAACACGCAGACCCTGTTGTATTTAATCAGTGCTGTTCTATTAATAGCTTAATCAGTCACAACATATGAGCTCTTTATTTGCGATAAATTATGCTTTAGTATATTAATGAATTGTTCATCTGTAATTAATAGTAATCACCACATTGACTGCTTCTTTTTTAGTACGGGGAGGAAATAGGAAGAAGGAAGGTGATGTCTCCTGAGCATACAGGGATAATTGGCATGTCACATCTGTATTTTACACATTTAGAAATATTAAAGCTGCAGTCGGCAAGCCTGGCAGATCGAGTTGACTCAAATTAAGAATGTTTACAACTCTCACGCCCCCCCCCACTACCAACGAGCTCCTCAGCTGCCTCCCATCGAGTGCTCATCAGTGCATTTTCACCAGAGTCCTGCGAACGCGCCCCTCTCTTCTCTCATCGATAAACGGCATGGAGTACAAGCTAACCTCGTTTAGTGTATGCCTAGCTTGAGGCATGTTCATGTGCTATTGTAACATGTGCGAGGTGCAATTAAAGGCGTTTTTTTCCCCTTAAACCTCTGATTTATATTGTTCTATCGGAGCATAGTAACGGTTTCAGTGAATATCATCAAAAAATTTTGCCAACTGCAGCTTTAAACATGACAGTTTAACAAACAGCTATCCTTCACTTGGTGGGAACTTACTGACCACCAACAGCTATTTCAACGTTAGCCCAGGTGACCACACGCAGCTCTCCAGGAGTTGCATCCCAAGCTGTGTGGTTCCCACACCCTCCAGCACTGGACAAAACCAGGCTATTCTTAGGGTTACCAGTGTCTAACTTTAGCAAGTGAGCTAAGACGACATAACACCTTAGTTACTAGTTACTAAGCAACGCAAAACTGCCCGACACTCAATATTTAGAGGATTATAACAGCAAACAAAGATTTGCTATGTAAAGATATAGTGCAGTAATGGCGTCCTCAGCACAGAATGATGCCGATCTCCCCCTGTATTGTATGTGGAGTTTCACTGCTGTTTGTTTTAATGCGGTCCAGCTGTGTGATATTATTTCACATGCTGTGGGGCAGTGAGAGCCATGTAGAGCCGCCTATACTATTTCAACGTGTTTAAATTTTTTGAGTACAGCTCCTTTCACTCCCCATTGTCAATACAAGATACATTTCCTTCCAGTCATAGAACTAGCCAAACTTTTGAGTTTGATTGAAACTTTATGCAATGTTGGACAATCATAACCATGCTACATTTCACCACACGTCCAAAATCACTTGATGGAATATATTAAACAAAACTCTTTGATTGCTGTTAATGCTTAACAGATCTACCCTTGGGAGTCCTTCAGTGGAGCACAACACTGTTCATTAACTTCTCTGTCACTCTAGTAATTGTGTGTTTTGTGGATTAAATTGTGCGCACGGCGGGGTGCAAAGTCACTGATACACAAGGTAATTGAGGTTGCATAGACACACAAGAGGATGCACACATGCAAGCATGATGTTCTTGATCCGGACACGTGGAAAAAAGTTCTAATAACAGGAACTCTACAGTTTAAAGTCAGACTGCTCTGTCTTTCTTTTAGTTAAGCTTCGTCACCTCGTTCAGACAGACATGCCTCCAACAACTCCTCTACCTTTTTAAGTCCTCTCACCTTAACTGAAGACCTCCTCGAGCTGATAGTAATTAATCATTACTGCTCATTCCACTAAGACATATTGTAGGATAATTTTTATTCAGAGACAGCAAAGTCTACTCAGCTTAAAAAGAGAAATCGAATACGGTCCTACTTCTTTTTCCACATTAAGTTCTTGACTTAAGATAGCTTCCTGCATTAACCTGCAACCCAATAAATATGCAATGCAGGCTAAGGTCTAGTCATTACTCATTTCCTGTTAAGGGAGATATACAGTCTAGATTACAAAAGCAAGGCCACCTCTCAAGGTCTCTGTATTCTCTCTATCAGAATGTGATGTGAATGTCAAATGAGTCCAGCTACAAGTTTAAATGATAAAATCTACCGTTTGATGTTGTATACAGATAAATAAATCAGTGAAATGGTATGTTGGCCTGAATCTCAGCCATGCTGGAGGGCACAGGCAGATATCAAAAACCTTGATCTTTACCAATCCGTTCAAATACGACAGATTACAGCGCCCTTTTACAAAAATACGAGATGCACTGGGCTTTCAACTGCTCAACCGCGGTGCAGTGAGATGACTGAGTATAAAGAACTAAAAAGTCTGCGTAGAGAGCAGGTCCCCAGGACAGGCGCTCTCGTCGTATGCTCGTATGCTACTATGGGTTAAGCAGCCAAGCGCTGTACTGCAGCAGTTTGTGTGGTGGTCCTGTGCCCGGAAGCACATTCGCCCATTCACTCCCATACATGCGGGGAAGAGGAGATCACCTCCGAAATTTTTTTTGGCTACCAATTGAAAGGGTCATAATTATCTTCAGCCCCTCTACTGAAAAAAATTAGGTATTCATATTTTTAGACCTAACCATAATTGAGTTAGGTTCAGGAGAAGGAGGGTGCTAAAAAGAGCCGTAGTGAAAAACATTCAGCAGCTTAGGTCCCATCTCCGTAAAGCCCAGTGCAAGACTCCGGCAGCTCTTCTGCTCACACTTTTTGTGCATTGTGTCCGGTGTTTTTTGTATTGTTTTTTTGTGTTGTTTCGTGCTTGGCGGTCAAGCATGGACTCGGGAACGCAAAGATTTCTTCAACCTGTTACTCCTCCTGCATTCATGACAACCAAAAAATGGCGGCCTCTTTAAGGGAGCCAGCGCCACTGAGCAGCTTTTCATAGGAATGAACGGGTGCTAATTTTTTTGGTGCGCTTTACATTCTTTTTTCTATGTCCATGGTAGGGAGGATAATAATACAAAGCAACAAAGTTTGCATCTGGGGACAAGGTTGGGATGGATGTGTCAAATAAATACAGGACTCTCACCCATGTCCCTGCTTGAAACCAAAAGTCAACGCTGAGTCATTTTAACTTGCATTGCGTATGTAATCTACAGAGGTTACATCAACAAACTAAACAAGCATGCTTATTTTAATCCAAACCATGATCGTGGACATCCTGCTCATTGAAAAGTGATGCCCAAAGGGTTCCTAGAGCTTTAAAAAACTCGACGGCAAGGGGATCTGAGCTGCCGAGTTAGGAGTGAAAATATGTTGTGTTAAGATAGACAAAGATGGATATTTTTATTGCCTTTTGACCTCCTTATATTTGCTCTGTCCATCTTTTTCACTGGTTGCAAGGGCCAGTTTTATTTTAATTTTATAGACTAAATAATCACTTAAAGCATTTTGACAGGCATTCCAGTGAACTTTGTCTAGTTGGTGGGCCAAAACTTCCCATGGCACTCAAATGCAGCATTTCTCTCAGCGCACCTTGGGAGTGTCAGAGGACAGGCAGAGGGAAGGGGGTGGGACTCTGTGGGGAATCACTGTGAGATATGCAGGAAAGGTAAGAATTTCTTTAATCAAAAAATGCATCAACATGAATAGATCATTCAAATCATTGTGAGTGGCTACCCCACTTTAATCCTATTTTTATATGTCTGATACTATATATGGAGACATGCAGCACTGATTGTACTCCTATTGTCAATAATAATTTTGAAGAGATTTTGGCTGCTGCTTTAGTGATTACACATATCAGTAGATAAATTCATGTTTGCGCCCTTTGGCTATATTACTGAAAGCTTTCTCTCAGGTAATCTGGCACCCCCAGTTTCATTACGCGTTATAACAAGCTGCCAACACCATTTATGTAAATGGTTCATGATTTCATGTTTAGCAAAGGAATGCATACATTTTTTTTGTGCTTTCATTTTAGTTTCAGGGAGACAGTGGAGGGACACTCCAAAATAGCTTTCCTCCCATCTGGGCTCACCATGAATAGATCCCGTAATTTATCAAAATGGATCGTAGTTAAAGGCTTCAAATGACAAATAGCAGAACCTGGAGGGGAATGGTTATGAAGAAAATGAGGAGTGATGACCCACCCTGAATTATATTTCATCACAAAGCTTTGTGCATGTATATATTGTATATGCCTTGCATATGCATGTCTACCAAATGGAGCCTCCTATCTGTATATGCTTAACTATAAAGCATAACTGATCCTTTTTTTAGTTGCTCAAGGAGAAACTGGCAGCTTTAAGCACATTGTCATGTTCAGCTGAGGCAAATGATTACAGTAAGCCATGAACTGCAGCTCAAGGCTCCGCCGGATTTTCCAGACTGACTGACATTGACAAGGTAGGTTCGCAGCTGCTGAACCTCATCGACTCCTGGAAGCATCACTGATTTCAGCCATGACTCCAAAAGTGAGTACAAAAGACTGGGAAAACTCACAAATATACAGGTTCACCTTTTCTTTTTGTAAGTCAATGAACACAAGTTCATATTTAAATGAATGTGACCATGTTTTAATTTGATATCAACCAGTAGTTCACATGTATATAAAGATTTTCAGACCAGACCAAACAGTGGAGGGAAGATTTGAACTCTAGATGGCAGTCTTGTGTGACAGGCCTATTTCCATCCAGCAAGTGTAGCAAAGCTGAAGTTTAACCAACACTAATTACTGTAATTGTAATTGTTTACTTTCGTTATGTGATGCTGATTGAAACTGAGCTTACCTCCTTCTGAAACCCCATCAGGCTTTAATTGTCTTCAGGCTCCGGACCACTCCCAGAGCTTCTTGTGGAATGTTAAACAAACCAGATCAATTGAGTCTCAGTGCAGTGTGGTAAGGTGGCTGTGTCTGGACTCACTGCCACAGGTAGTAACCCAAAGTGATACTATGATGCTAATTTTGGTTTCCATCCATCTCTCTGCTTTCACCTCTTGGCGAGGATTAAGCTGTAATGTTGCTTCAGGATTCTAATCCATAGCCAGTTCCTATTTCCTTTTGGGCTTGGGACCTTTTTAAAAAAATATCTTCATTCACTGTATGACTCTTGATGACATGTTTTTCTTTGTTTGTATGTGTCACCTGTGAGAATAAGAAACAGGCAATTTAATACTTACAATATTCAATGTAGCTCTATGTTAAAGATTATGGTTAACAACTAATAATGGATTTTTGAGGTTAATGATGTTTCTAAAAAAAACACAACCTGATTCAATATAGCAACTTTTAAAAAAACACATAATGTTAATGAGTTATCTTACTTCACAGGCAATTCATAGTTGAACAAGACCAATTATCACCTGTGCTAGCCGTGCCAAAAGACTGTACCTTACTAAATGCTAACCTCAGCATGCTAATGTGCCCGCAAGAACAATACTAATCTGCTTATGTCAAGAAGGTATAATATTTTCCATGTTCACCATATCAGTTGAGCCCATAAGCATGCTACATTTGCCACTCATCACTACCACTTATCAAGTACAGTTGAGGCTGGTGCTTCCAACTATTTGATCATGAACCATATTATTGGACGTATTTTGATGATTGATTACTAAATAAAAAGTCAGGGGTTAACTAAAGCAAGGGCGCACTCACACATGGCATTCGTACCGTGCCCAAGCATGACTCAAGGTTAAAGTCAAGGGGCATTCGTAGGCACACATTCGCGGCCCAGGTAGTGTAAGTACAAACGGGCCTGGGCCATGTGGGGAGAGGGAGGGGGGGGCCAAGTACCCTAAAGCATAGGGCACGGTGCGGATGGACAGTGTGAGTTCGCCCTTATACATTAACTTTTGAGGGGGGCATGACTGTCTGTTCCAAATTTAATGGAAATCAATAGTTGTGTCAACCTCATGGTGGTACTATAGGGAAAGTCCATGCATCACCAAAGCCTTTAGGCTATGTTGTCTGGGAACCTTAAAGGTGTGTACAAAATGTTTGTCCAGATCTATCAGAGATTTTTTTGAGACATTTCAGTCAGGAGCAAAGTGGATGAAGAAAAAACGCTTGCTCAATATCTTGCTCTTGAGCCCCGATTGACCCCATATCTTTTCAACTTTCATCAACCCTTATTTAATCATCATTTGTCTGTTTAATCATTTCTGCTCATTTTTTCACCTGTCTCCCATCCGTCATTAATTTTGCCTCGAGAAATGACAGATGCAAAGGCAGAAAGTAACAGAAAATGGACAAATGTAATTAATTTGAGGGAGAAAGGGATATCAAGACAGAGGAAGCTGGATTTCACTGAATTCCCTTAAAACAAGACTGTACAGCTGAAGACTTAGGGGCATGCAGAATAATCTTGCTGAAATGTCTTATCATTTTTCCCACCCACTTGTGGTGGCAGGAACGCCTCCCAGGTCTTGTGTGCAGATGCGGGTCCTCTTGGTAAGTGCAGGAAGGAGTGAAGATAAAGCAGAATAATACTCATTTGTATTCTATTCCTCCAATACATTTTAAAAACCTCATACTTTTGGTATGTAAAGGAGCATACTGAAGCCATAGCTTTGACACTAGAGAAAAGTTTGGCAAGTTTGAATTTAAAACCATTTAAAAAGTATTAGCATCTGAGGCTTTTGAAGCAGGACAAAAGCCTAAGAGAAAAACACGGGAATACAGATATTAAGCACTGCAGATCTGTTTTATTTATGAGAGCTTAAACTTTAGTTTTAAACTACTGGAATAATCAATTACTGAGGACTAACTCTGCCAGTCTATCTCACTTAACAGAAAAAAAACATACCTAATGGCCTGGAGCTGTTTACCAGCCTAAGAGCAGAGGAATATGTGAAATATGTTAATTAATGAATGTTCCTTACTCTAACTTAAAACACTACTGAGTAAACACAATCAGAATAGCGACTCCTTGCCTGCTGACCACATTCTTATCCATAACAATACCATCGCCATATCCTCAGCATGCAGTTGAGAGAGGCTTTAACTGAGCTTTGCATTCATTTATGTTCAAGATCACCACGTGAATGCTGTTTCCTGCGTGTTTTAGGGATTTGTGTATTGAACATGTGCCTTAAGGCAAAACAAAACAAAAACAAGTGGCTATCAAGCGTGAGTAGGCTAAGACTCTTTTCCTTTAAACATCTGAGCTACAAATGCTTTTTACTTTTTGCATTTTTATATAGTGAGTTTGGTATTAATACAATTTATGTTGGAATATGTTGGGTTTATCTCAGAAAAAGGCATCTTATTTCATCATCTACAAAGAGGAGTCTGTGAGAGTGAATGATGTGAAACAAACCTGCATATGCAGATTCTCTAGACTGTGACGGAGATTAACAACACATGAAACATCTGAACAGCTCTCCAGGCAACATGACAGTGAATAAAAATGGTGACTGGGGCTTAGATTTAAAACTTTAAAGCAAAATTTTCTTTTTAACATATGTTATCAGATTTCAAACCACACAACCAAAAGATTCTGATTTTCCACCAAAATCTGACACATACTGCACGGCATATCTCAATAGGTCCTCCAAATCACACGGCCCACACATCGTTTGTTCCCACCTTCTAATATGACCTGCAGGAGCGCTTCCTAAATACGTGCCCCTACCAATGACAGAAGATAAACCAGCCCGCTCTCATTCCAAGGGCATCAAATATCACTGTTTTGTCACAGCCCTCTGCATTTGACACCAGCGCTCAAGGCACCTTTGAGCAAATGTATGAAATGCACTGGGCTTTCAACTGTAAACCCATCCATAGCATAATTAGAGCTGAGAGCTCCAGGGTTAAGCACAACAAAGTCTGTGTACAAAAGAGGTTGGCGTGGTGAATGGCTCAAACAAACAATCAACAGACTTTGTGTGAAAGAGTGTGTGTAAATTACCTTTAAAATGGCACAGCATATTCACAAAATGTGTTGTTTCTGTAGTTCATAAGTAATCTCTTAAAATTAGTTTATTTTTTTACCGTTATTTCCAGTTTTTAGGTTGGTGCTTTTATTTTGATAGAATGTAACCGTAAAGGAAAAAAAGACGAAGCTGCAGGCAAAGTTTTCACACGGCACCTCAACACCTGGTTGATAAGGTCATACGGTTTGTCATCATTTCGTTGTAAAGTAGTGCTTACTGCTTAGTCATAATGTGAAGTCTTTTTATAGTTTTGCATTGTTTTATACCAGTGTATTTTTGGCTACCAATAGCATTGTCTTGGCATGATGCAGGGCATGTATGTCTGTCTGAAAGGGACAATTATTTCAGTAGTTTGCTTGCTAGTATTAATAAATGCAGCATTATTTTTGTGTATACTAATGATAATTTTATAGGTTAAAGCTGCAAAAGTTGTCATTAAGCTAAAACTGGTTTAAAAAGGATACTTAATGGTTTTAAAGATTGGAAATGAGGATTCATTTCCAGTTAAAGGTTAAAAACACACTGGGTCCTGTGCATCAGTGTAGAGCCGTTGCAAACACTTATTTTAACCCCACCCACGATCTTTTCCTAACCCTAAGAGTCCTTATGAGATTGGGATTAAGGGGAGAAATTTTTGAAATTGGGCTGGTGAAAATACAATTGTGATGTAGTTTGAGAAGGAAAGGAAAGACCAATAGTCATGTGTGACTCCTGTCGGGGCACCTACTGAGTAGGTTAATCCTTCTGTTAAGGATAGGAAAGGTCAGCACAGACACCAGCAGCCAGAATAAGACATGAGAACAGCCTACAACCTCAGAAACACTGACATGCACCGACCCAATGTCAAGTGGACCGGTATGGATCCACTGCAGGACTCCTGAAACTGTGCAAACTAGAAGAAATCACTTCTCCGATGGACGTTTTCAGTCCTGACTGTTGTTTGGGTTTAACAAGGAACCCGTTAACTTGACACTGCGGTTACCATAGTGATGGCAGATGTTAATAATGGGAAGAGAATGTAAAGCTGTTCTTGTGAAAGTCTCTGTGTTTCGTTTTCAATGACAATGTTAAATAACGTCACTTACCTGATCAGTCTTTATTGTTTTGTTTGAGGAAAAGTGCCAATCGCGTTTTGTACGTTGCTTGTTGTTACAGCAAACAGGAAGAGAGTGAGTTCTTCCTAATAATATCTATCTCCAAATAATTTTCTAAATTAATCTGTTTGTCTTTGAAACCTGCTTGTGTAAACACGTAGAATTTTATTCACAACAAAAAAATTTTTTTAGGAGATTCGTCATCATGCCGTTGTGGGAAAATAAATGAAAGTCAAGAGATTAACCTGACGAGCCCACCAGCCACGAACCTGCTGCCACCCTGGTGAAGAAAAACATATTTCAGAGTATCTCTTTTTCATACAGTCTATGAGTATCTCTCTAAAAAACATAATCCTGTTTTAATCAACTGCAGTCACTATGGCAACCGCAGAGGTACTCAACTGAAAGTCTCCAGTTAACAGAATCACTCGTTAAACCGAAACACCAGCAAGTCAGTCTGCTTTAAGTTTGATTTTGAAGTTATCACTTGTCAGTTTGTGGCCACCTCAGAACTTTGTTTTCACTGCTACAATGTTGCATCTGTGGCTGCTGGTAATGCAACCACATACTGTAAAAGTCTACCGTACGGGGCTATTTTCATCATTATGATTATTATTTTTAATTTGACGGCACAGAAGTCCAGGGCTATTCCCAAGAGATCCGGGACTATAGCCCCGAATGTCAAAGTCTAACGACGCGCCTGGTTACAAACATAACGTAATTTAAAAAATACAGTAAATCAACGTTGACTTTGGATTTCACACAGAATGACTGTCTCCTCTGTGAAAGTCCCTACGCCGACTTTATCTCTCTTTATACTACGTCATCTGACCTCCACTCCCAACATAATTATTACGTTCACTAGAGGTCGCAGCCAAAATAAACATAAATATGGATCGTAATAAGTTGCTTGCACAAACAAAATTCAGGGCCTTTCTTAGAGGTGGACAGTCTTGTATATCTGCACCAAGAGCAAAGGTTGTGGGAGTGGAATTAAAAAAAGTGTTTTGTAAATGTTCAATACATTTATATTTGACCTCCAACTTTTTGTTTGTAATTCACAGTTTGCTAGAGCACCTCAACTTGTTGTGGTTCAACATGAAAAGTGATGTTTATTCTAGTGCTTAAATGCAAATGTTGCTTTGGTTGTTTTCATCTTGCATATAGGGAGCTTTAGGGAGCATACAAACCGGATTTAAGATGGAAGAGCATACATTGTTTTTGATGGAGAGTCTAAACATAAAACCTTTGTGGAGAGACAGGACTTTGAACATGTTTACGATCCAATTTGCCTGTAGTCTCTCTCTGAGTCAGAAAGTGTCAGCAGAATTCAAATAAAGATGGAGAAGGAGGAAGAGGTAAAATGGAAATTTCTAGACTAATGATAGCTTTGGAAAGGACAGGCTGAAGGTGTGGCTAGTTGTGCTCCAAATGGATCCCAACACTTGTCTTACAGACCATCAGGTCTGCAGTTTGACTGGGATGACTACTGCCATCCAAAGAGAAAGACCAGAATACAATTAAGCACATTTTCCTAAAGGAAAAATCTGTTGCAAGAGTGGTGAGCTGCAGAGAGAGTGGAGGGTAATGCTAATGCTATTAGCTAAAGTGAGTGTGTTGCTATTTCCCTGTTCAGTTACATTGCAACCCGGTTTCTCTGTGGCCAGGCTGCAGGGCTCCTGAACAATACTGGACTAATGTAAAAAAAAGTTGGTGCCATTAGTCACTTACACAAAATACATGGGGAAAGAGGGTCCAGATTGAAACATCCTGACATTCCCCTTGGGTGAGTGAGTAAGCTTTTGAGAGAATATACAACCAGAGATGAGGCATGTGGCACAAGCAGACAAATTAATGTAACTGAGTCAGTCTTTAACCTATAGGCGCTGGTATACACTATGACATAAACAGCATTACTAATGACTAAACTGTCAAATATTCTTCGAAAGGATTTGGATTCAAATTTGGTGAACTGCAACAAAGTCCCACTTTCATGGTGCATGTGCAGTCAGTGTACTATCTCTATTATCTACAAAAATAACATACAAGTCCAACATGATGACACATGATGTTGCTGCCCTTGGAGGGAACCTTTACGGATGGTTGCAACACTTCAGTCGTGCCAATGCGGTTCTGCTTGCCCAGACGTTGTTCTGAAATGCTGTTGCCCATAACCGCTGAACAGAGCGAGACTGACGAGGGGTCACACAAGGAGAGAAACAAGCAAAGGCTATTATTGGAGCTCCGCAGGGAGACGTCAGTCAGTTGCACAAACATTCATTGAAGTATTATACAGTATGCCTGAGTACACACATGCACATGTACAGTCACAGCCGCCTGCACTCACACACACACACACACACACACACACACACACACACACACACACACACACACACCCACACACACACACACACACACACACACACACACACACACACACACACACATACACACACACACACATACACACCATATCACTCAAGAGGATAGATCCTGACAAGCATATCTTTAGCCTCTTAACTCTCCAGAAATCTGCTAATAGGTGGAAATGGAAACTTGATTAGAAAATAACTAACCCAAATTTGTTAAATGGTATGACACACTTGAGATATCAAAAGGGAGAATTAGAAATTTCCCGTAACTTGGGTGCTTGCGTTTTATTTTACATTGTGTAACCAAATAGCTGCAAAAACTGAATAGGCAGCAGCCTCTCTGGCTTGCCAGTACCTCTCTGTTGAGTCAAGAGTGTGCTATCCAGGCTCAGAGGGCCTCCTTCTTCATCCTACCAGCCCCTTGGGTGCCATAAGAAGGTGGTGGGTACTTATGGTGCCATCATGACAAACATAACCACCTTCTGGCATCTGCTTCTTGCAGCTGCAGAGTTTTTCATCAAGCTCTGTTAAGACTGACAGGATTCAGGAGAATCCTGCTCGGAGGGGAGAGTGGAAGTCAGAAATGGCAAGCATTTTTCTGGTTCCAGCTTGTCAAATGTAACAATTTAATGTTTTTTTTCTGTTGTATTTCATTGTAACATGAATAGCTTGCGCATTGGGATTGTTGTTCTGACATAAAAAGTAAATTGAAGGCCTCACACTGGGCTGTCGGAAATAGTGATTGGCATGTTCTCTCTTTTTTCTGACATTCTATAAATTAAGGTTGAGCAAATCACATAATCTATTCTCGAAAGCGACAGTTTATTGTCCTACTACTCCTTTAAACAAGTTTCACATATCATCTCTCATCTATTATTGTCATCATTCTCCTTTTTTAATTATTTCTCTCCAACCCTCACTTGGATATTCTCCCTGAACACTAGCAGAAGAGAAGAAGAGCACACGCCAGCAGCGTCCAGCTGAAGCTGAGATTCTCCTCTTCTATTTGAACATTTATTTTAAGAACAGTAGAGGTAGGCTTCTCAAAATCCCCAGCCTTTTAAATTTTGTGGAGTAAATACACCACAAAGGTTATTTCTGTTATTAGCCTGATGTGTTAGCCTGATGTACAGGTTGTGTACGAGGCAATCAGAGGTGCTGGGTTCATAAGGAGACACAGGGGGCTGAAGAGAAATCAGAGAGAAGACAGCCCTCACCTCCCTTACAACTTACAAGTGGCCACCAATTTATAATAAAATATGGTGGTGGGGGGGGGGGGGGTTGCGTCGTAGAGACAACTCCAAACAAACACCTAAAATTTGACACAGCTGTGTGTCGCACGTCTAAATGCTTTCCATCATTCAGGGATCTGGAGACGTTTGCATGCTTTTGTCTTCCTATCACGTCTTGAACTTTAGAACTGTCTTTAAGTGGGAGTCTGCTTTGACATTGCCTGCAGCAATACAGCTACCAGGATCTTGCCCAGCACCACGATGAGAGACCATATTCCCACAATCTCCTTATTTCCAGTAAAAAGTCGAAAAAATATAGGATGGATAGTCTAACTGGACCCTGAACTGAATTGCTAAACATGGCTGACATGTCAGTAAGACTAGAAGTGTAAGAGATGGGAAAAACAAGTCAAGGTTGACTGGGGCAGAAAGGATGCTCAAGAGAGGAACTTTTAAATATAGAACAGATAGGGAAAGACATGTAAAGAGAGCGATGCAACACAAAACAGACAGAAGTAGTGATAGATGCAAAATAGATATTGTGTTTGTATGTTGCTAGGAATGTTCCCACTCTTAGAGAGTCCTTTCACTTTTGGTATGTATATATGTAGTGAACTGGGAGAGACCGTTCTTTTTTTTTATCCCGTTTGAATTGTATCTAGAAACTCAAACATTGTTGTGTAATGACAGAGTATTTTTGCAGAGTAGCGTTGTCTGAAATCGCTTACTTGCCAGAAATGACAATAACAATATTTAATCGCTTGTTCTTTTTAATGGTGACTTGCAACGGATGGAGCATTATAGCCACCAAAATATTATCTCACTATCCGACAACAATATAGAAACATTTATCTTACATTTGTATAGTTGTTTACTGTTTCGATCACAACCGCTGACATTCCTCGCCAACCATTTTTACAAGTTTGAAAATATGTAAGCGATGATGTTGACTGTTGAAAGTAGCAGACTGTGAATTATGGGACTGATGTTGAAAACGAGACAGATTCCTTGGTATTTCCAGTTATCGGCTATATGTTATGGACTTTTTCTTTCATTCCGGATCAAAACATTCAAAAGCCTCCCGTGTACCAGAAGACGCTGTAGTGAAAATTGAGGCTGAATCTTCCAGACAGACAGACAGACAGACAGACAGACCCCTTGCAGGGCTCCACAGAGATAATTGGTACAGGACTCTATCTGTCTGTTGCCATTTTACAGGACAGACCACAATTACTGATAAGCCTATACTGATCATATTGTATACCAAGTAAGTTAGAAAAGTTTAAGTGCCGTACCTGAGCTCTGAGAATGCAACTCTGCTGTTCTCCCATATGGAGAAAATAAAAAGTCATCATCAGCTGATTTTCACTTTTACAGTACTGGCAAATTAATAATATTTTCATCTATAATGGCAGTGATATTACACTCATAGATCAACATAGCAGATGTTTCATATTTCTTTGGGTTTCCTCTCTTGCCTGATGGTGACTGATTGCTCAGTTCATCATTAAATATGTAAATGTGTTCATGGTGACTGCACACCTGTTTGCTGACTGCTCTCTGGCTTGCTCATATTTTTGGGTCACTGTTGCCAGTGGAAGTTGAAAGGATGTCACATTCATCTTTTTTTATGCAATCTCGCACACTGTGCCCTTGTGAACTCACGTAGCCATTCAGAGCACTCCAGTCAACATCAGAATTCATAAAAAGTCCACGAGGACTCCGTCTGTCAGGCCAAAGGTTGCACATTTGGATTCAGCTGTTGCTTTTTGGACTGGTGGAAGTTTTTACATTGAGGAAAACACTCAATTAAAAGTCTCATATTAAAAATGGTAAAGTGTAGAAGAATCTTCAGCAAAGTGTACTTAATGTATCAAAAGTAAAGGTCATCATTACTGTAAACAGACTGGCTACTTTAAATGTGTTATATTATTATAGAATACTTTATTAATCTGTTTTTATCATTAACAAAAACATTTAAGAGAATTTTAATGGCAACCGTTTCCAATGTTATCAGCTGATTGAATGTCCATCAGTTGTTATAACGATCAAATATGAGGCTGTATGGGCCTCCTCTACAATTGTACATCCTAGTTGGCGTAGTAGGCCGTAATCATCTGGTAAGATGAGGTAATATGAAGTGACAATATAGGGAGCAGTATTAAAAGAAAAGATAAAGGTTGGAGTCATGGGTGGGTCAAACAAACCTAAGAATTTTTACCCAGAATACAGGTGTTCCAGTGTAGGTGTTGACTATTTTTTTTAAGATACATAAAGTCACTTTCTTATGTATCATTCTTTGTGTAATGTTCTTAACTAACACCACAAATGTTAGTATTTTAACCCAAACCATGATCTTTTCCTAAACCCAGCCAATTAGTTTTGTTGCCTAAAACTAACCAATTAACATTGGTTTGTTTGTATTCACAATGTGGTGTCTGTTACTATATGATACCAAGCTATTTGGAAGACTGTGACTGTTTTTAACATAGACTGTATAAAAAATGGATATAGCCTCTACGTCGAGGTCCGTTCTCTCAACTTGATCCACTCGTTTCTCCTATGGGAATCTTGTCAGACTTTGACTCCGCCTCATTTCCTCTTACCAAAAAAGGGCATTGATGTGACATTGGGGGGAGGGACATACGTCCATCTGGCTGAGGGAATACCTCAGAAGCGAAGTGAGGGCCAGCGGTTAGCTGTCACTCAAGAGGCTGCACCCCTAATTATTCATACATTTAAAATTGAAAAAAAAATCAACCCCTCAGTGTTGTCATGGAGATATGTCCTAAACATACGGACTAGAATGTTTTTTGTACCAGGCCTTAAACAGGTTTAATTAGGCTGTGAAAACGGCCATTGGGTTCAATGAGAAACTGCTCTATATATGAAACATGCCCCTTGTGGCCACTCGGCAAACTGCAACTTTTGGCACTTCCGTACTGGATCAACCAGGAAGTCTCCGTGGTTGGGGCTTTGTTTTTTAATTTAAGAGTATGTATAAATTAACTGTGAGAAAAAGTTAACTGGTTATGAGAAACATACTGTAAGAACAACATACGTTCAATAGTATTGTTTTACTAGTGTACGTTATATGAGAAGACATTAATTCTAGGATTTTGTGCTGATTAATTTGTTGAGTCGCTGTTCAGTAGTACTATATAATCTTTGTTTTGATTGCCCTTAGCCTTTTCCCTAAGGAGAGTGGGTGGCCATTCCTCCTGATATCTTTGAATGTCTTCCACACTAAATGCAGGTCTCAGGGGAGCCAGAGATGAGAGTCAGCTCACAGCACATGCTTTTTTGAGGCTGAGTGCACATTTCTATCCAGCTGCTTCCTCTGTTGAGCAGTAGGGTTGCCAAACCACACCATAATTGAAAAGGTAAGCGGCTCTATAGAAATACACCATCCTTATCCCATAAAACAGCATTTTTTTAAGCAAGTGCAGGAAAAATGCATTTGAAGGCGAAGCCGTCATCTTATTTCAGAAATGAGGGAGCATTAAACTGTTTCCTCTATGTCCACCTCCTTCCCCATTCCAGTTTTGACTACCAGCTCTCCAGTTTTGTAAATATTCACTTGTGCTGGATTGTGAAAGTCAAACTTCAATCCTAAATCCTGCTACTGTGGTCGAAGCGGCAAACATACACACTTTTACAGAATCTGTATTTTAGTTGATGTCATTAGTGTGAAATCTCCAGACTCGATTATTATAGAATGATACAAGAATGTAAATAAAAAAAGTATTTTATCAAATGATAGTTTTTAGAACGCCTGATTTGGTGGGGTCTGCAGCCCCCTCGGTTCCCCTTCTTCCCATGTCAATGTCAACACCACTCAGTCTGAAAGCTGAAAGGATAAACTTAAAAAAAAAATCAGATGACAGTGATATATTTTAAGCTGTACTTGTGATGTCCATAGTGCAATGGCCCCAGACACGGATTATAGAGCGGATTTGCATCTGTTTGACGAGTGACGCAAAGACCCATCAACTCTCAGACGCAGCCTGTGCTAGCCCTTTTACAGGAGCTGTTCAGGTTAGTTCTACCTCCACTCCCTCCAATTCTGTCACTTTGATTTCATGAAGTTGAGTCGTACTGCTTTGGATGAGTTCACATAGTGCTCAGTCTCATTCACAATGACACATCTTCACCTGAGTTCCCCACCGCCTAGAGTTAATCCGTCTTTTTATGTGAGGTTTGTATGCACTTGTGCCACCTTTGAAATACGGTTTCCATTCAGCGGGAGCACTCCTGTGGTTCTTTTTAGCATACGATTGCCCATCAGGAATTGGAAATTAGATATTTGCAGGATTTTGTTTGACTGTAGTGTAGTGTGCTAGGGCGATGATTTGAGCTAATTATGCAAAAATGTCTGACACACTAGGTGTATTTAACAGTAGAGCTGTGAACTGAACACTATGGCACCACTTGGCATGCACTTTACTTAAAATGGAGACAAGAGCAGAGATTATATGTGACAATTATTAACCAGTATACAAGCTCTGATTAATTATACTATAATCTGACTAAAGCAAAGAATCTCTATGAGTTGGTGTCTGTAATTTGCATACCTGATGAACTCGATCTACTTCACACTTGGCGGTATAGTGATAGGAATTACGACTCTTTGATAAGAGCCGAATCTTATGGCACCCTTCCTTGCCATTCAAAAAGCGGCTCATTTTTATTTTTTAAATACTTTTTTTAAGTGGCGGGGGTTACTATATATTTGCTAAAATCCATCAGGCATTGTGCATGCGTGTCTGTCTTTCATGTATGGTGGATAAATGGGTCCATAAAAGTGTTTGGTGTATTTTCTGTGTAACAGCTGTCCCTCTGTTGCAGGAGGAGGCGGAAGTGCTGCAAAGTGCTCGTGCAAGCATTAACCCGGCAGTGCAGATCTCGGGCAGGCAGTGAAATTTGGGCCCAATGATATCTACAGTATGTGTATTGTTGGAGATCCAGTGACATACTTCATGTTGAAGGTGGTGCAATTTATAAAGTGGCATGTTTATTATTAATAAACTTTGATTAAATGAGCAAATCTTTATGCGTCTCCATCTGGCTGTCTTCTGCGGGTTTAAACTTTTCTGTACAAAAACATTTGTATTTGAAGCAGGTCATGAACTGCTCACAGACTGCATAGTCCCGGTCTGATCTGGTGTCTGTATCAGCATGACTCAAACAAACAACAAAGAAAATAAAGGAAAATGTGTTATTCTCCTCTGAGACAGAACTTTGACGAAATGTAGCACTTTCTGCAGTTACTGTGGTGTCCTCCTGATTTGAACAGCTTTTCCCTCATCGATTTCTTACATAATCTCATTCAAAAAAAATATCACAAAAGAATATAGTAAAAAAAAAAAAGCATATCTCCGATGCTATGTTCTGTGTCAAACACCGTTCATCTGAACACAATGTCCACATTGCAATGACACAGACCTAGATTGAAATGGGTGAAGTATCTCTATACATCTATAATATTACATCATATCTCGGAAATAGTCTGGTCCCAAATAGCTTAGCAGATGTGCGTATGCTCCAGCATTGCTAGGGGATGAAACAATGCCATGGCAGGGGTATTGCTATGGACCCATGTAAAGCACTCTGTTAAGTTGTTTGGATGAGCAGTTCTCAAAAAAGCTGCAAGCAGCAATACCACATGCCAAGCAATTAGCTCAGACCCATTTTCAACGGGCACGGCTCTAGTTAATTTTTTAAAAAATAGACTTTTTTCAGGTAAAGGTACAATTATATCAATTAATTGCAAAAGTTTTGTTGGTATGATGTCTCACTTGAGTAACTTGATGTGTGTCTCCCCGTACACACTGAAGTCCGTGTTTGGGTGTATAACAATGTTTGTGTGACAGTATTTTGTGTGATTAATGGATTAGAAATGCTTAGAGATGGTGCTGTCATGTTAGATTATATGGAGCGACAAGCTTCACTGCTTCATCTCATAGTTCATATCAGAACAAACCCCTCACATTCCTGCCAATTTTCTGGCTCACTACTTTTCAACGGTGTGAGCATGTGTGTGTGTGTGTGTGTGTTTATGTGTGTGTGTCTGTGTGGGTGTGTGTTTGAGCATGTGTGTCTGACAAACTGTCATTTCCTGGCCACTTTTAGGACTATTTTATGGAAATGCCTCTTCACCTAACCTGATTGTGAATGTGCAGTATTTTGTGTTCAGGGACATTAAACATCTCAAATTCTTAGGAAATGCTTTGTTATAAGCAACCTTGCAAACCAAAAGCATGATTCATTCACCAAGAGTGAATGTACTGATGTCATACCATACTGATGTCATACCATATGTGTGAGATTTATGAGTCATGGTTTTTTTTTGTGCAATTGTACATCTACATTCTGCTAGAGTTTCAGCTCAGTCATGCTCACATGCTTGTGGGTACAAATCATAGACTGTATAAAAAAATGGACGCAGCCTCTACGTCGAGGTCCGTTCTCTCAACTTGATCCAATCTTACTCGTCCATTGGAGTCACCATCTTTTCAGACTTTAACGCCACCGCAATTCCTCTTACCAGCGGCTAGCTGTAACTAAAGACGCTTCACCCCTAATTATTCATAAACTTTAACCTCCAATAAAATAAAAACTAGCCGGGTACAAAAAAAATCAACCCCCTCGGTGTTGATGATGATGATGATGATGATGAAGCCCTTTATTTGTCACTAGTCACAAGTACCAGCGAAATTGCAGCGCCACCTGTCCAAACATACATGTACATACAATGTGACAGAGGGGTAGACAGGACAGGAGGCAGGAATTGGATTGAGAAAGTTACAGCATAACATGAGGAGAGGGAGGAGAGAAAAAAAGGCAACCCCCAGACTGTACTCCAGAGGGAGTGCAGTGTGGGAACAGGAAAAAAAACACCTCAGCAACAAAAGCACATAATCACTCTTACAACAGAAAAACTCAAGACTAGCAACAGGGAGGGGGTGAGGGTGGGGGGTGTAACCCCAGGAGACAGCACCCACCCGGACCTGCAGCCATATTCGGCGCTGGTCACGGACCCGTCTGTCTCACTGGGGGGGTACAAAGCTGCAGAGACGTGGGAGAGGGGGAGGAGGGTGGATGCATATCTGTATAAATGTATAATGTCACTGTATGTGTGAGCCTGGGTCGTCACCCCGCCCGGCGTCACAGCCTCGGTGCCTCAGTCTGATCCAACGGAGACGGCCTTGATCATGACCCAGGCAGAGTCAACAATCAGCAGGTGTCTGTGGGAGGTGGGGGAAGGAATGAAGAGCGTCTCACTGCAGTGTTCTCCAGGGGAGATGTTGTTCCAGCAGCAGCCTTGGCCAAGGCCACTGCTGGTTGGGGAGGCCGAAAAGGATAAGATTGGGGTTGTTTGGGTTTGGGACGAGCAGCCACATTCCAATGTCGCGGCTACTCTCTTTGTCCATTCTGGTCAGCAATACGATCCACTTCCTTTGCAAAGCCATGAGCGTCTCCTTGATGGTACCCACATCGCGGCTCAAGTTGTCCACGTTACGGTGCAAAGCCACAGTCTGAGTGCCCATGACTCGCACCGCCTCAATCATTCCAGGCAGCCATGTGGGGCTCTTGGCAGCTGCCATGGATTCCCGAATTCTCTGATAAACCAGGCCCGTGCCTATTCCAATCAGCAGGGAAGTTGTTATCACGGTTCCGAATAGGTAGATGTCTTCGACGTCCTCCACAGAAAGAGCCGCCAGGCACACGACCCGCCACCTCTCCCACGCGTCCATCGTGTAGCCAGCTGCAAACGTTCCGGCAGGACAGTCAGGTTCCCCCGAACCCGGGCTTCTCGTCGAGAAGATGGTGTCAATAGCGTGCAGAGACCAGTTGATCAATTCCATAATTCTTTAGGTTCGGAGAGCAGTGCGGAGAGAGTCTCTCAAAAGAAATACATAAGACAGAAGACTAGACGAGACAAGAGAAGCAAAGCAGGGAAAGATAAGGGAGAGGAGGGAAGGAAAAATGCGACCGCCTCCGCTGAGAGCCAAAGAGAAGATGTCATGGAGATATGACCTAAACATACAGACTAGAATGTTTATTTGTACCAGGCCTCAAATAGGTTTAAGTATGCTGTGAAAATGGCCTATTTAACATGGGAGTCAATGAGAAATTTTTGACATGTCTGTCTTGGATCAACCAGGAAGTTGCTGTGGAGGGGGCTTGTTCCAAATCTGCTTATACAAAGCCATTACAGAATGCCTTGCTGTATGATGTAGTTATGAGTTTTCACTAGGGGTATGACGAGACACTCCGCTCACGATACGAGACGAAAAAGACACAAATATTTGCTTTTCAGGTGCGGTTGATTTTAGCAGAAAACTGTGATGGTGCTGCAGGTGTCTTTGCATACTGCTCGTGCTATCCGCAGTTTGTCAGCACTTTCTTTTTACAGTGCTGACATATTGTTCTTGTCTTGTCTGTCGCTCTGCTGCCATTGCCAAAATGCTGCCATACAAA
Source organism: Echiichthys vipera (assembly GCF_963691815.1). Taxonomy (NCBI): domain Eukaryota; kingdom Metazoa; phylum Chordata; class Actinopteri; order Perciformes; family Trachinidae; genus Echiichthys; species Echiichthys vipera. The sequence continues at coordinate 13,685,781 of NC_139841.1, forward strand.
CGATTTAAAAGTGGCAGGAGAGAATCTTCTATGCTAATTTCAAGGTCAAAGCCAGACTCTGTATTTCTGGCTGCTGCTCTACACTTATGTACTGATTCCATGAGACAACCTTTCACTTTGATGATAAATATTGTCAAGTTTTAGTATCTTCTCCATGCAATTTTTACCCTTCTCCACAGGTGAACATTTCCTAAATCTAGTGATCACCAACACAGTAAAGGTTTATGAATATTTTGAGCAATTTAGCCATACCTTTTTATATTGAATTGCTGGACATGTGTGTCTATAATGTGCTGGTGGATATAGATACTTCTGCTAATACACTGCTGTGCAAAAAGCAAAGCAGTGTGCTTTACATAATGCAAAAAGGCAGGATAAGAAAGAAACAACGCAATATTAAAGCAATATAACATAAGACACATTAATAGGATTTAAAAAGTTAAGAAGTTAAAAATAAGATAGAATAAGATACATTTAACAGAACAACAAAAATGACAATGCAGCTAGAGTTCAGTGCATTAAAGGCAAACAGAACAGTATTAAAACACGTTTCATCAAGTAACAGTACCTCTAGACAACTGTGTGATATCCCACAGTCCGACAGTTAATAATTTTGGTTTTCAAGTCCGATTCAACGTTTCAGCACATCAAAGATAACACCAAGTTTGACTTGAATTACTGAGATTGTAATTCTTGTCTTTGTATCATCAAGACTGGATTATTGTAAAATTTTGTTGTCAGGCCTGTCCGTGCTAGTGCTCAGTGTTCAAATGGTTCAGAACGCTGCAACTAGAATCTAAACTAAAACTAGATAATTTGACCACATTACACCAGCTTTAGCTTCCCCTCATTGGCATACAGCTTCACTCCCGTCTGATCTCCTAAACATAACAATCAGAACTCCACTCTGAATACAGGGCTCCTGGCTGAGTAAGAAAGAAGTCAACAGACCACAGGGCCCTTTCCTTTTGTGCCCCTTTCCTCTAGAATAACCTCCCTATGGACATCAGACAGTCTAATTCTGTTACGACTTTTAAATCCAAACTCAAAACTTATCTTTTTGTTTTCTTTTAATTGCTTATTCTTTATTTTCCGGGTGACAGGTCAGTCTCAGCCTCACAGTAAAATTTAAGCCTTATAATCAAAGAATGAAAAATAATGAATACATACAATGAATTAAAAAGGCATTCATTTTGATGTGCAGCAGAAGGGGATGAGCCCCAGTGCCCTCTATGGGCAGGCCTCCACTGCCTGATGACGGTACCAGAGGAAAATCTGGTCTCACAAAATTCATGAGGATTCCGTGAAGAGGTATTTCAGTCTGAACCAAAGTGGTGGCCATTAGCATGGCTTAAAAGATGGTATCTGGCTCAGTGCTAAACTGGTATGAATCATATTTGAAGGATCTGACTGTACACAAATTAGGTCCCCAAGGCTCCGTACTAGGGCCTGAGCTGTTCACCCTCTACATGGTCCCACTGGCTTGGAGATGTTTTCGCTTTATGCACCACATATCAAGTCAAGTCAACACAAATCACAAATACGCCTCAAGGGGCTTTACAATCAAGGAAAAATTAACTGCAAAAAACTTTAAGTGACAAAAAAGGAAGAAACATCAGGATGAGCAACTGAGAAGGGATCCCTCTCCCAGGTTGGACAGACATACAATAGGTGCCGTGTGTACAGAATAATTGACATAATTAAAATGCGGTATAGACAATCCAATTGACTACAGAATGTAAATGAAGAAAATGGATGGAAAAGGATGTCGAGCAGCTTCCTGGTGTGGCCACAGCTAGAGCCTGAACCACATGACCTCTTCACTATGATGGAGCCTGGAAGGGGACAGACTATACAAACACACAAAAAGCAAAAACTGAAGCACATCATTCGCACAGATATAGGAGAACGAAACAAACACACAGAGGGAGAAGAAGAGAGCTAGAGACAAGATGAGGACGGAGATCCAGATCCAACACATGGATATCTCAGGAGATAGAGAAAGTTCCCAGGACGGCTGATATTCTAGTTCAGAGACAATCAAACAGAGGGTCATTGAGAAGTAGTAGCTTTCAAAAAGTTAATATCATTTCATCAGTAGGACTAACAGGACTATTATGTGGTCAACTGGTAGCTTGAAATGCATTTTCTGCTATAAAATTGACTAAATGCTGTAATGAAAATTGAAATTGTAATGCAATTTTCCTTCCACAAACACACTCATTAATAGGTGGTGCACACAGCTGGTTCAGTTTGAGGATATATAGGACTTGGGGCACAGATTCCCTCCAACCCAAATCTCGCCTCAGGAGTCGACACCGGTTCCTGACTGTCAAATCTTTCAAACTAAGTCTGATTGAGAGAAGATCACTCTCGGATAAACTTGTCAGACAACTTGCACCAGATCAGCGTGACATTACATTCAACAAGAAAACCATGACAGACGTAAAGAATACAATCGATCGTTTTGTAACAAGTGGTCTGTAAAATGTCATGGCTAACTGCCTGTTGTGTTGCCATGGCAAAATCAAAAGAAGAGATCAAGCTTGGATCAATACTGGTGTAAATGATCTAAAGCACCTTTTCATGAAAACACAAGATCCCAGAATGAACATTCAGTGAAATTGAATTGTTTGTGAAATCAAATAAGGAGCTTGAACATCTGAAGGAAAGGACATTTATGTTCAAGTCAGTCACAAAATGTTACAATTATCTTGTTTGTGTTTTTGTGGTTATTGATAGTAACCAAACAGAGACAATGGTAGCTGTTCTGTGTACATTATATTAACAGACAATCAGAGTTTCTTGCAAGAACAGGTTATATCTTTGTATCAGCGGAAAGTCTGCTTAATTTATGGCATAGCACTGTCCAAAAATATAATCCACGAGAGGACACTGTCATTAGGTTCATGTTTTAGTTTTTTATTTAAATATTTTTGCATCGGGATTTGGAGAAGAAAGTGTATGTAATCTACACTGAGCTGTGATCTGCTGAAATCAGGAGGCAGACCTCGTTGCTCCGCTCTGTGGGGATTTCCGTCAATGATTGGAAGGCACAATTTAATCTGTGCACACACAGACATGGCACAAAGCAGGAAAGCATCACTTCAATAACTGTGCATGTCATGAACAGATCATTGCACAAACATTTGTTTTTAAATACTTTTTACTAAAAATTGTAGTAAATAGTTTTGAGTTGTGCAGTATGGTATTATTGATTTATTTCCTGCCCGACATGGTTAAAAGCAAACACAAAGCCCTTTGCTGGGATCAATAGGGTCATAGTTACAGAGTGGTTTCTTCAATCAGTGAGTGACTCTTTAATACCACACATATATTAGACAAAAACAAAGTTAAACCCTCTCCCTTTCTCTAAACAGTGATTCATTCATTCATCAAAGATATTGAATGAAGTTAAACAGTTACACTTTAAACAACACCCACAGATAAACAGCTAAGGAATTCAAGAATATGATATCCATCTCTACATCCATCCCTCCATGCATGACCATTGGGATGAAACCTTGTCATCTCCACATCCCAGCAGTCGATGTAGTATATATGATAATATCTATGGAAAGCCTCCTTATCCCACTGCAATCTGTAATGGAGAAAGACTGTTTGTGTACACAACATACTTGGCCCGGGCAAAATATAATTTCCCCAGTTCCGATGTCAGTAGTGAGCAGGGGAGGGAGAAGAGGTTATATTTGCAAAAAGAAATTGACAGAAATAAAAATAATAAAATGACAGAGAGGTCCTCCTGGAGACAGAGAAGTGCTCGTCAAGCTTCAAGATGACAGGTACAAAAGCTGAAAGCTATGAGATGAGGCAGTATATCGGTGTTTCTCAAATCATTTATCATCTACTTCCTGTGTGTTTGTGTCGGGGGTGGGGGGTGGGGGGTGTAAAAGGAGCCAATCACAAGCAGTGGTGTGTTGACATGAATGTCCACTCCTGAATATGGAGCACTGCGACTGAAGAGAAAAGCTGACAACAATGATATAAGACACTAAACGCTCACTACACACACCTGTCACACACACTGAACCAGGGCTGACAGCTGTTATTGGTGAAATAGTGACAGAGAGAGAGAAAACAAAGATGGTGGAAAAAAAGAGTATGGCAGGGAGAAAGAGAGTGAAGACGAAAAATGGTTGTACATATTAGGTAAATACTTGCATCCTGTGAAATGGAAAGCAGAGAGCAGCTCCGATTGGGGAGTCAGTGATCTGCACAACGGGCACTGCTGTCCCAACACCTCCTGTCTGAAGCCGGCTCAAACAGAGAAACAGTAAATGGGCTTTCCATCTCTGATTTTTTTTACTTTCTATGTTAGAAATCCATGTTAAACTAAATATTTATCATATAAGAGTAGTTGAAATATTTTTAACACATGTCATGAGTGGGACTCCACACAATCAACACATTTTAAAATATTCAACATGGCTGCTAACCAAGCCCCCACCATAGCGACCTCCTGGTCGATCCAATATGGAGGATCTCCGAGTGACCAGTGAGAGTAGTTTTCACAATAGAGCAGTTTCTCATTGACAGCATAATTAAACCTATTTAAGCCTTGTTTCAAAAAAACACTCTCGTCTGTATGTTTAGGTCATATCGCCATGACAACAATGAGGGTGTGAATTTTTTTGTAACAGGCTAGTTTTTATTTTATTGGAGGTTAAATATTATGAATAATTAGGGGGCGCGGCCTCTTGAGTGACAGCTAGCCTCTGTCCCTCACTTCTCCTCGGAGGCTAGTTGTCTGGATTAGCATGCTAGCTCCGTCATCTGGACCTCGACTGCAGTTTTTCATGTGGTGGTGTTACTATGAGTGACAAGATGGTTTGCTCTACGATCAACTGTACAAACATATGGTTTAGGAACACACCGCATTAACGTTAACTCTGTTATGCTAATTAAATAGCCACACTTGCACCATGACTTGCAATACAGCCTACTATCAATGGCACATACACTAGATGCTAATCTGGAGCACAGGGAGGATTTGGGCCGTGAGGGTCGGTGTTTTACAGTCTATGGGCATGGTACTGTGTTGTATATCAGTTTAAATCAGAGATCAGAAATGCTGGCTGCCTGCACTCCTGAAACCGGTATAATCTAATCTATAAGAGACACGGGAGTGCCTGCACTCGAGTCGATGAGCTGGAGTTTTTTTTTTTTTCAAACTTTATTTTATATCTTGGCCGATGTACTCTCCGGGACTCCCACTCCCGTTTATGTATCTAGTAACATGTTCTGTTAGCCTAGCTCCCAGGTGTTGGAGCTAATGTGAGTTAATGTGGCTAATCCAGTATACGTCAGCCAGATGGACATATCTCCCTCCCCTCAACGACACACCAATGCCCTTTTTTAGAGAACGGGCCCCGGTGGAGAGGCTACGTCCATTTTTTATACAGTCTATGCTGCTAGCATGGAGGGGGCGGCAAGATGTTTTCGTTTTACTTCAGGGAGCTGTTATGTCATCTCACTAGTGCCGAGGGAACAACATGATAAAGGTTACCTAAAATAATCATTTTATCATCACTACCAGAAAATACAAATGGTACAACCATTAGAAAAGAGAGAGGGCGGAATAAAGAATTGGTAAAAATACACATGGAGACAAATCCCAGCACAGCTCTGTTGCTTCGGGGGAAAACAGTAAAACTGTGCAAATATCAATACTTCTCTTCTCACTTTGTCTTTCTCTATCTTATCCTGGATACAGTAAGTTTCACAAGTTCAGTTAGTTGTTGTTTTGTTTACGCATCATTGTCTACTTAAAATAATAAGTAAATATCTTGCATGTAGAATCCTACCAATGCAGGACGTAGTGTGTTGCCCACCAATGGTGAAAAGTGAAGGTTTGGAAGTCAGGGCAGTGGATGGACATTTAGATAAGATAATGTTGAAAGACTAATCGGAATTTGCATTCAAAATATCACTGTTGTCGATGCTCATAGCCTGCAGGTTTGTGCTGAGCTGATGAAGGAGGGTAGTTCGCATCCAGCAGAGAGCCGACCAGCAACATCACAGGGAATGAAGAGAAGCCTGCTATCAGTCTGAAAGTATCATCAACAGTAGCAACAGTGATGTTAAGGGAATCACATTCATTTGTAAATATCTGGTGTTGTTTGATCTAAGTTCAAAAGACTTCACACTATGTATTAGAACCATCAATGTATGGTGTCTAAACCACAGTATATATCTGTGGGGAGCTTTTTTTGGTCACTCTTGTGTTGGTGTGTTGCTTGTGAGGCCTCCAGCTATATGCAAGTGCAATACTACATCACTGGAGAACTCCTTTAAATAATTGTTCCGTCACCGTTGATTTGTTTTTGATGAATGATGAAAAACAGCCTATTTTTTTCTAGAACTAAACATTTATCATGCAAGATTATGCAGCCCTGGATTGCGTTCAGTGGCAATGCCATCCTCATAAAACTACTTTGCATTAGAGAAATACACTTGACAGAAGACATCACATTGTTCTGTATTGTTTTGTTTAGTTTTTCCAACATATTAAACACACTGTTTAAATTCTAGTGGAGAGTGTGAACTATTTCATGGATTCTCCCTCTCAGTGTCTGCCCCGGCATTCTCTCCTCTCTCAATTTCTTTTGTGTCTTTCCTCTAACTATCAATAACTGTCAGTCTAACTCTGTTATTTTTCCATGCAGATCAGGATGAAGTAAAAGTGAAGCACAGAATGACAAAGGGTGGATGTGGAGAAAAGTGGCAGTGACGTGCAAAGACTGAAACTTGCAGGAGCAAAACTTTCTTAAAGGGGACTCATCTGCTTAAACCTAAATGGTATGCCTTGGCTTCTAAAAAGTCCTTAGCTTTTTTATATGCTTCATTCACGTGTTTTTAATGCACATTATCCTCCCCGAAAAATATATTAATATTTGCTGACTCGCTACAAATTAGCTTCAAATATTTTCTTTTTACAAAGAAAGCCTTACTACTACTTAAGGCAAGGGTGCCTAATCCTGCTCCTGGAGAGCTACTGCCCTGCGTGTTTTAGGTTTCTCCCTGCTCCAACACACCTGACTCTAATGAATATCAAACCTGTGACAAGCTTCAGCAGCTTGATAATGAGCATATCATTTTTATTAAAAAAACGGAAAGGATATTCTGCTTGGCAAAGGGGTTTCTCTGGGGTCAGAAATGGCAGTCATCCTGGCCATCAGCCACTATATGGCTGCAACCAATGAGCCAGAAATAACCCAGAGCCCCACCCACCCAATCATTTATTCAGCAATAAAGTTCATTGGGTTGTTGTAAGTGGTTCAGAATTGTGCTGAAGATGTCTCTTGTTCTGGCTTTGGACTATCCATCACTCCCGGACTGGCTCTCATTCATTCACCAGTTGAATCTTCCGTCCCCTGGTCACACAGTTCCTCCAATAAACTGCCAGTTCCTGTAGAAAGAACGCTCCCTACTCTGCAACATTCTGCTTCCTGGGGCAGATCCCTGTTCATTATATTGCAGCCACTTTTAACATGGAGCTTATCAGCAACATCCCTTAAGTATGCCATATGTATTAAATTGATAATAATGTGAAAGCATGCTAAACCATTTTCATTTAACTTCTGTATGTGCACAGTGAGTAATAACCAAAATAATTTCCAAAAATAATAACAATAACTTTGTAACAGCAACCTAGTAACAATAAAACTTTACCCACTCTGATGGTGATATAAGGAATACGGTGTGTGAAAAGCACATCTTTACTCTCTCTGTCAATATGCTAGCATAAAACCTTTAAATTACAAACACATGGAAAAATATCATGAGGCAAAAATATAAATAAACAGCAATTAGAGCCTGGTAGCATGAATTCACCATGGGTTCCAATCTTGATGTTTTTCTTTGTAATGCAAAGCATGCATTATCAAATATGCTGTGTAAAGGTTGACATTCCAGCAATACACAGTTAATGCTTTAATGTATTTGTTGAGGAAGACACGCATAGCGGGCTGAGTTGAAAGATCATGTACCGGCTCAGCCAGTAACGGCCATTGTTGAAAAGCACACACAAACACATCCCTCATCATTATTGAGAACACAAAATAAGTGAGCAGAGGCGTAAGTAGCAGGTAGACAGAAACCAGGCTGACTGCATCACTCCTCACACAGACTGCTGTCTGGAAGACAGGCTGCCATTTTTTGTTTGTTTATCATCATTAAGTGAATTGGCATTGCTCTGTATCTCTGCTCTCTGTTCTCTGCCTAACATTGACAGATTTGTTGAATATTTGCACACCAGTTTTCTTACTTCAGTCTGTTTCTTGTGCACTGTCGAATTGCAATGGAGATTCATGAGTTGCTGCACTCCCTTAAAGAGCTCTGAAGGACTCTATATAACATCTCTTGAAAACTGCCTTACAAGTAATGTTAGGTTAAATACAGAAAAATGGGACTTTATTTCTTTAGCCACCTTTACTCACACAGAAAGAGACATTACTACACTACACTACTCTCCATTCCCTCTGTTCACCTCCCCCCACTCCATCTAAGTCAGTGAACAAAGTACCATCATAAATGTTCTTGTCTGTAGAAAGGCAGTTTTCCCTACAGAACTATTAAGAGTGTGTATGTACAGTAGTTGGATGGAAATCAATGAATGTAGTTGAAAATGATATATTTTAGCTGGCAGATGCTGCTGTATTTCCATTACTATCATAGTCTTTTGACATCCTTGGCAATGATCATTTCTCAATGAGAGATTGCAGAAAGTAGGGTACACATACAAATATAGTGTACTATTTGAGCCTTTGATTCAGTGACTTGCCTTGATGATCATTAATCTTTTTTCGTCTGATTCACTCTCAAAGAATATTATGATCTACAGTAACTTATGCTTAGTTCCCACTATAAGACTTTCAAAATCATCAGTTTCCTGTATTGTACCAATGGTAACAAGGAGTCACTGACTACAACCTCTTTCACCAGAAGGAATCCCTGATGTGTGTGTCTGGTCTCCAAACTGAATTGCTCTGATCTAATATTGCTGCTGATGGGCTTTGTCAATAGTTGAAAACTCTTGTGTCTTGCGCTCTCATTGGCTCTTGGAGTCCCGACAACTCCAGATATGTAGCCTGCTAGTCTGAAAGACACCAGCGAGCCACTCGGCTTGCTTCTTTTAAATCTTTGCATAATGCGCCATCTCCAATTTACAACTGTATATCCCATCTGGGGCTTTTGTTGGGTAGTGGGCCCTTGGCATTAGAGTAATAGGTGAATAGTTTATCATTATTTTTTAACATAAACTCAATAAATCTGTGTGTGCTATCTGCTGGAAGTTTTTATCTCAATTTGGGGTGGGAACGGTAGCGAGGGATGATGTGTATCTGCAACAGTAAGTGAGGTCTAAAACTACAGCAACGACACAGCAGTAGCTTCTTTGTCAATAACACAACAGTAGCTGATTTGTCTTTTTAAAGCCTAACCAAGCAATGTCATGTTGTAGCGATAAAGTTGGTCAAAAATAATTGCAAGTGAGATCTGATTTCATGCCGCAAACGGCATGAGTAGTTTTCCACACAGAGCATAGTACGTGTCCCTTGGTAAAGGGAACGGAGCTGTATAGCCTGTTGCCTGCAGCTTGTCATCTAAAAGCTCACCGTGGGTCCTTTACTCTCTGGCAAAAATCAACTCAAGAGAGAAAGAAAGACAAGCACCATTCATAGGTCATGACACAGAGCTGGATTTAAATCAGCAAAATATCTCTTTAAGGTTAGAAAAAAAAAGGTCATGGTTATGCATGCATGGATAGAGGGAAACATGTAAACCACCCATGTGTTTCCCCATCAAGGCAGGGATCATTTCTAAAATTTAAAAATAACAAAAGGCCAGCTACATCATGTGTACTGAACAAATGCTTCCTCTTTTCCAAAAGTGGAGTTAGTGACGCAATAGGAAATGGCACGGTAGTAAAATTAGTTTGCACAGATCCCATGATTGATGAGAGTACAGCTCTCCTGTGACTTTTTTTTTTTTATAGTAACTCAATCACATTCATGAAGTGGAGTCTTCGGGATGAGTGAGAATTTTCTGCTCAAGTTGAAACACATTTGGATACGTCTGTGTCTCCATTTATGCAGCCTTAAACTAACCCGTTTTTCATATGCTCTTCTGTCTATACCTCGGATCGAATCTTCTCTTGCAAATCTCACAAACTTTTGCATGCTTAGTCTTATATCTGGACTTTAATTATTGATGTCTTCCATAGCAGTATATATACATGATATTACTACTGAGGTCATCTCAGGTGTCAGTCTCAGTAACAAACAAGCAAGTTCAGGAGGCTGGTATGTACAGGCGTCGGGCGTAAAGCATGCCATAAGCCATCTGTGAATTTACTTTCTAGATGAATTATTTAGAGACCCCATGCACATAATTCATCACAATTAACATTAGTTAGTCCTGCAGTACTCTGAGCTGCTAATTTGTATGCTCTCTCTCTCACACACACACACACACACACACACACACACACACACACACACACACACACACACACACACACACACACACATCCTTGTCACTACGTTATCCTGCTCATGATACGGAAGAAAGATGATGTGATATAACAAGCTTTGTCACAGTTACACAAAACTTAGTCTTCCAGTAACACTGTAAGTTTCTCCACTGCGAAATGTCAGATGAGTGACTGATTACAGCAACCTCATTCATCATTGTTGTCGCATTTATTTACTGCTCTGCCTAAAGTTTCCACCAGATCCAGTCGCTTGGTGATTGGATATATACTATGTTCGTCAAAAAAATAACAAAAAAAAACAACTGCTAAGTTTTACTTGTCTAAATGATAGATGTAGGAAATAAATTGAACTGCCATACATTAATCCTTGATTTATGGAACCGGAAAAGTGATAGAAAAGTAAAGTTCTTATTGAAAAGTCAGAGATGCACAGCATTTATCACACACACCTGTATACATTTTTTTTAGTTTACAAGGTTATGGGGAATGGATTATACATAGAATCATTCTAGTTATGTATTGATGATAACAGCCCTGTCTCCGAAAAATTACATTACCCTAAAAGTAAACTGCATTCTCAATAAGTTTTGAGGGAAATGTATTTTGTCCAGGACTGTTTGTTTTTCATGCATCACAAATATATTTCACGGACAGGCATGGATGAGGGACTTTAATCACTACAGTCACTATTTTAAACAAGGGGAACATGTGGTCAATGTTGCGAATTCAAACAAAACTACTCTTTGTTATAGCTTTTGTTGAGGCTACAAAACCACTGGGTTAATGTAAAAAGATTGTGAGAAGGTTTAAAATGAGTACATTTGCACCATAAGTGATGCATGAGAAACACAGGACCAGAAGTGCATGTCTCCTGGTTTAAAGTCCAGTGTTTATTTGACCTATCCACCAACCCGACCTCCTTCCATCCTTACAGAACTTATAAAGCACTTGTTCTTAGCATCTTATAATGTTGAGGAATGGGTTTACAGTTGAAAGCAGGGCAGGTTTTATACAGACGCTCAAGGGTGCCTTGTCAACAGTATTTAATGCAGAGGGCCATGACAAAACAACAGAGTTTTATGTCCTGGAAATCAGAACAGGCATCCATACACTGATGGTGGGGGCACAGAGCAATGGGGAAGATTTGGATGGATGTGATGTGCAGCAAGACTTTTGATGAGCTTAGTGAAAAGACCCATGATTGAATTATATTAGGTAATAATGGATTAATAATCAATATTAGTTGACAGTTGCATTATCCCAGATAGCAAATAAAAAAAAGGCTAAAGTTGTGAACCTCCAAATTTACAGTTCCACCAACATCAGATTTCTATTAATGCATGGTGGTTCTGGCCAGTGCTTCGACCTCACAAACCTCTTCTCTTGTAGTCTTCCTTTGAGGCTTTAGAAACAGCCATTTCCTTTTTTCTTGCCAACATATGAGACATGTGTTACATATAAAGACGGAATGTGACCTAAATTATTTTTGTCATTTCAGATGGCAGATAAATATGTCTTGTGGAAAAAGTGCAGTGGTGCCCTTATATTTATTGCTATTATTATAGCCTAGGGCAACATATGAAGATATACAGCAAGAATCATAACCAGATGGTTTTTCGTTTTTTTTCTTACTGTTACTGTGAAGTGTTTTGAATTACCCAACAATTTCTGCCTAAACGTGTCAGTTTGAGGAAACTATATATTCTAAGAGCAAAAAAACGAGCAAATAGACTCTTCAATTAACTTTAGATGAACAATTAGTTGCACGCAGTACCGACTTGCTGACTAAATCCTCTCTCTCATGCGTCAGATTCATGTATATATTTTTCTGTGAGTGAACAAAATTAACTTTACAGTTAAGTATGCAGTGCTTATTGGGTTTCATATCTGTCAGATGTGCAGTAGGCTGACAGGGTAAGGACATCATGTTACCAGCCAGGTAAAAAAAGAAAAAAAACAGAGCTCACTTCCAGGCACTGCGGGATAGGTGCTCGTTTAGGCAAGACAATAATGTTGACTGTGAACAGAACGTAAATGGATTGAGTTTTAATGGAAAACAGAACAAATATTCAATAGTGATCCGCTGCAGAGCCACAGACTTAGGCCCACCTCCGGCGCTTGGACACATTCCATCGCATGATCCATGGTGGAAAATCGTACGTCAAGCTGGAAACTCATGTGTGTTTATATTGCTTATTCACAGTAATAAATAGAGGAACATACTGAGTGTATATTTAATCCATTGTATAGGCCCTATTTGAAGCTTCAAGCTACACAACCTCCACCACTAACACCAAGGTAAACAGGACAACCTTAATATTTCAATATCACTGTAACGAGATGTTAAGCAGCAAATAACTTGTTCAAACCTTTAGTTTGTTGACTAAAATTACTAACTTAAGCTTTCTGGCTATGTGGCTATTCACACCTGACCCCTCATCCACCGCCTCAAAGAAGAGTGACAATGTGTGATATCGTGGCAGTTAACTGTGGGTGAATGTTTGGGCAACAAAACTAGGCAAAAAAAACAAAACGACAGCTAACATTGGGAAAAGTGCTCCTACATTGTCACTGCGTGGTGTCCAGATGTGAGCCAAGCCAAATCCATTTGTGGTTTGGGGTCTTTGACATCTTCTATTTAATTTCCCAGTATGGGATTGTTAAGGTTTCGTTTGTACCAGACAGAGACAAGGTTGTTGTGGCACAAGCACCTCTCTCTTCAAAAACAATTTTCAGACATCAGATGTGAAATATTGTGCACTTTTTGGAAGGCTGTTCAAGTCATATTACACAGAGCAGTCACATGGAGGATGCTCACTTTAAGCACTAGAGGGTCGGTGCTGTTGTTATTTATCTGTGCGCGGCTTGGAACTTTATTTCCCAACAATCTTACATACCAACACCGCCATTCCTCCTTTATTCACCTGAGGGTCTCTACCATCGGACAGTACACCGAAAGAGCTTTTAACATTCAACATACAATTCTGAGTAAACAAGTTTCAATTTTAGGAATTTTCTTATTGTTTCTTAAAGTCTAAAGAAACAATAAGAAATGTGGTTATTTGGTAAATTGCTGTTTCAAAGTTTTCTTCTATTGATATTCTCAATGTTCCTTAACACAGAAGCACAGTAAAATGTAACCTGGACAATGTAACAATACTGTTGGCTTTGACTGTGCTATGAACAATGACCTCAACTCCTTTTCTGATAAGTTCTGTGTTTTTCTGCCAGTTTTGCATTGCGGATTACTTTAAATCCTATCCTACAAAGAGCCTTGTTTGTTTCCTTATTTACTAGTAGCTTTCAGTCATTTTAATACAGTTGTAGAGCTTGGCTATTTTAACCTGAAACTTATCAATAATAGTTTAATATTGATACTCTCCAGCTTGTCTCTTTAAGTTTTACTTTTATTTTCAAATAGAGCATTCTCAGAGGATAATTTTTTATTTTTTTCACCACCAGCACAAGGAAGCTTTGTGAATGTATCCCCCTGGCCTTGAAACACGGTGAACTAGCTTAACGGTAAATAAGCCCTTGAATTATTTTTGTGTTCTGGGCCAAGTGTTGAGCATTTCTTTACTCCTGTTGAAAGGTGAAGTTATCCCTCTTACTCCCCTGAACTCACATTATCTCTCTGGAGGCTTATTGTCCAGCTCTGAATCTTGGCATCTTTACCTCTTTCTGCCAGTCAATCAATCTCAATCCCCCCTTTTCTATTTTGTATTCTGTCCCTTCAGTGGCAGTGAAGATCCCAGAGGCAGACTGCTGGAGATGAGAAGGTCTTGTGCAGTAATAGCCGATTACAAGTCATTTCTCACACACAATGTCAATGGTTCCCAGTCAGCCGTGCCACTCCTTCCCTCTGTGAATGAAGCCGCATAATCAACAGAAAATGGCCAATTCTACAGTAAGACGCTAAGTATTAAACACATGTGTAAAATGCGTGCGCACACACACACACACACACACACACACACACACACACACACACACACACACAATAAATAATATCCTCATCTCAACTCCACTGCTTCTCTCTTCTATAAAGGGAGAGTTCACCCCAAAACACAACCCTGATCTTATCCAAGCTGATTTAGAGTTTTCTTGAGATTTAACAACTGAGAACTTCGACTGAACAAACTAACAGCTGAACCACCATGTGGTTGACTTTTGTGGTTTTGAGTGAGATCTCAAAAATGAATGGATGGATTGCAATAAAATCTCAGCTCTGCTTTGTGTGGGAGCGTGTCTATGTTTCTGGGGTTCTATGTTCCCTGGCTCTATCCTCTTCACATGACACATAAAGGAGACCTTACATAATGCTCAGCAAATGTTTTACCTAGGTTAAATGTTCAACATATGTTTCTCTGGGTCAACATGTAGAAATCACCCCCAGTTTATATAGCCTACTGATGTTATACTGTACCCCTCAATACACCCTCAAATTAGCACATTTTTTGAACTGCACATAGAAATAATCCCCTTAATGCTAATGTTAGCATGCTAACACTCAACAAAGGTGATAGCATTGTCATTGTGAACATACATTAGCATGCTGACATTAGCATGCTGACATTAGCAGGCTGACGCTGGCATGTAGCACCACGGTTCCTAAGCATCCCAGAGGTTCTAAGGTGACTGTAAATTTTCAAGTTTCAAACTTGATAAACAATTTATAAACCACAGTTAATCAGGAAACAATTTTTTCTGTTTCAAATTCAAGCAAACTATCCATGAGATACTTAAAAGTAGCTGGAAGAAAACCTCTCCTCCATCTAATTTTGTGTATAGGCAAATATTTACACACACTGTGGTTTATTTTTTAATGAATGCTGTAATAATGGCATACAATTTAAACTTTAATCTAATTTAGGAAATTATAAGCTGAGGAAATACATCATCAACCCCCTCACATTAATCTTTTTCTTGATTAATTATTCAGTTGTTCCCCTGAGTAAAACAGGAAAAGCAATGCTCATGCATACATTCCTCAGTCTTTTCCTCTCTGTGTGTTAATTTGTCTCCTCATATCTTTCCCTACCTCAGCCTCCATTGAAGATCCCTCTGTTGTTGTTCTGTCATTCTCAAAGGCAGACAGTAGAAGTAGTATTATTTTCAGATATCTCTCTGTTTAAACTACATCTCCACTGACTATTTTAGGAGTGATAAAAGGAAGTTTTCATTTTAAGACAAAACTAACTTTTTATGAATACACTACAGTGAGTATTATTTCCCCTGTAAACTAAGATTGTATACAAGGTTTGAGTTGTGATGAGTGATACCAACACAAGATGAAACACACACTAACAACAGAGACAAAATACACTCCCCGAACACAAACACCAAGGGACAAAATTAGGCATTGTGCTGGCTTCGGCATGACATGAAAGGAGCAGTACACCATGCCATCTGGATTGAATTTGTTTGATCACGATAGTACTAACTAACAAACAGTAAGTAGAATGTGTATGTTTGAAAAATTTGGAACTTTTTCACAAAGGAATCTTTTTAACAACCTTTGAAAGTATTTGGACAATGTATTTATCCGCTGTGCCACAAAGCTACTAAAATTTTGAAAGAACTACTCATCAATAGCAAGTTCGAATCTTTATTTTATAAAAATTATCATTCTTTTAATGTTATTGTTATATATTGTTAAAACTGGATTGTATTGTGGCAGAATGTGCGTATAATAAGGATAAACTATCACTGAGACTTGTCAAGGTTTTCCATAGTTGATGGGCTCTTTATTGGCTTACGGAAGCACAGTCACCATTGTCAAAAAGCATTGAGTTCCTTGTACATGGACTTTTTATAATCATGCACAAACAACCATGACGTTCATACATACGTCATCATTTTATAACATATCATTAACATTATTCAATTATCTACCACCCTTTTGAGCTCAAGCCAAACTCTATCTGTCTATGTAAGGGTTTCCTGTTTACCCCCATGGAGGGGGATTCCTGGAAAAGAGAACTCCTACCAAGAACTCCAACCAAAGTCCTGCCTATCTTTCCTAATCATTTTTGGCAGCTTGCTCATCCTTCTCCAAATACTTACTGGAACAGATGAGGCTGTTTTCTGGTTTGGTCAGGTCAGCTTGCCCTTTTTGGTTTGTACATTCTTTGGCTGGACATACGTTTTTTTTGCTGATAACATCATATGGTCCCAACAACAGCTAGTGCTTTGTTGTGGAAATGGATTCTTCAATAAAGATCAACAAACAGGATCAGCTTTTTCTCCGTGGTTTATTTTGCCAAAGCATTTTCCTCTGCAGACAAAAATAAGTTCATCCCTGTGTCCTCACAAAGTGAAGGTCTAGCAGGAATGACGATGAGCCAAATCATGCACAGTCTTTTAGGGGAAGAGACAGGATGCCAATAGCCTTGGTTGGGTGACATCTTTAGACCAAACAAAAACATGCCTTAGACATTACAATTCTGAACATTCTGAGCCTCTCTCATCACAAGGGCCCTCATTTATCAAATGAACGTACGGCAGAAAAACGTGTGTCTGACCATTTCCTGGCAAACTTCGGCATTTATCAATTTGGACGTGAGCGGGAGCTACGATCAAATCTCACGTCTGGTCTGAGATCGTGTACGCAAATTTCAGCCTGTGTATTTACGGTGCAGCACAGCAAAATCTGGCTGAAAATAATGAAAAAACCTCAGCTGTCATTAAGCATAAGCAGTCACATATTAAGAACAGATCAAAACGGATTCTTAAAACAAATAAAAAAAAAAAAATTGTGGTTGGAGCAATTGATTGTACTCATGTGCGTTTGAAGGCACCATCCATGAATAAATACGCATTCATCAATCGCAAAAACTACAACTCGATAAATGTGCAGGTGATTTGTGAGGTGGGGGGACACACACGATTCTTTTATATTTCAAAACAGCTTGGCTCCAGCCCCCCGCGACCCCAACAGGGACAAGCGGTTGAAGATGTGATAATTAATGCATGTGTTGGCGCGCGGCTGCAGGAATGTGCTGTAGGTGCAACCGGCACCCAAAGATGATTGTTCATTTCTTGATTAACTCAAACTTTCAGTTTGATTAAAAGTAGGCCCAAAGCCTGCTGAAACAAAGGCCTTCCCTGAAACCTTCCTCCACAACAGGTCACACCCAGGTGTGAATCCTTCAAGGGACCCCAAACTGTTCATTGGCTGATCTGACCTCTGGCGATGACATCACCATCACAGCTATAAAGCTGTAGCACACTTCCTGCACTTCCTCTTTCTCCCGGATCTCTCTCTCAGACTCTTCTCTCACACTCAACTCGACACACTCCTGCGGATCCAGGTTACCAGCTGCCCGCTGTCCCCTCGGCCCTGGACCTGGGCTATGGCGTAGGATCACCAGCAAAGGTTAACCAAACGGGTATCCACTCAACTGAGCAGAACAAAGAGCGATTTGAGTCCTCTTTTGCCTAAGAGCAACAACCAAGACAAGAACCTTTCTTCAACCAGCGACTAGCATCAAGCAACGCAATGTATCTTTCCAAACTCATGGACTGGTAACTAATCACCAACTGGGCATTACTACATGTTATAGGATTTAATGAACGGCTATAGATAGAATTGTAACTTTGTCATAACCTGAATAGGAACTGAGATCTCCAGCCTGCTGGCTTTTGTGTGTTTAATTAAATGTTCACACCTTCTCTGCAGGGGTCCAAGCCCCCACCTCTCCTCTTTGTTTCTCACACACACCCACACCCACACACACACACACACACAGACACACACATTTGCTGTTAGTTTATTGTGCTTTGTTTGTTGCATTTGTTAATTTGTTAATAAATGTTTGTGTTTACCATATGTCTATTTATTTAATATTACACAAATATGAATGAGCCAGCCTCTACTAAGAAAATAACTTTTAAATCCTTCAACTCAGTAAACTATTACATTTATCGGTGTTCAACCCTTAATTAGTAGTTTAATATATTTAATGAGACTTTAATATTAGTTGTCACTCCGTCTATGACGGTGGTGCCCCGAGGAACTCTGGTTTGACTAGAGTCATTTTTATTATTATCTTTGATAATTATTGGTGATAACTAATATTTAACGATAACGATAAACGATAAATTTATTGAGAATACTCAATCTCATAATCTGAACGTGAGTCGAAGCCCTACATTTAATGGTTTCTCCATGTGAAGTTTTAATAAATTAAAGTTATTAATTTTTAGTAATTTTTCTTTATTCATTTTCCTTATCAAATATTTAATTTGATAGTCACACTATTGATCCAATTGAACCCAAAGTACCTACAGCGCACTGCAGAGCCAAAGTCATCTCCTCGGTAAGTGGCTAAATTGCATTAAATCAAACAAGGTATCAGACGATCAACATCTTGGTATGGTTCTTCTAGGTGCCAAAGGTTATCCTTAGGAATACTTAATAGCCCCGCTGGCAAACCCCGCTACAGTGCAGGAGCGCAGGTTCAGCAGTGTGCACACTGCCTCCGTTATTCTTTAACATACAGCATTTTTACGGGCCCCTTTTATTCCACTCTTAAGACTGCCAAAAAGCACATCTTTATATTGCTTCATCTCGGATGTCGGGATGCCGATCTG
Source organism: Echiichthys vipera (assembly GCF_963691815.1). NCBI lineage: Eukaryota > Metazoa > Chordata > Actinopteri > Perciformes > Trachinidae > Echiichthys > Echiichthys vipera. Next base: position 13,704,889 of record NC_139841.1, read on the forward strand.
TGTGTCGGAAAAGTTTCTTTTTGAACCAGCGTTCTTCCTCTCCATGTTTGACCTCAGTGGGCGAGGCCTCTGAACCAGGTATATTTAGGGGCGTAACATGTTAATGACGATCGAATTCAGCCGCCGCATTTATCAAGGCCCGCTCATTCGTACGCTTAGATTGGTCAGATATGAAGAGTTATAGATAATCTACAACTGTTATAGACAAAATGACTTGAAAGTGTCTAGCAAAGGGGATCACTTTGTGTTATTCCTTTTTATACAATAGATTTTTGATTATTATTCATCCCCTGGCACACAACAGTACTTGTTCCATTTTAGAAGCGTACTCACTAAGTGGATGTACTCCCTTTGGTTTAGGTGAGGGGTTGGTACCTGGGTAAGAGCTTGGGCATGATGTGAATTACATGGTGGTTACGTAGCCGGTTTGTAATTTGGTCCTAAATAATCAAGTCTCTTGCCATTCCTTGGATTTAGCTGACAATTTCAGCGTCGGTCCTTACCAACGGAAGTTTCTGAATCTTGTTTCAATTTGGCTCATGCATCATGATAGAAACAACACTAACACATTCACTGGCACGCTGTAAATACTCTGGACAATGAGCTGCTCTGCTCACACAAGGGCTCAATCACACATTACAAAGACTCTTAACTAGGGAGCTGGCAGGGTAAAGTCCATTTATTTTCCACTCCAACTGATTCGGACATGCATTCTCAAAAAACAGCTCATCTGGGTAGGCCTGGAGTGGCTAATTGAGAAACTTGAAGCTCCCTGGTGGGCCGGGCTGATTGTTGAGCTGCAAGGGCTAGTGACAGTTTCTGTAAACACATCTTTTTCTAAATAGATAATTAATGTTATGTTATGTTGCAGTGCACCTGCTGTATATGAAACTACCTGATTGGCAAGATTTTACTCGCATCCTGGGCCTGCAGATGGGAATAAACTGTTTTCGTGGCATCAGGTTTTTGGCCCTAATGGACCGAAGCCTCCTTCCTGAGGGGAAGTTAGCATAATGCACTGTAGAGCTTTAATGTTATTCACTCTTTAATACTGTGTGGTTATGTGTCAACATTTATATGTTGTTTGTTAACCTCCTTTGCCTTATGTTCAGCGCATCTTTGTGCTATTTTTGGCTCAGAGAGGGAGTTCATCAAGTTAGCAGCACAACACATGAAGGCTGACGGGTCTGTAAAGTCTTCTCAAGTGTCCAAGTATAGTAATACTCTGCGTTTTCTAACGTTAACCGTAGACTAAAGGAATTCAAAGGCCACAAAATGTTTCCATGCAGTGTTATTGAAGGTTATTGTTTTACATTGTCTGGTATCAGAAACAGTTGTATTTGCGAATTGAGCAGCATTAATTATTCATTATTGCCAATGTACATATGTTTTATAATTTTGAGTTGCTTAATAGGTAATTGAAGTTGTGTTGTTTGTTTCACAATAAATTCAGTTTATTTTAAATACACTTGTTTGCACTGATTGGAAATATATTTATGGATATGGAAATATTATGTATAGTAAATGTTCTCCGGCCCTGTATCAGAGTAATGTCTCGATAATTTCAGGTTTTCACTGTGTTTGAAAGGGGCCATGTTGGTATTAGCTCCAGTGTGTGCTGGAATCAGACTCAAGAGGACTTGCCTTCCTCATTGTAATATTTGCACACATCTATCCTACTCACAAACACAGATACAGCCTGTAGGATCCATCGTCTGCGTCTACCAAAGTTACTGAGCAAACAGTCTTGGAGCAGCACAGCAGAGATAAGATTTAATGTATAATAAATCCTTCTCTTTTCTTTATTCTTTTGATGACTGTCATTAAATTCGCACCAGCTTGGATAATGTCTGTGTGAGCTCCAGTACTCTGTTTTTTTTTTCTTTACCTTACTCTAAAACACAGGAGTGCCATTAAATCAAAACAACCACAACTGTTTGAGTTAGATCTCAAGTAAGTGGATCATATTTTGGCTGAGACTTAGAGTGGCTCCACCACCATTCAAGCTTGGATTTAGGAAGATTCAAGAGTCTGAGTCTGGTTGCCTTTATCACAAAAGGGTACTGTCAAGCCAATCGTGTCACAAAGTGCTGGTCTGTTCCTCAGATTTAAACCATTTCAATGACCTTGCTGTCATGGGGACGGTTTCATCTTTTCTTCCCATTTTCAGCCTGTCAGTGGTAACACTCTTTGTCATTCCATCCTGCTATACCTGTCCTATCCAGCAGTTGTCCCAGCTCTTTGCACTTTTCCTCATCAGTACCTGTCTGCACACCTGCCCCTCATTCCCCTTATCAGCCACTCCATATACCTGCTCGACCTTCACTCTATTTGTGAGACTGGGAAGCATTTTAGGGCTGTGTCATTGATTTCTGAGCTCTGAATGCAACATTTGGTAAGTTTGCAACTGGAAAGTTGAGGTTGAACACAGTACAGAAGCCATTTGGCATCCATTAACCATTATTTATAGGGGATGGGAATTGGATTTAATGTTATTGATGTGTAAACAACATTTAACCATCTCATTTAAAAAAAGTGCGTGTGTATGTGTGAGGGAGAGTAAGGGAGACAAACAGTGCACACAAACAGGCAAGCAAGATACTAAGCTTAAGCTTTGACTTCACTCAATGAATTCTGTAAATTTGATTTTGAGTGGAGCCTCTGTGAATGGTAATGACTTTATCTTGAATCAGAAGAAAGAGTATGAAAGAGGTGAATGCAGATTAGGTATACTCCATATTCCCTGTTCAGACATGGCAGTGGTATTGATCTGCTCTTCAAACTCTTCTCCAGAAAGTGAATAATCTCAAGTCCCAAAATGACAAACCATTCCTTTAACCACAGTGCCTTTGCTGCCTGCCCTTTATACCCTGACCACCTCCCTACAGTCTTTGTGTGGTACAATAACTCAGCCCATTCACTCAAAAAAAAATCCTTGCCATGGAACATAATCCGGATAGAAATGACTTTCTACTATGTGTATTTGGCAAAATAAATATATATGATATATGTATTATCATATGACATATTTCCAGGGGTGAAAGTAAGCCGGTACTGGCCGGTACAGCGTACCACTAAAAGATTTGGAGGGGTTGCCGTACCGGAAAGAAAAATATACTGTCTCTGAAAAAATTGCACTTTCAGCATGATAACACACCTGCTAACGTCAAATTACCAGAAGCAACACATTTTCCCCAATATACATTGCATATTACTGGTTCTGAACTGTCTCTGCATTGTGTCTGAACCTTCCGTTCAGCGTTTCACTCAACAGACAATGAACGAGATAGCGCACGTACTGCATCCTGCACCAACATGCGCAGCTGGTATCCAAAGTGTTTTAGTAAACAGACGTTTGTTGCAAAGTCTCACAAATAAAAACAACATATACAGAAAAATATGTTGATGTTTTGTTCTGTTTTTATGTGTGCAGTGTTTTGCCGGACAGACAACGAGCGAGCTACACAGTGCGCGTACCAGATCTTGCGCCAACGTGCGACTTTGAGACTGTCACACTAATATTAGTGATGAGAAGTCCTATTGACTGCCTGATAAGTAGACTATAATAAATAATTAAGGGTATTTTTCGGTGCTCACAATGGTCTAATATGAGTACTTGCAAGAAATAAAAACGACTTTCACCCATGCATATTTCAAGAAAACAGTATTGCACACAAACACAAAAGGCTGGATGTGCTAGATAACACCATTGTACATGCACACACATCATTTAGATTCATGAAACATCTACGGTTCAGAATTTGCAACAAAACTCCCCCCTAAAGTTACAATTTTTGTGAGGCTCTTGTCAGAGAGTGCGGTCAGCCAGAATGCGTTTTGCAATTGTTTTCTAACACTCGGTACAGCTAACAGTACAGTGATATATCAAAGTGCCTTTCAGGACAAGCACTTTGTTTAACCTTGAGCGAGACGTGGCTTGGCGGGACTGTGGGGAAGTGAATCCAAAAACTGAATGAGGAATCCTCATTTGGTTTTGTTGCAACCTGCTGTTGGCAGTGGTAAAAATGATGCACACAGCTCCTGCTGCCTAGTGTCAACAGTGCAGTATGAAGTTGTCGGATGATAGGCACATACTGGCAGTTTTTTTAAGCATCATCTGAGTGTAATAATCAAACGTTATTCCTGCCAAGGTGCATCTTATCTGGCCAATCAAATATTTTTCTCAATTGAATAATGCACCCTATGAGCATTGTCAAAGAACATGACATCAGTTTGTAATACAGGCTCTAGATCTCTACTGGATAGAACATGTTTGGGATAAAATGGAACAGCATTTAGCAGCATTAATGCATCACTAAGATTAATGTAGGGAACTGTGCAATGCCATCAGACCAACATGAACCAAGATCCCCTATGGAGGACATTGGGCCCATACACAGGGATGTAGTGCTATATTTTTTTTACTACAGGAGCTCACCTATGACACATGTGCTGTGTGCACGCGCATTATTAAAATGCTGCACCTTTTCTTAGGTTGTGGTACCTACTGTGACAAATCTACATAGCACTTATTTGAGTCAACTGTGCCTTTACACATCGGGGGCGTCTTTTTCGTGATTTGCACATACAATTATGGAACTGTTGTTCTCATGAATACTTTCACACAGAATGTGAGTATTACACGGCAGAAAAGTGATGTTATTTTTATGGATCATGGCCGATTTTACAGGGCTTTTGCACCAGGAAAAAACATCAAACAACCAGGTTGTGTTTTTTCCTTCGAAGATTATAAAACAACAACACAGGTCTGCTGCTGGATCTCATTCATCTATGGATCAGATGGAAAACTATTTTGCGTTCAAATTGACATTGGCAGCACAGATAGCTACACTTCTTCAGTTCTTACTTTTTGACAATAAAAGCTCTAGACACACACTACGTATTAACTGTTTACCAGAGGGAACTTTTTCATTCAGAGCCTTTCTCTAAAAGGAAACTCAATACAATATCTTTCAGTAGCTCAGTTTTTGCTTTTCCTGCTTCGGCTTCCTGACTGCTCAGAAATCAGAGGAGGAGCTTTTATTTTGTCTCCTGGCCAGTGTCTACACACATTCGCATCGCTGCCGGTGTGAATAGTGCCACTGTCATACAGTCTTTTACCACTCTTTGCCAGAAATCGGAAATTTTACAGTGGAGTGTTTTCTTTTATGTTATTTAGTGCACAAGTTGACGCCTTGAATCAATTGAGCCACCTTAGATATAAAAATGATGAAAAACTTTTTGCTATGCCTGAATGTCAACCAGATAATACTATTCTGTTTTTCCCACTTGGAAAAAAAAGTGCCGGAGCCCGTACAGAGCAACCATAATCTCTGTCTGCATGTCTTTCACCCTTTTTTATTGCTTTAATGTTTTTTTTGTTTGTTTGTTTTTTCTGTTTTCAACGTTTTAACATGTGTTGTGACAGTGGAATAGCTTCCAAGACAGGCAGATAAATAGTTATAGCAAGAAACATACAAAAGTGGTTTCTGCACACAGAAAAAAAAAAAACATTGAAAATGTTTGGTGGATTTTAAAGAAACTTTTTTACAAGTGGCAGCTGGGAGAGAAAAAAGATCTCATGGAAAGCAAATGATTCTTTTTCCATCTCGCCTGACACCCGGCTGATATGGGGCAGCTTTATGTCTGTTTCATGTCTCAGCTGCAGCATTTGGTCTGAAATGCTCTTCAGATGTCAGCACTGTAAACGGAAAAATGCTGGCTGGCTGAAGTCTATGCTGTCAAGCTGGCTTTATATACTGTGTGTGTGTGTGTGTGTGTGTGTGTGTGTGTGCGTGCGTGTGTGTGTGTATGTGTGTGTGTGTGTGTGTGTGTGTGTGTGTGTGTGTGTGTGTGTGTATGTGTGTGTGTGTATGTGTATTTGTAGGTATGTGTGTTGCTCATACTTTAGTCTGTCAAATCTTGTCATTCAGTCAAGCCAGCAGTGCACTCTTAGATTTATTAATGCTTGCTTTCCCAGTGCTACAGTCTTGACAGTTATGGTGAGTAAAGGCCTTTGCACACCAAGTCTGCATTTTTCGTCGTTAGACACAAATACCTTGCATACTGTGTAGGTGTGCTATATGAGACAAAATGCAGGGGCTACTGGGTTGCAGTCTTTTAAAAGTCAAAGCCTGCTAGTAACTGAATAAATTTGGTGCATGGGTGCAATGGATAGCGCTAGTTGCAAATGGGGCTAATGAATGAATAATTGACATTAGCAAGAAGCTATCATGGAGCTGCTGTTAAAGGGTAGTGTGTCGAGGGTCTTAAGGATTGCATAAAAGGCAGCAGTGTGGCAAAAATGATATTATATGATGCAATTTATTTTTCCACCATGAGGCTTATTTGGCCATCAGGTGCAGAAATTATGAAAAAGTAAAAAAAAAATGGAGAAAAAAAACAACTTATACAAAGACTAAGGCTATAATTAGCCAAACAAAAACACTTTTACTACCAAGGCTTCAGGTAACAAAAGGTTGCAAAATACTCCCACATAGCTGAGGGTACAGCAGAGCATAAATTTGCTTCTTCCCTAAAGAGATTCCGCCATGCAACTAAAACACTTCCCTTTTATCTGGTGGACCAAACAACCCCAGATTGGTACATACCATTATAATCAGCAAAGATTGGTGTTTACCTATTATTCAACAAATATGCACCAAACAGAGTTAAAAAGCTACCTAGAAGAAATATTAATACATCAGGCCTTACAGTTAACATACATGAATGGACATATGCCACTACATTCCCATCACCCCTGCAGGAAGTCAAACCCGTTTTGAAAATGTAAATGAAGTTTCATATTCAGTGTGTAGACGTGATTGACGAAATGTAAGGTTGTATATTTAACGGCTAGATTGAGTTCACAGAAGAGTTTTGCATTACTGGTGTAAAATCTATCACATCTGACCGATACTGATGATGAATAAATGTAAATATACAACATACTGTACAGCGATAACAAATTTAGGTCATATACTACAGTCTGTGATGAAAAGAGAATTTCTAAATAAAAATTCAAACTGCTTCATATTGCCTTCCTCATGCACGAAATAACACATCTTATTAACAGTAGTATGCAAGGTCAACAAGGGACCCTTGAATGGCAAACACACACTTTCATTGAAAAAAAAAATTAGACTTTTTTCAGAGTTGCCATTACATACCTTATGAAATCTACCTGAAATCAATAAAGCCATCCTGAAATGTTGGTGCATTTCTTGCAGTACACAGGACCCATAACCCAGTTCACATAAGGGTGTCACTACCAATCATTTCACACAAAAGCATTTATAAGATAAATGGTACAGTTATTTGCTGAATGTTTTATGCATTCCAGATTTGAAAATGTAAAAAATACAAGAGCAAAGTTAAAAAGAAATGCAAGCCACCAAAGGAAAACCTTTGTAAACGGTTCAAAAATGTTTGCGACTTTATAGTATGTTATGTATTGTATATGGATTGCTTAAATCAGTGCAATATCGATTTAAAAAAAAAAATTCAACTTTGTCCAATGTCATACATTTCACAGAGGACAGTTTAACATGTCACAATAGGAAAAACAAATGTGTAAATAATATAATAAACAATGGCTGAATTACACAAAGGCTTATGTAATGGTTATGGGGACACTTAGAATAGAATGGAGCCATTGTTCATGTTAAAAAGTAACACCTGTGCTTTCCCTTTCATAACTAGCAAAGTGTCTGATCGAGACACACACAGTCCCAGGGGACAATGTCCTGCTTCTATCATGATAGCCATCATATCATACAGACTATTATATTTCTTGATATCTGCAGTTTTAAAAGCCTTCTATTCAAATGCTCCAATTACAATGCCCTGTGCGCCCACACAGGGGTTATCAGGTATTCGGGTTAATTTCACCTCTGTTCAGGGTGATGTCAGGTGACCAGTTGTATCCCGGAGACCGCTTCGGTTCATCCCATTACCTCATTATGCTTCTTTGTTTCCTTCACCTGCGTCACTTCTTCGCATCTTAGCTCTGTTTACTGAAATTAATTCCTCCATTTGCTTTTATTAATGGTATTCAATGTTATTCTTGGTCCTGTATATATGTTTCCATATCTGAAATTTACATTTTAATTCAAACGAAAAATGTATAATATTATTCATTGGCTTAGTGGATCTGTAAATATGTTATTAGAGCTTGGTTTTGATGAGATGCACTTAACACTGTTCCACTGAAGAACAACACAAATGATTGAGTAAGCATATACCTAATGTCCTTTCACACTGAAGTGTTTGGCATTCAGTGTCCACACCACAAACAACTATTAAATTATAATCGATTACTCATTGACACTTACTCATTACACATAATGAGTCACTGCCAGACATGTTAATAACACCTTTGCCTTTCCTGCGTTGACATGTCAAAATGTGCCATTAAAAGGGTCCATTACCAATCTGCACAAGCTAATAAGAATGATAGAGGTTTGCTTGCCCTAATGGACAGGACCTAATCAATCATGCACATTTTCACAGTCATGAAAGGAGTTCTAATTGGGTCTATTTAGAGGAAGTGTTTTAAAAAAAGGTCAGATTAACAACATTCCTTACAGTGAGAAGTTAAGTTCTGTCTAAACACGAACGTGCTCACACACACGCACACAAATACAGTCATACTGGGACAACTCGTCGTATCAGAGGAAAAATTAGCAGAGAACAGCTGCTCGACTTATTGTCAACTTCATGATTAGCTGTTCTTTGTCCATCGCAACACTTTCAATGCTTGCAACAGGAATAAAATAGAAACCAGGTAGGATGCTGAAAGTGAAACTGCAAGGAGACCAGCCCGCAAATGCAACAGGTAGCTTTAGGTAGCTTTTTGTTAAATGTCAATTGTACCTGGCGCAAGTTTGCAAAATTGCACATCTGATTCAAATCTGTTCAGAAAGGTTCCTGTTTGCTCTGATGTTGGTTTGATGTTGGTCCAATTTTGGGGGATCTGTCAATACAGTCCACAGTGTGTGCGTGTATGAGTCAGATAGCATACATGTGCTTCATTTTAATAAAGTTTTATTGTAGATGCTGATGTAATTTGTCTGATGCTAGGACTGCACCTTTTCTGTTTGTAATTTGTGGTTGCTCGCTTGCCCTCCTATTTCCTGGCATTCAGTGCTTCTGTTTGCAGTTTTAAAGATTTGATTACAATGTGTTCAAGCACAATTAAATATCTGCTCTCCAGCTCTGATAATAAGAGGTGTGTCTTTCAAATATGCATCGGCAACAACATAATTAACTCCTTAATCAGCTTCTGACAGGGGCAGCTGCCATGCAGCCAGAGGGAATAACTATACCAAAAGGAATAGACAGCTGATTAGAAAGAGTTTGCCGTGTGAAGCACATGTTTTTATATATGTTGTCACGGTTTAACACTTCAGCAACAGAGATCATGACTTCCACTGCCCTCTGGCATCATTCTTCTGTTTCCCTGTGTTACAATAGCAGCTGTTAGTTGAGCACAAAACGAGGCTGGAAATATTTCTTCCTTCCTTTTCTGTGCCTCTATTCTGCCATCTATCAGATCTCAGACATATTGGGTGTCAAATTCAGTGCTCTTAATCACCACTGCTGGTCTTGTTTTCTCTGTGTCATTTCCACAAATAAAAAATGGAAAACACAGACCTTACTTCATTCCAGGATATTAATTCCGCTGTTGCTTCTTATGCTAGGCTAGCATTTGTTGACTGATTGACCCCCTCTGGGCAGTAGCGATTACAATATTTCTGCACACTTTGTCATTTATGTTAAAGCTGTAAATGTAAATGTAAATGTAAATGTAAAGTGAACCCCCGTCTGTTTGCAACAAAAAATTGACTTTATATGCCCTCTAACATCTTCAGAATCCACTTACATCACACTGCCAGCCAAATATAGGTTCTGTCAGAAGTGTTTCAGCAAACCAGCCATTTTACACACTCTGACATGCCATTGAAATGACACATAACCGCTGTCTTAAGAGTTGTTTTATCTACCCCCTTGGCTGCATCTGTTTAGATCTGCTTTCATGTGTTATATAAACCCCTTTTATCCCAACTTGTCATATACAGTACAGCCGGTAGCCCTGCATGTCCGTGGTTACGTTTAGGAAGAAAATATATGGGGGGGGTAAAATAAGTTCAAGCAGGAGAACCTTAAATTGTGTGAACAATTACTTATTAACACAAGCACAATGAAGATGATAAAGTGAGAAGTGTTTGGCAATTAGACTCCAATGTGATGTCATCATATTTGAGTAGTGTAGGATGAGAATGACAACGAGTAACATTAGTAGTAGTCTTCCTGGTTGAATTTACACTAAGCTTAATTTCATTTGTTACATAACTACAGTGACACATGGGACACAAACCGTGGTCTCCAGGGTCAAAGTCCTTCGTTTCTGTGACCCATCTATCCCTCCGACTTGTGGGTTTGTTGTCATGATACATACTTCTAAATAAAAGATGTGCCTGTGAAGTAACAGCCTTTGGAAGGAAATCTAATTCAACCTGTCATGATCATTTATCAGCCTGTACAGTAATGCACATATACTACAAAGGTAACTGGACATCCCTGTCAACATCAGGAGCAGGTTTTCCTGTTTCCTTATAGTAAATGGACTTTAGTTATATGGCGCCTCTCTAGTTTCTGACCACTCAAGGGGCTTTTACACTACGTGCCACATTCACCCATTCACAGAGATCTGACCCATCAAAAACCTTTGAGATGAGCTAGAACGGACTACCAGCTAAGCCTTATCACTGAACATTAGGGCAAATGTTCCAAAATCTTATGAATGTTTTCCCACATGACTAAAGGCCTGGAATGCCTGTCAAAGTGAACCTCCTACTAGCGAATTTGGGGTAGTTCGATCTCCCCGGACTTCACTAGTAGGAGGTTCCACTTTGACAGGACTTCCCATGGCATTACTCTCGTAGCAGAACGTAGCATTTCTCTCTCAACGCACGTGTCAGGAAAGGAGGGAGCGTCAGGCAGGGGGAAGAGGGTGGGACTTAGCAAGCAAACGCTGAGTGATCTAACTGAGACATGCAAGAAAGGTAAGAATTGCATTAAACTATCACTTGTTCTGTTGTGATATGGATGTGTCATATTTTATGGTTAGGGTTATCGGATGCCTTTCTCTCCCCACATTTTGTTTCCCCCTGCCTCCATCTGTATTGTAACACATGAATAGATGGTTTTAATCAATAGTGTTGTTAGTCTCCTCAGCATTCTGTCGCCCTGAGCAGGTGCTGCTTCTGTTGCCTCTGGGTCCAGACAGAGCTTGGGGACCATAGCACCACACCACGCCATATTGTCCTTTAGTTCTCTCATCTCCCTCTCACCTTTCCATCCCTGTCCGCCTTTCCTTTCACCTCCACATTTCCTTCCCTCCTCCTTGTCATCCTTTTCAGTCCAGGTGTCGGACTGTAAAATTATATCCTCATTATTGGCCTGTCTATATGATACCTCGCAGCAACCTGCTCAAATTAACACAAGTGATCATTTCTCACAAACTGCTGGGGGAGGTAAAGGAGGAAAAGAAGTGAGACTGGAGGCTTAATGCTCTCAATGTATCTCACATCTGTGCCTGTCAGCTTTGCTCCAAAACAGAAGGGGAGGAATAATTTGCATGCCACTTTCACAAAGCTGGGCAGCAAACAAATTGCAGTGCATAACAAATTACAGAGGCCATTTGGTGAAATTATTTGTATGACAAAGCGTATTAGCTCAACAGACTGGGAGACCTAAAATGAGATCCAAAGAGGCCCATTGCATAATACCAAATTACCTTGAAACACCAATTTGCTCTGTGGGAGAAAATAAATACGAAGAGGAGGGACAGGAAAAGCAATATGTGGCCACACAACTTCAGGGAAACTTATAGGTTCTCGGTGTAACTTTCAGAAAACCCTTGTTATTAGCCACACCGGTGGCAACTGCCTGCATGCTTTCACACTCTATAGCCGCAAGCATGTACTGGCTGAAAGTGAGAATGAACATATTTGACCAGCATCATGTTGGTATAATGCTGAAAAATCAATCATATTTTCAATAACGCTAGCTTGCTGTTTGCCAATCACTTCATCAGCCAATGCCACAAAGCTAATGATGGCAGATCCCCACCACGCAGCCAAGACACAACCAGCATAGGTTTCAGTGAGGTAACATTAGCAAGGAAGCTAATGTCAGCCAGCTAGCTGTAACTTACCTATGCTGCATGGATCTGGCATTGGTTGCTTGCTTTGTAAAGTTAGCTGATATGATCATTTACAAGCGGCAAGCCAGCCAGATCAGCCCTGGTGGTCTGGATGAATTAGCTGACGTTTTCCATTCAAGACAGTATTTTGCTACAGCTAGCTAGCAATTCGGTCACATTTGCATGCATGCAAACATTAGCCAGTTAAATCACAATATATTTCACATGCCAGTGTTTCCTCTAGGATATTAATCAGCACTGGGGGAAAAGGGTTTTTGTTGTAGGCCTACAACCACAACACAGAATCCACACATGGTGTGCCGCCGCTACCCACACTCTGCAGCGGCCAGCAGCCTGCACACCCAAAGCCAGCTTAAACCCCAGCACCGGTAGTCTGATCCCGGACCGCCTTTAAGGCTGACAAACTAATTGCTGCCATTACACAGGTCCATCAGTGAATGTTTCAATTTCTAAGTTGCGTAACAAATTCGTAAATGGCAATAATAAAACATTTAATACATGTTAAGCGTTACACACAGGATCTCTTAACATTAACATGAACCAGAAAATGTGTCCTATCTTATTGTTCTACCATCAGTGATTCTAGTTTGATTTTGGATTCAGCACTCAAGTTAAATGTTTGTCCATTCAATAAAGTGAAGTCAGGACGCCTGCTTATGTTGGACTGAACAGAGCAATTGTCGCCCAATCAATACTCTGAACAGGTACCTCATTGCAGCTCATATATAATCAATTTGCCACAGAGTATTACAGCTCAACTTCCCCTCCATTGCTTTGACACTCAACTACAAAACAAGCTTTCACGCCTGTCACAAGGAGTCGAACCAAAGCGGAAAATTAATTCTTCAGCTGAATATTCCCAACAGCAGCAGCTCTGCAAAGACGTCTTATGCTGGCTGCTTTGTACAAATGATGCATTAAAGTGTTGATGTAAGACAATAAATAATTTTTCATGAGGTCAACTGGTAGTTTGCACTAAATCTTTCTTTTAGGTGTCGGACAATCACCTGTAGGCTTGAAAGGCTGCTGTAAAGGTATTTGTTTGTAGTAACCTTTATGAAATGGGAAAGCTGATTCAGTCAGTGACAAGTTTCCAATGTGAGACAAATATATCATAATGTCCATAGAAACATGTCAAACCACTCCCCTATTCTGTATGTAAGCTCATTATGCATTACAGATAATGTCTTCAAGAGTCTCTTCAATAATGAAACTGTTTTGTATTATGTAAGAGACCATCCTCACCAAAAAATGAACAAACATCCGTACTTGATGATTGTGCATATTTACATATGGATTGAAAAAAACATACTCATTTTAACCCAAACCATGATGTTCTACTAAATATGAGAAAGAAGTTTTGTTGCTTAATCTAACCAAGTAGTTTCTATGTTCCTAGTTGCTTCTATGTGTGACGTAACTGTAGACAACAAAACTAACCAAGTAATTTTGTTGCCTAACTTAACCAAGTCCGTTTCACAACGTTAAATATAATGGTAATGGGGCGGCCGGTGGCACAGTGTTTAGAGCAGTCACTCCATGTAAAGAGGCTGAAGGTCCTCAAGGCAGCGGCCGGGGGTTGACTCGACTCCCTTTGCTGCATGCCCCCCCCCCCCCCCCCCTCTCTCTCTCACCCCATTTCCTGTCTGTCCTATCCAAGAAAAGGCTTCAAAACTGCCCAAAAAATTATCTTTAAAAAAAAAAAAAAAATAGAACGGTCATGTATTGGCTCTTTTCCTTCACACAGTGTAGTTCTACCTCACTCGACTCGGTTTTGGTAGCAGACACGTTGTTACACGGGCTTGACGTTTTCTAAACACAAACAATTCAATTCAAAAAACTTTATTTGTCCCCGGGGGGCAATTCAGGAATGCCACAAAGCTAGAGAAGAGAGCCAGAGAAGGCTGCAGGCGGCGAGACAAAACATACTTGAAAAGTACAGGAGAATTTGGAAAGTCATATAACAGTATGAAATTGAAGACAAGAGGATACGAGCCACTAAGAGGTGACCTATGCGGGGAAGCTGACGATTGCTAATGCTAGCTAGCTCGTACATATTAAATCCAGTGTACAACGTTCATTGTTGGGTCATGGTTTTCTTGTGTTTCCAACGCATCGTAATGGGTTGTCTGAATGTGTCTGAAAACTGGTGTTTAATCACACAATTTAATGATGAGGTTCGTAATAAAGGTCAACCCCCACATGGATATGAATAAGCGTTAACATATTCATTAACCCACTTCAACTCAAACTCACCAGGACCACAATTATACAAGCAATAATCAGAGCCACAATGCAAACTCAGTTTAAATCATTGTATTGCACAATGAGCTACATTCGGCATCAGGAAATGTCTTTTAAATAATTGTCCAAAACGCCCCAAATAATGTTCTCCAACAGAAACAGTCAAGTTAAACAAAAAAATATATATCTTTTTTCAGTTTCAAGCGCAACAAAATATAGAGAAAGTTTTAGTTTGTTTAATTCAGTTTCAGCGAACCATTTTCTCAAACTAAATAATAAAGGATCTCCGTTAAGTTTCAGTTTTGTTTTTCCTGTTAGAAGTGGAGCCTCTTCCTCAACAAACGGTCCTTGAACAAGTGAATCCCAAACAATGTCAGAGTTTTCTGAGAGTTGTAAACACTCAGCCATGTAGAGACAGAATTTATATGCTGTCGTGCAAATAAGATAAATAACATAAGGCTATTTAGTTTGTTTATTAAAAGGACAAGGCATAGAGCTATTCGATAGGAAAGGGATCCTTAAATAAATTCTGTTGTGATCTGACGCTATTCAGAGAATACAATTAAATAAAAATTAAGTTGACTTTCAAGGGGGCAGGGCACGCCGTTGGGGGGCGGGGCGCCTCCCTTATATAATGGTAGAGGAAACACTGACATTGTAATAATTGCAAGCTATTGCTATAAAGATGTACTTCATAAGATTTCCATCCATTTAATTGTCTGTTAAGTTACTATTTATCAAAGAGTGAGTTCACACAATAGTGATTAATCATATGACCCACTAATGAAAGCACTTCTACTTGCCTTTTTGCTGAGTATTCCAGTATTTGTGTCTGGGGTGACATTCCCTGCATAGATGTTCACTTGTAATCGGAAATCAGGAACTTCCCATTGAGTTAGGCTTGTAGTAAGGGCAGAAGTGTAATAGTAACATGTGTGTGTGTATGGATTTAAGAGGGTAACATATAGGGGAGGGGCTGGAGTTACATCATATGCCAAAGAGGCAACGAGAAACAAGTTATCTCAATTCTTAAGTTTTGAGTACAACGTTAAGTATTAAAAGATGTATGCTGTGTGTGTGTGTTACAGATGGTACTCGCCGCAAAGTCGCTTTTTTCAGATATGTCTCCGCTTTTGTTTTATCCTAAATTGTATTTGTTAAGGTTACCAAGATTTACTGATATATATTAAATGCTTGAATATTAAAAAACGGGTTTGGAATAATCCAGTAGTATGATTTTAAAGAAAAAGTAAACTGCCAGTGGCCGGTAGTCTGTTGATGTCACCTTTTAGTGTCGTGTCGTCTCAGGTCACTTCGAGAGAGGTAATACCAAAAATAATAACAGCTACCAGGAACCAGGTTTTTGTCATGGAAAAGCAAGAAAGGCTAGTAGAGTTGAAACGAGTTGAGCTGATACTATGCAGTGGAAAAACCCCATATGTTGTTTTTTGAGTCACTGTCAACAACCCAGTCTGTCTTTTAGGTATAAAGACGTGTTGGTCAGACTTCTAAAGTCTCTCTGTCTCATTCTCTCTCTCTCTCTGTGCGCTGTGTGACTGTCAGAGCAGAGCCATTTCTCAAGCATTATTGCATTTTCATATCCCTACTTATTGAATATGGACTGTGAAATATGATAGTGTAAATGTATGAATAATCAATATATATGGTTGAGCTGACTGTGGTAGAAATATGTCATCGTGTGAATACAAGTCCTGAACTTTCATCATATCTCTTTTTAAAACTTTTAGTACCAACTACTTCCTATACACATCTGCTACTGGTCTAACCCTAACTGCCAGTTGTTCTTTTTGGAGTTCATTAATTTATTTCTTAAACATTAAATAGCATGTGGTATTACTGTCATCTGTGATGATACCTCTGAATTGGCCTATGCTATGCTGGTGTAAAACATGAGATTAAACTTCATGTTGTAAAGTATCTGTTTTATATTCCCTAATGTTTCTCTGTATAATTAGATTATTTTATGCAAATTGAACCATCTCTTCCAACCACAGCTCACTGATGTAAAGCTATCAAACAAGTCTTTAGGCCATGGAGTCTAGTTCTGCTGCCAGTCATTAAAGTTCAAGAGAATACAACTGACTGAATTATCATATTCATATTTATAATACTGGACACCAACAGTATTATAAATATGCCAAAGTCTTAGTCTGTCAAGCTGTCATTCCTTTAAACTCCATCTAGTTTAAGATATAGAATTACGTGGTATCACTGTATCATACAATAAATAAATAAATAAAACATTTTTAAATTAAAATTAAGATAAAGAATGAGATATTTGCTGCACACTAAACAGAGACCAGTCACTGCTGTTTTTTGAAATCCTTAGTATGGTGGCATGCGATCTAAAAACAACTATATGTTTCCCTATATACCAGTGTGCTATCTGTCTCTATTCATCCATTGATCTATTTCTCTGTTGTCTCTTTGTATTGTTTGTTGGACTCTGTGTGTATATTTCCTGTCTGTGTTTATTTCTCATGTCCCTATGCCTGCTACTGACTTTGCATTCATGCAAATGGAAATCAATAATGAGGCATAGCTATATTTCAATTGCAGAGCATCTATCATGACATACTTTCTTGACATTCCAGAAAAGACATTTTCCTCTCATTAAAATGCTGGATTAAAAGTGCTTTAGTCATGCATGTAGTCACAAATATTTGTGATGAAAGATCTTGGACCTGCTGTTGGGGGAGTAAAATGCCAAGTCCGAGCTTCGTAGTAGCATCTATACGTCCTGAGGCGGTGGTCTGGATAAAATGGGCTTTACTCAGCACCAATTTAATCCGGCTAAGAGCTGCTGTCTCACAGCATTTCAATTCTTCACGGGAAAAGGCCACAGGAAAAGGTCGATATAGTCAGGGGAATGTTCTGCTGATTATTAAAATGGTTACCTTTAAATAGTTGTGATGATGGTAGCAAAATAAAAGTTTACATTTCTTTTTTCAGTCTCTCTTTAACTAGAGGCCAACATTTATGTGAATTAAGTTGTACCTGACTGAGTGTGATTGTACAGGCTGGTTGAGATTTAATGGCTCCAGGAACGTGGGAAAATAGTTGAACATATATCCTTTAAAGGTGAAAAAAGTTAAATGTTGAATTTTTATCATTTTTCTTTACCAATTAGGCATTCTATGGAAAAGCACCCTCCTGCGGCCTAGCCTTGAAAAAACAAACACTTGTTCATGGTAGACTCAGCCTTGATTATTCGTCACCCTCTCCTGCAAGTGAAGATAATTTCTCCCTGCGTGCGTGTAATTATGCCTCATCTGGAGACAGACCCTCAAGCCTCGGTGGCAGTGATAAGAGGCTGATAAAAAACTAAATATATCTTTGTGAGATTAAATCAATTCATTGATCATTTGCTCATTATGAACACCTGAGATAAACAGCTGAAAGGCGGCTGCTCAAGGCGTCTAATCCACACCTATCCTGCAAACAAAATCTGTGTGGATTAGCGGGGTTTCATTATCGAGGCCATTAATATTTATAATTAATTTCACACATTGTTTAACCTGAGATAGTAAAAAAAAAAGCTTGTCTTTGTGAAATAATCATCAGAGCCCAGGAGGTCCGTTAAGCTTTGCACTACTTCCAAAAAATCCACTAGTTCTCCAACCTGAACTGTCTTATGCTTAAATTATAGTGGTGTCTGGCCCCAAGCACCACGGCGTTTGTCTTTGTTGCCTCCTGTCTCACCCAAAGCTGCCACTCTCAGAGGGGCTCATCTGATTGGGTTGATATACGACAACTAGTCTAGTCTTTCCTGGGGGCTTTTGTTTTTTACATTTTTGTTTTCTGATTAAAATCTAGAGTCTGTCCAAATGTGAATAGGAGGAATATCAATGCTGCGACCCCCCCTGCATTATCAGAAATCTCCCTGTAACCTCCTTGGTCAAATAATATGCTTCATCATGAACATCACAGCAGTTTATGACCCTCCCTCCTAGTTTGATGTGTCAGCCATAAATGTCATCATTGTTAAAAGCATGAAAGCAAGGATTTGTGTAGTCTAAAGAAATGATTAGGTGGTAGAACATGAGGAGGAAGGGGTCCCTAAGAGCCAGAGATCTATTTGAAACTGCAGTTGATGAAACCATCTCGCTTCAAGGTCCATTTAATAGCTGTTCTGGACTTCCTGGATTTCTCAAGTCTTCATCGATTTATCCATTTCTGAGCAGTTAATGGACTTCTGGCCCATGTTAGCGTCATTTTATCCTGGGGTGAGATTGTTCGGTCAACAGCAGTATTTCCATTGAATAGTCAAGCTAATTTTAAGTAATCTTTTTAAAGGTTGCAAAAAAGAAAAAAGAAAAATGCAAATAAGAGGTGTTTGCATCAACTGGTTTGGAGCAAAACAATTGGAACAAAATCTAGGATGGAAAAAAATGGAGAGGTTTTAAGGAGGTTTTAAGGTTTGACAAATTTCAATTGTTCTTTCTTGTCAGTGAGTACTGGTCATGTTTCATGCTATCCAGAGATAAAGATATGTTATGGGCATATTAGTTTATAAGACTGACAGTTGAAACAGCTGATTAGTCCTGTAAGTTAAATGTTCGCTACATCAGAACATATTCAGTAAAGACATGTCCATATCCCATTTAGCAACTCATTTTTGACAAAGGCAAAAACCACCTTATAGCTGAAGTAGTTAACTTTTAATAAAAATACGTTTTTGTCATATTTGCTGAAACTATCGCTATATCTTGACAGTACTACATGAGATATAAATAGCACATGCAAGATTCCAACAATCAGAGCAGAGCAGTCACTAACGCAGTGTCAGTAACTGTGAGACTAGACAGCGCTGATCGAATATGACTCAAGATTTTGTTACTGTATAACTTCTCTGTGTTTTCAGAAACATATTTTAATGAACTATTTTGCAGGGGTGCATCGTTTTGGCTCAGATTGGTCACAATTGCAATCGAGTTTTATTGTTTTTATTCTAAAGTGATATGTCAAAATTTGTTTACGGATATGTGATCGGAAACACGGCTTACGTCTATTCTCCCTCTGATAATAAAGCAGGTGAATCTCATCTGATGACAGGCTGCATGTATTGAGTTGTCAGGGATGGAACTACCACATTTTTGTTTGTACAATATATACCCTTGAATGCAAGCATGAAATATTAATGCCAAACACTTTTGGCAGGACTATAAATCCTTTACTCACTTGTCACTAGTGAATTTGGAGACACTATAATACATGACATGCAGTGGCAAACCTAATGCGGTGGGTTTGCATTTTTCAGTAATAATGCTTTGTGGGGCGGGATGCAAAGGGTTACTGATTTCACTGCTGAGACTTGGAGGATTTATATTTATCCCCTCAGAGGCAAATCTATCTAATATGACAGTTTAATCCTCTTAAACGTATTAACTGTGATCAAAGAAAGGACTTCCGCATTCAAAGTTTCTCTGTGTTTTTTTCCACTGTCTAGAGCCTTAAAGCATAACATCAACAACTGATTGTTTTATTCCTTCCTACTTTGGAATGTAACACAGTAGAACATTTGTTTAAGGGGCCGTCCACACGAACACGGGTATTTTTAACGGTTTGGCCTTTCATCCACACGTAACCGCAGTTGTGGGCTCCTGAAACCAAAGATTTTTATAACCATAGTTCGAAAAAAGTCAGTTTTCAGCAGTGTTGTGTGGACAGGAAAACCGAGGAAAATAGCAATTTCTTAAAAGTTCGGTATCAAAAATACCCGTGTTTGTGTTGCCCAGGCCTAAATATACAATTTTTGAATAACCGTTTTTATGTAATGTCTTCCCTAAGGTTATGCGACACAATGAAATTTTACAAGTTGATCATTTTACAATCTGAAAAATGAGCACACAGACTTAATACTATTCCTATCAATGCTAAAACTACATTAAATCCCACTTTTCCTCCCCCTTTGGCAAGATACATATATGGCGTAATCAAACAGGATACTGTGCTCAGGTCCTCTGGCTGGATATTCCGTGGCATAATTAGAGGGCTAAAAGACTCTTGGCACTCAGTTGGGACAAGTATATGACTGCAGCCCTGCAAGTTGATTGAAAAGGGGATATTTAGAGTTTTTTTTTTTTTAATTGAGACTACAGAACACAGCAGGGGGGTGGGGTGGAGACATGGATGATTCAGCCTGATATCCTGTACAGAAGTCTAATCTTTAAAACAATCTCTCAGATGTTTGGAGCATCAATAACCAGCCTCTTCCAACCAACCGTTTCGCAGTAAAAACAGTTAGGGTGTTTATCCTAATCTTCTATCTCTAATGTTAAGCAATGGGCTATTAATGTGCTAACAAAAGCAGAAATGTTTAAGTCTGAAAGTTACATGCAGTATGGTATGCTCATGGGTCGACCTGGACCAGCAGCACATATGGCAGAAACACATACATTGGTTGCCTGAAGGTTTGTCTAAATAATAATTGGGATAGTTGTAGACATACGACTGAATATAAAAGTGTTTTCTTCTTCTGTTTCAAACACTTCTGTCTTTTGCTGTGATTAGATTAGCTAAATAATTAAATTTATCACATCGCACCGCTATCTTCTAGGGGTATTTTTTATCTGAAAGTAGGATGAAAGACAGATATGTAGTTGAAAGAGGACAGTGTGTTGCTGTTTTCACACACACACTCTATATATATGCCAGTGTGGGTGTATGTCCGTGTTGATTTTTGTATTCTGCCATTTGACTTGAATTGACCACCAGGGAGATGTGGAGTCCGGACTCACCTTATTTTTGTTTTACAGAAGAAATCTTTTTAATCTCATGACTGTCTTTGGATCACTTATTTCATCCCCTTGGCTGACTACACCCTCAAGCAAGACTAGGCACAAAGGCAGGTACAAATGTTGCCTGCATACAAAAGAAGAAGAGTGTCTAAAAGGTCTTTGGTCTCCCTCTGTTTTGATTTGTAAGGATATACCATCCTATATTCACCCTTGTGGGTGGATGAAACATCTCATCAAGCATTACACATTTTTAAGACATAGTGAAGTAATGGTGTCCTAAGCAGAGAATGAAATCACTCTTCTTCTCTGTGTGTTGTCATCCTTGTTTCTCTATATGTTTTAAAAGCTGGTACAGACGCATGTGCAGGTTAATACCATGACACCAATGGATGTCCCAAAATTTAAATTTAACGAGTTTGGGAACAGTCTTTTTAAAAAACACTATAAAGATATAATACTCACTAAATAAAGAGAAGAAGAAGGGCTCTGATCACCAGGTGTGCGTATATGAATGTATGTATGGTATGTATGCAAATGTGTATATGCTTATATAATGCTCTTTCTTCTAAACAATTAAGGTTCTATGTATAAAGCTGTGTAAACTATGTAAAGAATGTAACTGTAAATACGTAAATTTAAATGTGACAAGTACAATTACAAGTGACAAGTATGTCAAGGTTAATAATTGTAATGACTTAATGAAAATAATGGATCTTATTTTTAAGGGGTAGGCTTTAATAAATTAATAATTTTCTTTCTACTCCTTTTCACGCAGGTAAATTGAGAAAAATGGCTAATGGAATTAATTATCTTCTTTTGTTTTATATTTTGTAGGATAAACTGCTGTTGAATTTTGTTAATTAGTTTTTCATTGTTTTCATTTATTTATTGTTGGGGGGGGGGGGTGTTGGCAGTAATAAAATGACAAAAGTAGTTAAAAAATGCTTTATTTGACCTGTTGCCAAATAATTAAGGATTTGCCTCTGGTGAGTAAAGCAAATGAGATAAGTAGTCGTTTTCTTGAAGAAGAGGTCACACACTACTTTCCAAAAAAACACTCACAAGCCAGTAAGGGGTCAGTGTTTCCATATGCTTTCGTTTCAGAGACCAATCATATAATAATAAGCTGGTATGAACCTGATTTTCTAAAAGGAAGACATCATGCAGATGTTTATAATGGCAAAAAATGCTCTGCAGTTATTAGTACTAGTGTTCTTAATATGCAAATGACTTCAACAAATTAAATGAGGAAAAAGCTGAAGCGGAACAAGGAAGTAATGAAGGAAAGATGACAGGAAAAAAGGAAGAGTATTAAAAAATGTAAAGACAGAACAAGAATGCAATTTTTATCATTAATGAAATCATTTGGAAGACTCAACAGTTTCTAGTTTAATACTTTTAGCACACAAACTGTAGCAAGTGAATTTCCACAAGTTCACTCTTCTTCATTAGTCTTTATCTGACTAAATCAGGCCGTGCCACTGAACTACAGTATATCACAGCATTCCATAGATGCGATGCAAACAGTTAAGGCTTGTACTTCCATTGCAAAAAGACTGTTACACACATGCCTGCATGCATAAATAATGATGGCTGGCAATCATTGTTGGTTATTCTCAGACCCCAAGGATCGCAGCAGAAGGCCATAAAAATGTGTTGGTGCACTTGAAGGAGAGCACATTTACATTCAGACACTTATATGCATATCTTGGGAAAACATTTGGGAGTTACATGGGCTGGATTTCTATCATCTCGATGGCTGTTGTTGGTTCCTGCATGCCACCTTGGGCACCCAGGGGAGGACATCAAGTGCAGGTCCATGCTTGTTGCAACTTGAAAGTGCCACAGAGGGGCTCTTGAACTTCCTTTACCCCCAGCTTCAGGTCCAATCAGATATAGTGACAGGTATATGGTTTGAAATTAGCATTCCCACCTAAGGAAATCACACACTTGAAAGACTTCATGGCTGAGACATTCCGGGCAGGTCTACAATAATACTGGAATGGGTTCCTGGTTCGAATCCCGGCTGGGGCCCTTCTATGTGGAGTTTGCACGTTCTCTCCGTGTCTGCCTGGGTTTTCTCCAGGGTCTCCAGCTTCCTCCCACAGTCCAAGGACATGCATGTGTTAGGTTAATTGATGACTCTAAATTGCCCGTAGGTGTGAAGGTGAATAGTTGTTTGTCTCTATAAGCTCCGCCTTACGGCTGACGTCAGCTGGGATCAGCTCCAGCGACCTCGATGAATGGATGGATAGATGTCAGTCAGTCAGGTTCTCGAAATTACCTGGACCTTCTTGTGTAAAGCAGCTGCTTTTCCTCCACTATTCCACAATTCTATTGTCCTTTCATTTTATTGTGCAATCACTAGAAGAATACTCAGATAAAGTCTTTGTCAGAGCTGTATTGATATTGTATTGTATATACATATTCCAATTTACAGTGAAAGTGCAGACTAAACAAGTCATGGAGAGCATGCTTTAATCTCACTTTTGAGGGCATCAAATTTCCAATAAAATGCCAAGGGTCCAGCAGGGAGATGGAGCTCATGAATTTTTAATGTATTCCCTAATGTCAGACACTTTCACTGATGGAGAGAAAAAGCTGTGATCTTTAGCAACTTCTCACTGTATCAGGAACCATCTTTGTGATGCCATGCATCTGTAAAAATGAAATACATATTTCCATATTCCAGACTATAATACGCATTTGTTGTTTTCCACTCACCACTAGATACATTTTCTCCTCAAACACACCCATCCATACACATACTAGAACATCATGTTGTTACATGGTACTTGTTGTAGCATTTGTGTTGTCTGCTATACCTGAAAACTAACACCATATTTGTTAATGTGTCTGACTGCCCTCCGCTCTGACACCGGATGAAACTAAATAGTTATAATATAATCTGTGATTTCAGTCCCACTGAGGTACGCAAACACCACTGGTAGATAATACGTACCCACAAATCCAAACATGCCACACTTGTCCTTTTGTGATTCAAATTTGACATGTTGACTTTTTGTTTGTTTTGTACATTCTGTGGGATTTCTTATTAAATCCTAATTTTAGTGAGAGCTATACATTTAAGGCCAATTAAACGTATATTTACTTTCACAACCTTGTATTTAGGGGCCCCAGAAAATCTCCCTGGTATTAACAACCCAATCTGGCCAGGTATAGGCCATATGGTAGAATTGAAGGGATTTATTTCAAATGGGGGATTCGTAGATTGATTTTAAATTGAAATTGTGATGCCCCTGACAACAGTGACATTATAGTTAAAAAAAAATAAGGCTCATTTCAAATGTACTCTACAGACACAAACAAGAGTGCATCACTCGATATAAACTGAGCTTAATTGGGATCAAGTTTGAGACTTTATTGGAACCATCAATCATTGACGATTGATAGGATATTGTTTTCATGCATGCTCAAGAAAAAACAGGACAGAACACCAACACGAATAACAGAACAGTGGCAGCGATGAAATGTTTATATCCTATTCAGTTATTTATAAGTCCTGTGAAATATTTGATGAAACTTTAGTTATGTGTCTGTAAACACAATTTTCGGAGTGAATCCCTGGCTACTCCCCAACTCTTCACTAACCCACGTGGGGCTATAATGGATACATCCTTGTGTACACTATATATTCATGAGAGCGCAACATGTTCTCCAGAGTTTTAGTAATGACTAGATAATTTAATGTGGAAAGGCTCCTTTCACATTATATCCAGAGCCGAAACCATATAAATATTCAGTTTAAAGTTGGACCCCTGCAGCTCAGAGCAAGTGTACAAGAAAGGTCATTATCTATTATTTATGCTTAAAGTCTTGAAGAGGAACATATGCTCTTCTGGAGATTACTTGTCTTTTCTGTTCTCTAAGGTAATGACAACGATTCATCACCGTAGGCACAAGGGAGAGGGATAATGACTTGTTGAGCTTTTCTTTTACACATATTTCCAACCTATGTGTATCTTTT
This sequence comes from Echiichthys vipera, assembly GCF_963691815.1. Taxonomy (NCBI): domain Eukaryota; kingdom Metazoa; phylum Chordata; class Actinopteri; order Perciformes; family Trachinidae; genus Echiichthys; species Echiichthys vipera. Next base: position 13,730,111 of record NC_139841.1, read on the forward strand.
GAGACAGTGTCTTCATAATAAACACACTTTATTATATGCATTGTCACATGCTATAAGTCTTAAACTCAATGAACTATATGTTGAATGCAAGGTCGGGCTGTGACTGTATTTCTGAACAAGACGTGAAGTAATCCTTTGCATGTGTTCTTATCTTTCAGTGGAATGTCAGCTCTAATATTGCTTTGCTTTCTCAACGGAAATTTCAAAAGCAGGTTCCCAATAATATTCTCACAAACCCAATTCCACACTGGCTTAGATGTTTGATGTTAGTTCTATTTTTGGACTTGTTTTTCTTTCTCTTGTTGGCATCAGAGACTATGTTCACCTATTCAGCCCAGACTTGTTGAGTTATTAGGGATAAATAAGATTCTTGGACTTTCAGTTGAAATCATTTTCCCATTTGATAAATGGGCCTATCCTATCTCTCGCTGCTCCTCTCTGAGTGCTTGTTGTTGTTGTTGTTGTTCTACTTCTTTTTAATCCAAAGAAGATAATGTATGTGATCCACTTCAATAAATAAGCAATTGTTATGTTATTAATTAATTAATTAATTATTGATTATATTATATATATCTTTGTGAATTGTGTTGTGTTGTGTTGTTGTAATCCTTTTTGTTTTGCACACAGATACCTAACAATAACCCAAATTATAATGTTTATTGTAGGGCTGTTGCACTGAAATGTCTAATATTTCTTGCACAATAACTATTTTTTTCATCTTCGGTACACACCCAACCAAAAAATCTCAATTTCAATAGATCCCAAAGAAAAAAAATCCTTTTATTCCAGTCTTTCCTCTTGCTGGTGACCGCCAGGACCTGTGCCACCGCAGAGGTCAGTTAACCTTTATATGTCAGCGGGGGCCTCGGTTTGAAACATTTTTTTTAAAATAACGAGGCAGACATCTCCCAGTTTGACTTTTTTAAGCTCCACCATTACTGACCCCCTGTGAGTCATAAATGAAGGTCACTGCAGCCCTTCTTCTTCTAAATTAGCGAATACGCGAGATGGTGGTTTGGATGTGGTCTGTAATCTTGGTGGTTTAGAAATACAATATTGTTACAATCAATAAACAAAGTAATTTCAATGCAAACATTCAGCAGTTCGTAACGTGCTTCTTTGTTAGTTATCCGCAGGATCCCATTCAGATGATGAAAGGATGGCAACTTTTTTTTTACCAGTCCATTTGCCCACTAAAAAAGGAGCTCTCACCTGGAGGAGCTGACAAAAGTAGTAAATTAGTTGGATATTCATTGGACCTTTAACTCACACGGTTATTACTTTCAATAAGCCTGCTCATCTGCTGAGCTCAGAATGGAAATCCTCATCTTCTATCCTCTTCACTTTAGACTTATTCATAAGGGGTTGGAACACATTGTTATGAAATGGAACCATTTCATATGACTACGTTCCATTACTGTGTCTACATTCTGTTACGACTCCCAACTGTCCTCTTGGGAAAGTCATTTATTCCTGAAAGAGGGGGGAGAATATAAGTCTGCAGTCTTATAGAAATAAAGTGAGCTCTTTTTGTGCCAAACTGTGGATGTCTGTAGAGGCTTCTCCTCTTTAAATCTTACAGATTCATTTTAATTACTGACTCATATTACACCTCATGTGGAGCTAATTTAGACAATGGATTATAGAATCTTACCATAAATCTTTACATTTCCACCTGAAAGTGTCAATACTTAAGATTTCAGTCATAGCTGACATGGTGACACCAGGTGGTAGCAGCAGATGGGGTTTAAAGGGAAAGTTGGCTCATTTGAGAGGTAGCTAAATGTATTTCAACCACCTAACAAAAGTTATTTTTAAGTTAACACTTAATTTAGAGTATTTATAACACTTTACCTTGTTGTTAAGTTTACGTGGGGGAACTGAAGCCATGACTTAAGGCTACTTTTGGATACTTTTGTCAAAGCCACTGGACTCGTTTCACAAAAATCTTATTTTTTTAATTGCTCCCATCGGTTAGTTAGTTTGTTTTGTGAGTTTCTTACGCTTTAAAACGTAAAAGTCACCCAATGACAGAAGAACAAACAGATCCCTGAACCCTATGAGGTAAAAGAGCTGTTTTTGTTAAATAAGTCTGTTAACTTTGTCAAGGGTGATACAACAGCTTCGCTTCCTCCTGTGTAAACTCAAACAGAGGTTGCTGACGGCAAGTAAAAGCTATGATATATTGACTATGGATAAGTACCTCATACAACCGCACTTGAATGAATCCTCCTAGAATATTGGGGGAAGCAAAACAAACTATTGTCATTTTAATAAAGAACTCAAGTCAAGCAATAATTGGCCTTTTTCTGTGGACAGCAAAAGTAAAAGTAGTCGGTTTGCTCGTTGAGAAGTTGAAGGTGTACAGCCTGTCACCTGCAGCTCTTCATCTAACACCTCACTGTGGCTGCTCCTGACTGTTCCATTACTGCCTGCCTGCAATTTTTCAAAGTGATTCGGTATCAAAATCACAGTTGTCTTGTTTTGTACATGCATTATTGATGAATGATAGCAGTCAGTGTCAAGCTCAATGACAAACACATCGCATTTCCTGTGACTACTTTATAATAAGTCAGCTAGTGTTTCGCCAGATAAATGCTTTCAAAGTGAAGCTGCAGCAGTAGGAAATGTTAGATAGTTTTATTAGATAGATAAAAAAAAATGTTTTTAATATATATTCAATTTCATTTATACTCTGTTGCAATTTCTACAATTGCACAGTTACTAGTTCACATTACTTTAGTTTGTAATCTTGTCATGGAAGTAATTAATTAATTATTTATGAAGTTCAGTTAATTAAGTTAAAATTAAAATAGTCTCCCTGTGTTAATTGCTCTGATAAATAAAGGGCGTGATAAGCTACTTAATACATTGGTATGTTATTGGATTTTTAAAAGGTTAATCAAAAGGGCATTATACCGTATTTTCTAATTAAACTGCATGTGCTAACATATTTTTGATGTGACTAGTCTCTCGATATGTTCCGTGTATATTCGGTTTAGTTAAAAAAGTTTGAAATACTTTAAATATTCATATTTTAATATGCAAGAATTGCAGAGAGCAGTGTAAGGGCAAAAATACTCCAATCTTATTCCATTTTGAATAAGCTTTGTGATATTAGTCAGAATATTGTTAGCGGCAAAGCTTGGACCTTATTCTCTTGTTGATCTAGCTCAGCTTGTTTAGTTGCATCCTTTAAATTTAAACCAATATACTTTGTTTCAGTTGATTACTGGACAGACCAACCATAAAGTATTGTCTGTTCTTTGAAATCTAAGTCTGGACTCGTCATGAAGCTTAAAATGTTTTGAGGCATAATAATTTAAAAAATCTGCTACCCACTAAAACATCATTTATATGTAACTTAGAATTTGGGAAAAACAAACAAAACCTCCTTATCCTAGACAGTCAGGCGTTCATAAAACTCATGGTTACTGAAAGATGACAACAGCTTGACATGTCATTGGCTCTGCTTCAAGATAAGTAAAGGAAAGCCCCACTTCATAGACTCTCTATTGGAGGATATATTCCCCCATTGGCTGTGGGCTTGGGTGTCTGATTTCAGCTTGTTTTGTCTCCAGCTGACTGTGATGAAGCTCCAAAGGGAATATCTCTCCGGGGAGTGTGGTCGACAGAGTGGAAATCAGAAGGAGGGGGATTGATGAGTTTTACAGGAGCTGGAGCTACTACACTGTTGTGGGCAGAGTCTGACAACGGGCCAGTTCAGAGGTAGCCTACATGTGATACCTCAAACATTAAGTGTGGTTGTTATTATTAGCCATCTTCTAATCAAACTTTCAATGCATAGAATGTATGCAACTTTCTTTACAACTGATCCCAAATTGACAGCCAGAAACAACATGACCATCTCTCAATGGCTGAGCCCAAGACAACTGCAAGTCCAACAAGGTACAAGAATTTAAAAAAGTGAACTCAAGTTCTACAGCCCTGTCAACAGCTTATCAGTCATGTGAGTCAAACAATTGCTCTGTCAGAATTTATTCAGCAAAGGATTTATAAAGGTGTTAACATATCGCACTAAAGACATCAACTCTCTTTTGACAAAAGTAAAAAAACAAGCAAAATTTAAGCAAATTTAAAAGTTTTTTTGCGCAAATTGAGCAAAATTTCTACTGCAATACTTCAAAATGTGCAGAAAATAACGTGAATGGAAGTAACAAGGGATGGTTTTGATTACTGCCTTGTCCCCCCTTGGCACTTTGCTATTGGATACATTTGTATTAGTTTTATTTGGGTTTTAATAGTGCCACTGGTATTTATGATTGCATTTCTTATTCGCAATAGACTTATTAGTCAAGTTGCCCTTTTTTCCAACTGTGACATGTTGAGTTCAGGATTGGAGCAAACTTCACACTTCCTTCATTTACATTTTGACAGTTTTCTTCCAATATCTGAGGACACCCCTGTCTCAAAATAACATTTTTATTTTGCCAATTTGTTATGTCGATGACATTTTAATGGAAATGTAATTGATTGGATTATGCTCGCTGGCAATGGTGTTTCCAGGGAATTATGTGCTATATTCTTGCACCACAAGCTGGTCATAGGAGGGTGGAGGTCGGTGTGGATGGTAGGCACATAAAGTGCTGAATACATGAGAATCAGGTTTGCATCCTGAATCCCATGAGTCCCTCCACAGATGTGTTCATAACAGTTTGCATTATTATGTTGATAAAAAAAAAAAATCAGGGCAAATTAGTTAGGGTGATTTCCATGAGATAGGGTTGCTGACTGACTGCTCACCACCATCTCTGACTTGGTGATGTTGTTCAGCACTTTACAGCATGTTGGCCAGGACATTGGGTGTTTATTGTGTCTTTTATTCTCATAAATGGCAATACTCCTTTTTTCTATCTTTAATTTGATCCACTGTTATTTTGGACAACTTAAAAAAAAACTTAATTTTAATGGTGCTCAATTTAAGATGAATTTGAGCAGACATAATCCAATACTGGTTAATTTCAGAGGAAATGTAAAACAGCAAATGTGTACATTCTGACAATAAAAAAAAGATAAATACTTAAAGATAGGGTATAACACTTGGCACAAAGCCCATATCAGCAATATAAGTGAACAAACAATCCAACAACAAATATCACAGCCCAATTCAACATTTCAGTGAAAGAGTTGATGTGTGTCTGGCTATGGGATTTCAAACTAATGAGAGAGTACTGCAACTCTGGAGAAATGGATTGAGACTTCAATAAAAGTATGCTATAATTGTTACAGCAGGCGTTACAAATGTAGAATATTCTCAGCTTAAGACAATGGCCGGCTCATGACTTTGAGTCACATCCACCTACACAAAGTTTTCAGAATTCCAATTAATGCTGAATGGAGCCTGCTGAAATAATCACTTAAAGTTATGGCCATTAGCGCTTGCTGATCCATGTGTTTACGTTCTCATTACTGCTGTCTATTCATCCCTGTGACAGCTGTGGATTATGTTTACTGACCTGTGATTTGTTACAGAAGAGAAAAAATTGCTGCTATTAAGTTGGTTGTGGACACCAAGGCTGATTTAATGTGTCTAATAGACGGTGTTACATGCTCAGAAAGGAAAGCCACTCATTTTCTTTACCTTAAATCCAGTTTTCTTACATTTTGACTCGGTTTATCAGAAAATTATGTGATCCATATGGTCTTCTGGAGTGGAAGAAGAGAAGAGAAACAACAATATATTTTCAAACGGAACTATTGTAAATGACAAAAAGACTGTTTTTTGAACCTAAGGGGGCAGAGGTTAATAGATTCCGCTTTTAAAGTACTAGCTTTCCTGCGTGATTCTATTCAAACAAAACTCAATTCAACTAAAGTACTACACAACAAAACAAAGATATGAGTCATGGTTTCTCATGGGTGCCGTTGAATGTTTCTATCCTTTTGTATCTCCCTTTTGTTTTGTTGTGATTTTTTCCCTCCTTGTAGCCGCCTTCCAATTCTTTCCCTCATCTGTCTTCATGCCCCCTACGTGAACAATGGAAAGGGCTTTAGCATGTGTCGATAAATCCTAATCTCTGCACCAGCACCCTGAGGAGAAAAAAAAAATCAAGCGTGAAATTATGACTCTTGCTTGCTGGTTCCCATGTCCCTATAGGACAAGTGTTGCTAAAATGACTGCAGTGACTACTGTTTAAATATTACACCAGGTCCCTCTTTGATGACAGTAATATTTTCCCTTTTCAATTGGCTCTCCAGTGTTGCATACTGTACATTAATGCAACCTCTCTGTTTTTTTCTGCACTGCATTGTGTTTCTTGTAAATACATGGGCATGTTTCTTTTACAAGTTCATCAATACATCCCACGCACTATACACTTTAGTATAAGGGCTATACAGTATGTTGCTTCCGAAGTTCCTCCTACGCTGAGCTGTGGGCCCTCTGTACCTATATCCACATATCATGAGGACATCAATCAAATGCACCCATTACCCACCTCCATTCTGCTGCTAGTTTGTGTCCAGCATGCAAAATCAGGGAGAACATCAGCACAGAGTTAACAGCCAACGCCCTCAATTTAACTCTCCTTTCCCGTTTTCTTTATTCTAATGTTTAAAACTGTTAACATTTTGTGGAACTCCTTTCAGAAAGAGTTTATTGTTACGGCCCATATCCTTAATACCAGAAGTTCTCTATCGCTTCTTCAGCAAAGATAGATGATCTACCCCCTCCTACGTCCCTTGGAATAATTTGATGCAGCCTAATTTTTTTTTTTTACACTTTTATAGTCTTCGTTATGTTAAAGAAAAAACAAAAGCGAAATGTATTAAAAAAGTGTTATGATACATGATGTGTGAAGCTGATTGTCCGGCTCGCTTTCAATCTTAACACAAACACATTACTTGGAGCCTGACAAGTTGGATTTTCATGTTGACCAGCGATTCTCGTCCTGTGAGTGAAAATTTTGATCACTGATACTGATCACAGAGCCTAAATCTTCCCCAAAATAGTATGAAATAAATGTTTTTTTAATGAATAACCATAATGTGTGCAGACCTTCAGTTTGGGCAACAAAACTATTTGGTTAAGTTTAGGAATAAAACATATTTTGGCTTAAAATAAGTAAGCTTGTTAGGTAACTTAGGTATGTTACGTAAATAAGTCAACAACATTTGGACAGGACACAAACTGCAATCTCCTGGGTGAAAGTGTTGTGTTACCCATACAACCACCCTGGGCTCCTCACAACACAGACTTTTGAGACAGGGCTGTGTTGAACCAGGGAATTTGTGTGTCTACGACATAGAATCCCAATTGTCTTTCCATCAGCTTTGCTTCCTAATTTTATCACATTACATTACGTTGAACTATTGCTCCAAGTCCAATGCAGGGAATTAATCTGTATTTCAGATGCACATTAGCAGATCTCTCACAATAGGAGATATTACCACTCTCATTAGAACAGTTTGCTCCTCTAATACATCTCACTCTTATTATCACAGCTGCAGATTCATCTATGTATATATACTAAGCACAACAGAAGTTTTCACGCTTTACCTCACTGCCATCGACCTTTACATGGCCGTCACACCCAGATGCTTCCTCGAAGGCTTGATAGCTAGCAAGGGAGACACAAGCTCTTAACAACACATCTGCATAAATACGACTCTGGCCCCAAATGTACATCAGGCTTGTGTAAAATGGTTTCCTTTTAATTTGTCCTTGCAAATGCAGCAGCAGCATTCCTACCTAAAAGAACTTGGCGTTTGACTCTTTCCCCCAAGCAATAAGTACCAGCCCCTTTGGCAACAATTAACCAATGAGTCTGGTCCCTGTATGATCACATACTCTACCTCCTGTTGTCATTACCACAGCAGCAAAATACACAACCACCTGTGCTGCTCTTTCCATAAGACCTTCAAGATTTCGGTTAAAGTAATTTTAAATTGGTTTTGAAGCAGTCCTAATTTACTAATGTTGCCTCTATATGACCTACATAATTCCACTAAAATCACTAAATCATCAGCTCAGACTCCAGTTGGGCTTCCTGCTTCAATTAGCCCGCCACACACATATCCATATCTGGCTTCGCTGCCACCTGCAACCTACAGTCAGAGTTCCAGTGTGAGGTGGAGAGCTCAATACCTGGCAGAAGTAGGTCCTCCTCAGACTATTAGGAGAGCTTTGCCTTGCTCTGCCATTCTTCTCTGATCCAGATGGGACCAGTCAAAGAAAATGCGGTGGTTGTGCAGGACCTTAGAGCCAATTACTAGGCCTGCACCGTATTGCTGAGGGAAGGAAGGCACAGGAGAACCAGAATCAGGACTGGGGGCAGACTGTCTTTAAGGGCAAATTTTTGTCACGTTGTACTCATTGCACCCATAAAAATCACTAGAAATGCTTCATTGTACAAACAACATAAATTCTGATGGATGTTTTAAATGGACAGTTGGAAAAACATTTTACCAACTGCTTTAGTTTTCTCTGCCAAACAGGTTGCTATAGACCTTGTTTTATGATACCTAATTCTCCTTTAATAAATAGTTGTCATCTGAGCACATTATAGCGTCAATTGCAAATATTTTGAATTGTAAAAGGATGGACCAGTTGGTTTCATATGGAAAGCCTTCAATCAATATCATGGCGTCAAGACCCACATGCGTGATTAATATACCCCCATACTATACACTCTTTAAGCAAGCAAGTGTACATCTGTCATTCTTTCCAAAAATCGATTCACACCCTCAGGCTGCAGTTTCCACACCAGCAGTGTCAACCACTGTTCCCTCATTGCCTGACAGCAAATCACAGACAAGTCATTGGATTACATTTCCAGCAATGGCATCAAGCGTGAAGTACGCATGACCCACTGTGAGTATTGTGATCAGAAACACATTTGTTTGAAGAAACCTTCATGGCTTTACTCCAGGGTTGGCTTTCTGCAGTTTGGAAGCAATACGTCACCTTTTACAAGCTTCATTTCATGCTCCTCTTAGCCTTTCTGTATGTGTATGAATCATGTGTGACAAAGAGAGATAACCAATCCATACCCTATGCAACAAGGACTCATATTGGGGAGCCCAATAGCTCACCTAGTAGAGCGGGCATCCCATATACAAAGGGCAAGAGAGTCATTAGGGAGAATAAAAAACTAGTAAGCTCATTGTCTCTTTGTCAGTAGAGTCTGACCTTGTAAGACAGATACATTTTAGTGGTTCATTTATTAGTAGGAAGGCAAGAAAAACTTCAATATAGGAAAAGCGGGGGGGGGGGGGCTTCATAATACATGTGCCCTGTGGCCTCACAGGACCATGATCTGGCCCTGATTGGTCATTGTATCAATACTGCCAATACTGAATCATACAGGGAAGAGTGGTGGAAGATGTGTTCAAAGGATATTTCTTCTCATTGATACAACACCTGAAAGGACCTTTAAAGAGGAGTTCTGAAGTAAAGACCTTTGATGACAAATGAATAGAAGTATTTAGATGACCCAGTCCAAAGTGATACACATTGGCATAAAATGTATCTAGTCAGTGTATCTGCTTTCTCTGTCCAATGTTGAGGGATTCCAGGCTCATCAATTATAGTTTTGCAAAAAAGTTCAAATGTTTTTGTTGCACGACTCACTGATTTTCTAACAGTTCTGATGTCCCTGCTCCCTCTGATCTGGAGACAGTCGTCAAAGCTAGAAAGCCAAAGTGAAATCAAACTTCTAGCAATTAATTGTTTGACAGCAATACCTAAGGCAACAATTTTAGAAGTTTAAAAGAGAGAAGTGGTCAGTTCAAGGCCTGACAGAATTTAGCAGTGTGCCGCTCATGAACGAAATTGGATATGTGATTGCTGGGAAACCAAGACCTTGACGTACGACCACTTTTCCTTTAAATACAGGGACCCTGAGAATATATGATTCTTGAATATTATTCAAACTGGTTGTAATGTAATGCATGTGGATAATTCCTGTGTCTCTCAAATCATATGAGGCTGTAGAGAACGGTGGGTGCTTGGATTTCTGCCCAGCAGTCTGAAGGTTTTAAATGTCAAACTACAGTTTTTGCTCTGCCTTGTGATAGTAGACACCTACAGTCACAACCAGACTGGGAAGTACATTAAATGTACATGGAAATCGCCTGAATTGAGGACAAACTTAGTGGACATGGTCATTCGTCTAATGTATTTTCTTTGATTTTATTGAAAGATTGTTTTGAAAATGTCTAAGCGGTCTTTGTCACCTGGTTAAATTAATCTATTGACTTTATCTCTCTTGCTGAAAGAAATTGATTTGGCCTCCGGGATATTTAATTGGAAACTTCATCTCGGTTAATGCTGCAAAGAGAAAGTTATGTGAGGATAAACTGGCACTACAGCTAATTGGAAATTAATAATTAGAACATGGTTAGAATGAGATAGGTGCCTGTGTTTCTGTCTGTCTGTCAGTCTTTGTCTCTATGTTCTAATCCTTAATTTAGCCTATTATGATTTGATACATTGAAATGAATTCGAAATTAAGGCACTGGCCTGTACATTAGTCTTAAAGCAGGATACATACAACTAACACAAAACCACAGTAACATCAGACAACATACTCAAGACACAATTTAAGGGTTGACTGGTGAACAAAAGAGTGCTTCAGTCTAGCCCTTGTTGTGGTACCCTTTATCCCCTCCCTTTGATGGAAACAATTCATAGTCACTGTTCAGGACATGGTTTTGATCAAATATAATGTTATTGGCAGGCTGATAGAGTTTCTCAAGGTGTTGACGTATGATCTTTGAGCATTTTCATTTAATGTTAAATCATTATCAGACCAAATTGATGGGTTCCATTTGAGCCTTTATTTCCCTGATCTGTATATCTCTCTCCATTATAATTATAATTGTTTGCTTAGTGTATTTTAGGACCTTCTACCCAATTAGCAGCTGTGCCAACAGAGATGCAACACTCTGCTTGATTAACCTAACATTTTGATGGCACCAGCAATGCATCCTGTATGGCGTATTACTAATTGGAAACTGTGACTAGCTAGTTTGGCTTAAGGTCCTTGGGTTAAAGCTGCCTCGAATGTCACATGATCAAAAACAGGACAATGCAAGTTATCTTCAGAAGGTGTTTGTTGGTCTTCAGTCTTTATTGCTTTAATCTGAACAGTAATTAGGCTTATGAGGATATATTATATTCTAAACAAGCACAGCAGGAATGGGAGTTGATGGAGCACGCTGAAAGGAATCCTTTCTGTCAGAGATTTTCAGCTAAACTTCACACTGCTTTAGAGCTTCTGGGGTTGTCTCAAAGGGATATGCAAACAAACAAAATCCTAATTAGTTGCGTAATATGCCAATCGATTTAAGTGTTGTAAACCTGGTCCGGGCAGACCTACTCCTCAGCATCAATTACACACCTGCAGTTAAATGGCAATGTGGTATGCTTGACAACCTCATTCAATTCCAAAGTAGGCATCTTATCTTTATATTTGTGGACTCACCTCTTTTAAAGCAGGCCATTTTCTCTGCCTGTTTCCATGTGGATTAGACACATTTAGTTATTAGATCTCACTGAATGCGAATGGTTATTGTGGTCAATTCACCGCAAGAATTTGATAGGTTGTTTAAATAGAATATTTTGAAATGCATCTGGGCTGAGAGGACAATGTGTGGCTTTAAATTGTCATTAGAGAGACTGCAAATGGCTCACATTTTGTATCAACTCACTGGGAGTACCATTTAATTATCCACCTAGTGCACCTTTTTTTAACGAGAACCTTATAAACAAATGCTAATTAAGTCAAGTATGTCCCCACTGTACACCTGGGTATGCTTGCAGACTTTGGGTAAAAAAACCTGTCTCCCACAGGAACATATAATAGACTTTAGCACCCTGTGGCATGTCATACTGTGAGGACTTGTGCTTTCATTACAAAGTAACAGCAAGGAATAGCCCTGCTGTGTGTGTGTGTGTGTGTGTGTGTGTGTGTGTGTGTGTGTGTGTGTGTGTGTGTGTGTGTGTGTGTGTGTGTGTGTGTGTGTGTGTGTGTGTGTGTGTGTGTGTGTGTGTGTGTAAAAGCTGACAATCCACCTTCAACCAAGCTGTATCAACATCATGGTGCATCGTAGGGGTTGTATTCAGCTTTCAGCTGTTGCTTTTTTTCTTTATTTTTTTTGTTCCACTCTTACAATCCTATTACTACTTTAATATGACAGATGTGATCCTTTCTGTTCTGTGATTAACTTTAACTCAGTATTGTTTTCTGTGGTGAATGACTCAGGTGGTGTAGCAGTGTCCTCCCACAGTCTGAAGACATGCCAGTTATTTAAAAAAAGTAAACAAGAAAAACTTCATATTTATGGTGTTTGTGATTTTTGTTTTCAGGACTAATGGGCTTCAAATATTAGTTCTTTTTTAATGGTTCTATTATTAAATATTTTTTGTATGTAGTCCTAAAATGTGGAGAGGTAAATTAATCCCAGAAGACAGCAAAGTGCAGAGTTTTGGTTTGAGTGTTTACTCAGATCGGTCATCATGCAGAACACTGTGAAGCCCTAATTTTTACCCATGGATAATCAAGCCACCGGGGAGAGGAGCTGGAGCATTATGACTGGATACTCTTAGTCTTAGAACATAATTTATTCATGTCATTCTCTTCATCTTCTAAAGTTCACATCATACGAATAGTATTGATTTCCTTGCAAAGCTACAAAACTAGTTTTGAAGTAAAATAATTGTGGTATTTGAAACTTTAAAGCCTGAAAGTGCTGCACTGACGGTTCACTGTTAACATGATATAATGATTATATTTGTCTGAGTTTTTGCACGTAACATGTTTATCTCACTGAAAATATATTCTTTGATCCTTGCACTTGGATGTGATTATCAAAATGATTGAACCCTTCCTAACACATTTTGGAGCAATATATTTGGAGTAAGATAGTGAGCACATGTGCAACACCTCAGTCTCAGGTGCCAGATATAAAAAAATAAAAAAGTCCCCCCCATAAAATCGATGCAACACATGTAAATGCATGCTGGATTTAAAGTTCTGCTGTGAAACGTGTCTTTATTGACAACATTTTAAGCAAACAGACACTCTTTTCTGTAGGGATCTGCTGGGTTAATTGTAAACAAGATTAACTAGTGCTTCAGAAGCTACCATCATTTTGATCCAAACTCATCTTTTTAAAAGTGAATAAAACAATTTCAGGATATTCCCTTTCACAAACAAGGATTTTGGTCTCTTTTTATAACTTTGCAGCACCATTCATGTTGGAGTATGTTTATTCTAAACTTGTGTTCTTTTTTAAATTTCTTAATGGCTGTTAAGTCACTATCTTGATTTGCTTGAACTGTGCTTAAAATCATAGTTGTTTTGTGGAGAGAGGGGGGCACATACATTCTCTGAAATTTTGAGAAATGTTGCTCTTCTGACAGTGCATTGATAACATTCCCCAATCAAATCAAAGGACACGGATGAGCACAAAAGGTTTTGACAGAAATCTGGGAATACCTATGATAAAACAGGAGATTTTCTCTTTAATGCCACACCATAATTGAGACAATTCTGGTACATGTTATGTACAGATATATTTGGTTGTTTTTCAAGAAAAAAAAATCAGCAACAGGCTGGCAATCAGCAAAGGGAAACTAGTCCAAATAGGGAGCAAGCATGCATGAAAACAAGCAGGATGAAGGCCGCACACTACAGCTTATATGGAACAATATTAACGATCTGGCAGAGGACTAGTGTTTGTGGGTAGAGAGATGTACTGAGTACATCACTATCCCTGATTATAGGGATAGTTATTCTATTTTGAAGTCAGGTCGTATGAGGTACCTATCCATAGTCTATGTGTTACCTACAGTAGATGACGCTAGCATGCAGCCACTTTGGAGAAACAGCCAGCAGTGCCGACATGGAAGCTATTTAATACAATGCCACGGCCAGGGGTAGCACTCTAAATGTATATTAGCCACCTTAAAAAGCACACCAAAAAAGAAAGTTCCCCCTCTCTGCAAAAGTTATTTTTCATTTTAAACAGCATTTCATGTTCAGTTATAATCATTCATTTTTATGTTCTTGTTTTGCTGCAGCTGCTGACCCTGACAGCTTCTGTGTCCGAACTCCGGTCTGTCTCTCCAAAGACAAAAGGCAAAATGTCTACCATCACATCTAGTGTAGGTAATGCATTCACTATGGATAAGTACCCTAATACAGCCCCACTTCAAAAAAGTGAAACTATCCCTTTCAGGAGAATGACTGACAGGTGTTGATCCCGTGACTACAGAGGGTTTAGAAGGATAGTATGAAATGACAGGACGTTAGACCCATTGGGTAATATTACTTTCTGCATGTGAATACATTATATGTTTGCCCTTGGCTGCTGGTCTTAATCTCTGTTTTTCGTCTGCCAGCACTAGCATTCTCAATGCTTACTTTCAGATTGTTTTTCTGTAGCTACTAACCTCATCTGCAATATCCGTGTCAACCAATAACAATGAACCCTGAATTTATTGTATATATAGTAGTCAAATGTTTTTGTTTATGAACAATTAGAGAAAACTGGTATATGGTGTATGTGTCCACACTTAGAAGATGATTCTGATTCTTACATCACACATGCTAATTTAGCATTAGCTATGGCCCAACTAATTATGCAGCTAAAACTCTAGTACATGTTTACACTTGCAGAAAATGTGTAAAACAATCATTTTCAGAAACACAGAGTTAATATACATTAATCTCTATACACTCCACAGAAATAGCCTTTGTGTAAAATGTACATTCAGAGCAACACCTTTACCTTTGCCAGTTGTTCCGATAAAGTGTAAGTCTCTCTCGAGGTGGCCTGATGTGCTATGTTCAGGCTGTCTCTGAAGCTGTTATATTAGTGTAGCACTCCCCTTCACACACTCAAACAAACAGCAGTTGGTCTCACCGGTGCACACTACAGAGCTGATTCATCTCGTCCACTACTTATCTTTCTGTAGCTGGGAAATTCCTCCCACAGTCAACCTTGGCCGTAGACTTCATCTTGCAAGGGTCAGACAAAATCATGTACACAGTTCAAGGAACACTCATGGAAATTGAAAAACAAACACAGCTACATGGTGAATTATGAATGCTAAAGAGCAGCTTTGTAAACATTAGTCAGTGTCAACAGAGTGTTTCATGCTTTTATTTGGAGTATTTTAATACAAATATACAGTATTCATTCATTCATTCATCTTCAACCGCTTATCCCGGGGTCGGGGTCGCGGGGGTGCTGGAGCCGATCCCAGCTGACATCGGGCGTAAGGCGGGGTACACCCTGGACAGGACGCCAGTCTATCACAGGGCACATAGAGACGAACAGAGACAGACAACCATTCACACCTACGGGCAATTTCAGACTCATCAATTAACCTAACACACGCATGTCTTTGGTTTGTGGGAGGAAACATTATTATCAAATAATTTAAAAAACGTTTTAACCCCATTGTGCACTTATTTTATATTGTAAATTGATTATGTTGGTAGTTTCAATATTGTGGTTCAATGTTTTAATTATAATTATTTTTTTAATCAATCAAGTTATTACCAATAATAATATTTCAAATCAGATATCATTATCCTAGATTATGTTTTATCCTTGTTTGATTCATTCATGTTTAGTGCTTCCTCTTATATTTTGATACTTACCTCTCCTCTCTTTTCAGATGACTTCACTTCATGGCTTTGTATGTTTTCTTCCACCAGTTTTGATTGTCTGCCCTGCCCTGATTACATTACGAGTCCCTTGTTAGCCCTGCAGTGACCAGATCTCCTGCTCACCTGTTCCCACCTTCGCATTAAGCTGTGATCACACTGCAGGCCATAGACGCGATGAAATTAGGCCATAGATGCGATGAAATTACAAGGAAAGCGAGTAACACGCTGCATTCACAGGCTCATCAGGTGGTCCTATTTCCCAGGTTGGGCAGTTGTTCATAAGCCTTTAGTTGTAATCTGTCAACAACGTGGGCACTACAAAGAAGATGTGTAGTTTTGTGTGACGTTTTGTTTTGCGTAATATGCAAGCCCCCACCACAGCAACTTCCTGGTTGATCCAATACGGAAGTGCCAAAAACTGCAGTTCTCCAAGTGTAGGAGAAGTTTGCACAATAAAGCAGTTTCTCTTTGACCCCCATGTTAAACAGTCCGTTTTTTTTACAGCATAATTAAACCTATTTAAGGCCTGTTTACAAAAAAACATTCTAGTCTGTATGTTTATGTCATATCTCCATGACAACACTAAGGAGCATGAATATTTTTGTAACAGGCTAGTTTTTATTTTATTGGAGGTTAAAGTTTATGTATAATTAGAGGGACAGCTAGCCCCTTGCCCTCCCCCCCAATTTCACATCAATGCCCTTTTTTGGGAAACAAGGATGAGTCAAAGTCTGACAAGATGGCGGCTACCAAAGGCAAATATGATCCGATCAAGTTGTAGCAGCAGAATGCATTTATATCTGGTCATTAATTGAGGGCCAATGGTAGCCACCCATGGTAGGTGAACGGAGTATAAATAGGGCAGCTCTCCCCGGTGCTTTCTCTTTGCGCTTCTGACGCGTCACTTCCAGTCCGGAAGTGTTGGCTCTTGGCAGGTAGGATTGCACGCTGCTTGTCCTTACCACGTAGCCAGGTGTTGACCCTTTTGTTCTTAGAGCACATGTATGTTTTGATGCAGAGCGGCTGAGCTGACGTGCCCCGCTTGGTGTGCGCTGGTCCCGTTGTGCTGCGGTGGTAAGTGTCCTCTCTGTCTGCATGGTCTCAGTCGATACATGTTTAACCTCTTCTTCCCTGAGTCCGTTTTTGAGGTTCCTGCTCGAAAATGACATGCTAAGAATAAATAGGGTATATCTCTGTAATTACAAGCTTTATGTGCATTATCTTGGTATTACAATAAAGGTTACACATGTGAGATGGCATCAGAAGTGTAAGCAGCACTATTAATGCAAGTGTGTCAGAGTAAATGCAGATGGAACAAAGCAAAAATGGAAGAATTTCTTCCCTCGCCAAAAAAAAATTGTCATTTTATATAAATATCCCTTTGAAAATAATGCCACAGTAGCCAAAAAACTCAATAAAGCCATGGAACAACATCTGGACATCACCTGTGAGAAGTTTGATGCTGCTGAAATAAAGCAGAGGAACAATTATAGAGGTCTTATTGAAGAAATATATAGGCGTCCTCAAGTTTGGCATATTTGGCACGATTTGGCACAACTTGGCACCATTAGTGCCATTTGAGATTTCTTAGGTACCACATTGTAAAATTAATTTAATTTAATTTAAATGTCATTTTGGATCTAAGAGAAAACAGTTTTTGAAAAAAAAAAAATAATAATAATAAATAGGACCCCCCCCCCCCACACACACACACACACACACACATACACCCCCTACACACACACATAAACCCTACAAAAGAACTACATTTGTCTCCAAAAGGGTCAGATTACTGTATTCACTATAATACAACAATAACTGTAATGATATAATAATAGTAGGGACATAGTAATTAAAATAGTAACAATAATGATGGAAATCAGCAACAGCAACAACAACAATGTGCCACTACAAAAATATTCTGCAAACAACTATTTACAAGACACAGATCCGTGGCTTGCACAGCCACAGGAAGATAAAGTGCATAAAAGCAGCAGAACAGCGAGTGTCAGTCCGTGTATTCAAGCCAGCCTCAGTCTGTCACCGTGCGTCACAGCGCTAACGGCGCTAGCGCGCTAGCGCCGTTAGCGCGACAGAGTCCCTTTGCCCTTACGCGGGGCTATATCTTCCGTCCACATTGGTCAATCTTGAAGCATGACACCTCGTTGGAATCGTAAGAACCAATAGAATCAAGTTGTGAGCGTTTTTTTCACTTAAACCACACGACTAGCGAATCACAAAGGGATAAGGACGAGCTACACTACATGACGGACAGGCGCTATGACCCAATCAGAGCCTTTAAAAAGCGGGCTTAGCAGGTCAAAGAAGCCGGAAAAACCTCCAAAGCATGCTGGGAGATGTTGTCCTTCCATTTCAGCGGTTTTTATTTCTGTGGATTAAACTTTTCACTGTGATACTGCAAAGGTAAGACAGCATTTCTGGTTTTGGTTTTCAAATGCGCTTGTTGTTTTCTGTCATATTTGGCTGCTGGATCAGTGAAACTTGGTCGTAGAGTGATAAAAATAGTATTTTTGGAACGTGTGGAGACTCTGCTATGGAGTGGATGCAGTGAAATCTTGCTGATATCAGAGCAGCCACTGTGCCAGCTTTATTTGTCTGTGTTGCTCTTATTTCTGTTTTTTCGCCTCATATTGTTTGATTCCTGGCTGTTGTAACTGTGTTTGTTGGTCATACAAATGGTTTATATGAGCGTGTAGAAGAGATTCTTAGCTTTCTGTGGGTATGCAGCATGTGTGTCTGTATGCAAGCTACATGTTGCTGCAGAGGGGGATGTTGTTATACTTTCTGATTGCCCCCGCCGACGGGGTCTCAGGGAAGAAGAGGTTAAGCTAACATTAGCATGGTTGCAGGTAAATGCTGGTAGCCGCATCTGTCTCTCCCTCTCTCACTGCCCTGTGTGTATTCGATCCAGCCAACAGGTACGTTGTAGTTTTACTGCGGCACTTGGAACCGGTATGGTAGGCTCATTTTAATAATATTTTGTGCTCTTTTTTAGATGAGATACGGCCATTGGGCCAAACGATCCATGTGACATAAGAGAAGTCACGATCAGCTGACCGCTGCTGCTATGTTTTGTCTCCATCTTTGTCGCTGCTTTGTTGCTATCTTGTCGCTGCCTTGCCGCTGCCTTGCCGCTGCCTTGCCGCTGCCTAGCCTGGCGGCTGTTCATGGCCAGGTTACTGTTAGCATATGTGCCTTCATGGATGTGTTTAGTTTCATTGTGACCCCATAACTTGTTTTTTTGTTAATTTGTTTTCTTTATCCCACCTGTCTTGGCTTTAATATCCTTTTGGTTAATTTGATTTAGTTAGCTAGTGCAATTCCTTTGTTTAGTACAGGTGGTGTTTAGTTTTTTTTGCATCCAGTCGTTGCTATTTGTTTCTTTTCGTGGTTTATACCGGGCAATATATATTCTGTTTGGTTTAAATCATAATTTGCCCAGTGTCCATTTTTATGCTAGTTTTGTTTCACTGTGACTATTCTTCTGTTTGTTTTTTTTGCAGACGCCGGTGGTGGTGGTGGTGCTGGTGACAGGGGTGGTGGTGTCCTTTCCTTCCCTGTGTGCTGTGATTCCCTGTGTTCTTTTCGTTATCCACCAAGTATGTGTGTGAGTGTGATTGTCACGTCCCTGGGTGACTTATATTTTGTTTGGACCCCTTCCCTCACTAGTTTCCCCCACACCAGCGAGCCTTAGGCTGAATTATTGATTTTATAAACTTGTATGCATTGTTTTAACATTTAATAATAAAACTGTATTTGATTGTGAACCACGTCTCATGCCTAATGAGTGATCTTACTTGCGTGTCCTAAGATCAATTGACGGAGCTAAATCTTTGGGTGAAAGTCCCATGGTGGCGTTGTTGCAGTCCTACCCTCTGAACACAGTCAATTTGGCGTTACTGTGTCTTGTGTCCTCCCTCCGCTCGCCACAAAGTTAAGAGAAGTTTGGAACAATTTTTTGTAATTGTTACAGCACTGCATAGATGCATGAGTGTTCACATAGAGTGCCAGCATCTTTATACAATTGTTCTACAGAAATGGTGCTGAACCCAGCATTTTTTTTTCAGGGTGCTCCACCTTTTCTTGGGCTTCCACTCAAAGAGCTTTTTGATGAAAATCTCAGAAATTTTGCAAAAAAACGCTGGTGTTGTTCCTTTGCTCCTTTTCAGAGCAATAAAGCCCATTTGTGGGAGCAGACTGCTGGACACTGAATGCAATGTGTGAGTCCCTGTACAAGTTTTTTTTAAGCTTGTTGGTAGCTTTGTCAACCCTCTGTTAACGTGCTAAGTAAGCTACCTGGTTCATAGAAACAAGAGCCATTTTTTAAGAGATTCGAAGCACTGCAATAAAGTACTGCCCAGACATCTGGCAATTTTCTGCTAGAGAAATGTTGGACAGAGGCCACTCATACCAGTCCTCTTGTTCCATTTGTCGGGAGTTTTGCTGCCCGTTTTCCTGTTGTTCCTGTCTGCTATTTCCTACCTTTGAGACCAAACTCTGTATACTTTTTAAATAAATCAATGAATGTGTTCTACCTCCTCATCTGTTATATGTGTTTGGGTCTGGTCCTTCTACCTGCTCTCCATATCACGACATGAGTAACATTTTTGTTGGGGGTTTCTAGTTATCTGTATCCACTCTCAAGATTTAAGCTCTGCTATGAAACAGTCTTTATTGACATTTAACATTTTCTGATTTTTATAAGCAACCACTGTGTGAAATGTAAACAAGACATTATTCCCTCATTCCATGGTTTTGACTAGAGCAGATTAGCTATTGCCTCTAGGCTTGTAAGTTGCTCAGATAGAAAAATCTACCATTACTCCAGGTTTGTCTTTCTTTAATTCTGTGACTCTGGCCATATCATGACTTTTCTATCCTCAGCCCCTCAGCAGTGTATGTTTGGGTCGACAGCCAAGAGCACTTGGTCTGCAGGTATTAGAGAGGGTTTCTAGTTATCTGGTTTTTGCAGACAGGTTTTCAGTGGGAAGCAAGCCACTGATATGGGCTATGCGAAGGTATTTCATCGATGTGTTGTGATAGAGGCTCTGCTTACCTTTTGCTGGCAATGCAGTTTGCCAGCTAGGTGACCAAGCAAACAGTCTGCAGTATTCCGTCTGTGATAAGTATAATGAAACTGATGAAGAAATGAGGTGCATTTCATGGACAATTATCCATGCAAGGTGTAAGTCATTGAACACATAAGCAAAATCAATGAATGGTATATTCATTTCCATCCATTTTTCTGCAGCTGTAGGCCTGGATCACAGTTGCAGCAGGCTAAACAAAGTGGCCCAGATGGCCTTGTCCCTTGCTACCTACTGTACCATTCCCTAGCCTTGGAATCAGATTAAACTATGAGCTCAAGCTTTATTTGCTCTGACTGATACGTCTGTTCTAGGGCTAAAATGATTCCTTGAAAAACTCTATTACTAAAAATCAACTTTTTAAAATGAATATTTAAATGTAACTATATGAAGCACACTATGCTGTGGACACCACATACACAGTGGACAGACGTGATGGAATGGGTTACTAAGTGGAGAAAGAGAGAGAGAATAGTGAGCCGTGAACAGAAAAGACAGGCCAGAGAAAACAACATCAAGTGTCCAAACTTTGGGATTAATTCATGCTGAAGATGATACTGCACCGGTGCAGAGGTCCACTCACCAAAAGTCTGATGCGGCGGACTCGTATTTTGCACTTATACATTATTATTATATTGCTTCTTGCAACACTATCTCTTATCAATCAGTGGAATCATCGATACAGTACTCGATTACTAAAATAGCTGCAGCTCTAATCTGGTTTAAGCGATCAGCCAGGAGCAGGCGATGTCAGGCACTGCCAAGATGACAACGGCCGGAACCGTCTACATTGACCTTAATTTTGGCTCTTCAAAATATGGATGGGTGACACTACATCCATATTTTTGTGGTCGATCGGGACAGTTTTTTAGCAGGGTAGATCCTGGCTGGACCAACCTCAACCATTCATTTTATATGGGGTGGGTGTCAAACTTGAGTTGCAGAGCCTTCATGCTTTACATAAAATAATTTTTGGCTCGCACACCCTCATGTTGGGGACTTAAACCAATATACCAATATAAACAATATAATTGAAGTTTTGTTGTTACTCACTGTGTACGTATAGGATTTAAATAAAAAGGATTTAGCATGCTTTCACCTTATCATCAATTTAACACAGAAGGCATAATTAAAGAATGTTGCAGATAAGCTCAAGGTTAAAAGTGGGTGCAGTAAGTTAAGAGAGGAAGTTGCAGAGTAGCGAGTGTTCTTTCTACAGGAACTGGCAGTTCATTGGAGTAACCATGTGACCACGGGGCGGAGGATTCAACTTATGAATGAATGAGAGCCTGTCTGTGAGTGATGGACATTGCAAAGCCTGAACCAGGGACAGCCTCGACAACATTCTGAACCAATCACAACAACCCAATGAACTTTATTGCTGTATGAATTATTTGTGAAAGGAGGGCTCTTCTCTCTTTTTGGCTCATTGATTGCAGCAACAGCTCGGCTGTAATCCAAGATGACTGCGATTTCTGACTCCAGAGGGAGTCCTTGGCCAATCAGAACATTCTAAAACTTTTTAAACTTTAAGAACTAGTCTGGTTTTCCTTGAGTAAAGACCACAACACTATCTTAGCAAAGAAGAGCGCTGTTGAGACATTGATGTTGATGCAAGATGGCTGCAGCTGATATGGAACTTTATGTTGAAGTTGTTGAAAAGGTCCTTTTTAATTGAAATTAAGTGAGGGATGAAGGAATAACTCGCCTTTGCAGTCTGGCGATGTCAGGCTAGCTACTACACCCACCCTTTTGAAGAACTCGAGGCACTGTCAGGTCAAATTGGATATGTAATCTCTCTGGCTATTTTAACGCTTTCCCCAGGGTCACCTTTGACACACCTGGAAATGATGATGATGCAATATTGATACTGATAACATAATTACTGCAGGGGAAATGGAAAAAAAGTGTTTCAAAGATATAATAGACATTGTTAGCTTTCTTCAAGTAAAACACATTCTCATGATCTTCTCCCTTGACTTAAAGTCAATGTAGTGATGAGTGTTGCAGAGAAACTGATATTTTGCAACAAGGATGGGACATTTACATGTATCCACTCAGAGAGGTCCACTCATCACTATACTGTGCCCTGTCCCACATCCAGTTCAATATCTGTCTTTTTATAAAGGACTCCCATCCTCATTGTGTTGTACAATGATTCCCTTTCCATTTACAGCTAAATTGCAACTGTGCCACAGCATCATCTGCACTGACTGTCAAATAAGAGATCAGCCATCACCTGGTTATAATTCCCAGTTGTTAGCCCCCAGAGTTACTGTACCGTACCATGATTCAGTCATATTTCCTCACCCGTTAATGAAAATGTCCCCAACTGTGATATTTTCAGGAAGGCTGGCCACTACAGCACAACAGACATACAGTCTCAGAGTTAATCACAAGACATGAAAAACAGCAGCAACAAAGGAGAAAGGAGAAGCCCCGGTTACCAAAACAAATTTCACTGATGGATGCCCCTTAGAGAGGCAGCAAGTGTCCAGGCAGGCTGCAAACATTGGATTTGGATCAAAATGAAGGTTGAGGTTGAAAACGGTGTGATCCGAGCAAGACCCCATTCCTTCAGGCCCCTGCCCAACTTGGTGGTATTGCTGGTGTGATCCCATCACAAGATGGTCTTTAGTACTTTTTAGTACCTGAAAATATGACATGCCATTACTTTTGTATAATATTCAAAAGGCCATTAATTAAAAGGATCAGTTGTACTGCCCTGGTGTTACTTGGCTCTGGATTGAAACCAAAATTTGTGAAATTGCACTATTCATTGTGGCTTTCTTCAGACCAACCTCTGGGGGAATTAATTTGAAAGAAACCTCCATCCTTCGTTAAATTTCTGCAGGTTGGTTTATTTCCTCTTCAATCTTCAAATGCTTGTTTCCTGCAAACACTTTCAGACCAAACTACTGCACATCTCACACACAAATAATGTGCTTGCAGGGAAAGTTATTGTATGATGACATTTATGATTTGAAATCATTGTTTGTCTAAAGAACTACCGTGATATATCATGGCAATCTCTACATTGCATTTTCTGGTTATTGCCAACAATGACAACAGTCTGATTGGCTCTGAGGATTTACTATTGGAAGCAGTTCGGTCCTGGGGTTTTTTCATGATTTGTGTACACACACTGGACTGATGCACTATAGTGTTTGGATTACCGGCCAACTGATGGTGAAGTTATTGGCGATTGCAAACTTTAACGAACTGGTTTTCAAGCTCATGAGTAGCCCAAAGCTTTCATGTCTCCTGTTTCTCATTCTTCTTTGACTAGGTTGCACCTGTGGAGTAACAAACATATATGGTGTCTTACCATGCATGCCTCATCTTGCATGGACTGAAACATTTGCAGTCTTTCATTCTTTTTCATTGTCTGTATAGCCTTAAAATCCAGACTCTAGCTGGTCTGAATCTCTTTTTTGTTCTCTGTGTGCGAGTCCTCCCTCCTCTATACTATCCTGGGATGAACCACTTGTGGGGTGTTGTGTAGGTATGACGGTGAATGGGGATTGTGATCCCGTGTTTTTATGAGACTCAGGTGATATCTATTTCTGTACTGGATGCCTTCCCCGATTTCCTATGGCCTTTATTACATTTTTTATGTAGAAGCAGTCATTAGTGTGAATTAACCATTATATGCAGATTAAGCACAAAAGGTTGATTAAATGTTACTGTTGTTCTTAGGAGGCATCGATGGGGACGCTGGTCCTGTGGTTCCTATGTTGGCCACAGGGAGCAGTACAGTGTCAGATTTACATGAGACAGGCTTGGATTTCTAGATTTTCAGACATAAAGTCCGTCATTTTGTTAACAAATTTAATTTGAGTTGAACAGAGTGTACAGATTCATTACTGACCATCTTTAAAGGGAATAAGAGAGAGAAAAAAGCTACCTTGTGCAGAAAAAGGCGGAAAGAAAATGAGTCATAGAATATCTATTTGGGATAATGTTTGTCGTAAGAAGGTTTCCCTGGGGCTTCGACATAAAAAGGCAATTGAGTAGATTAACTTAAATGTGCAGTGTTCAGGAAAGTGCAGGCAGAGAGAAATTAAGCCTCTAGAAGATGGAAGTAGATGGGGAATTTGACAGTAGAGAATATGTAAGCCCTTGTACATAACTGCAGAACAATTTGACACTATGGTGTGCTGGTCAGCAAAATCCACTATGAACAGTACATGGAATAAGGGTTCTTAAGGTGTTCCATTTCAAACTATGCCTGTTTTTGTTCTGTCTGAATTTAAGTTTATATCACAGAAGAGAAGCAAAGATTGTGTCATGAACGGTACAGAAATAATATACAAAAATGGTGGACCCAATGCAGACACGGACACGAAGTAAAAAGTACAAAAAAACATTTAATGAATAAACTAACGCAAAAACACTACAGGGTAAACAGTTAACACAAATGACAAGAGGGTCGAGGGAAAAACAGGAACGAGGAGACGAC
Organism: Echiichthys vipera; assembly: GCF_963691815.1. NCBI lineage: Eukaryota > Metazoa > Chordata > Actinopteri > Perciformes > Trachinidae > Echiichthys > Echiichthys vipera. Next base: position 13,755,325 of record NC_139841.1, read on the forward strand.
GGAAGACTCAGGGAGACTGACGGGAAACAGGAACATGGGAAACTACGGAGAGAGAGAAAAACAAACACGATCAGTAAATACTTAACAACGGGGAGCGTGATAACCACAACAAGAAAAAGGATGCCACTCCGGGGGGAATATTTTACCAGTGAAGGATCTACAACGGTCCGGCGATGCATGCCTGTCTGCTTAGGGTATAAGTACAGATCAGGTGATCAGCGTAACAGGCTGCAGCTTGGGGGGAACGCCTACCGGACCTAGACAACAGAAGACACACACATGCAGGGAAACACAGACCGAGGGAGACAAACTCACACAAAAGGAAGAGAGGAGGGTACTGACAGAACCGAGTCTTGACAGATTGAGAGGCAACAGCTGCATCACCTGAGGTCAGAATAAGAGAGACGGTCCTTCGAGGAAATCATGTGCTTATACTCAAAGCCCTCAAATAGGATTTATGAGTCATGTCCATTGGGAGCCAAGGAGGAAAAAGTGAAAGGTGAGGAGTCCATTAGATGGGTCAAAAAAATGTCCATCGTGAGACAGCTGTTTGTTGGTCAACATTGGTTTATTCTGTTCGTGATCATCACTAAATAATTATTCTAACTCGAACCATGACCTTCTGGCCTGGTACCTTAGTCAGTACCGGTGTTTGGCCCAAATTATCTAGGGTGGATGATTACGATGACATCTGTACTTTTAACAATAGCCAATGAGAGATATATTTTCATGAAACAAACACAACCAACCAACACCAACACTGGACAATTTCCCCTTTCAACTCGCTAGCTAAATGTTTCTTGCTAACATTAGTCCTGGAAGAAGCGGTGTTGCCATAAAACGGTAAACATTCTAACCTTTGATGTGAACTTAGCTAGCATGCTATTGTTGACGGATATTAAAACATACAGGTAAAATCTCACTCCAGTTCTCACTGAAGAACGGACAACCTGTGTTGAACGTGTGGTAACTAGGTTTTTTTCCTGCCTGCCCCTACGACATGTAACATTAGACAACAGATACCAGCATTATTAGATCTTAGTGCGAGTATGCTGCATGGTTGTTAGCTCACTGACACTGATGAGATTTACTCCTTGGGCTATAACAATTTTGCATTGCATGTCAAGAAATAATTAGATACTTGATCCTGTCGAGGCAATTCTGGTGGTCGAAGTTCTGTATCCAGTTTTAGTATGTAATTATTGGACTGACAAATCTTGTAGTGTGTGCTTGTTTGAAATTAGGGAGACGACCATCTGTAAAGTTTCTCCTTACTTGCATGATGCAACCCAACTCCTGTAGTTTGAGGCTTAACTGTAGAGACATCAGATCAGAAAAGGCTTATGCATCGTTATAAAGGGTTGTTAATTATTGAAACTTGTAGTTGTTGCTTTGATGTAAACCCTGTCAAAAGATTACATAAAGGCTATATTGGCCATATTCCCAGCTGTCACCTAGAAACCAGATTACAGTTGGACTAATAATTACTGGAGATATTTATGTCTGTTTGTTTAATATCCGCTGTCTCTGACTGCCTTTGGAGATTACTTTGGGATTGCAGAGAGTAGGAGCTAATTTGTCCATCTCTATAACATTTATTCCCTCCCTTCCATTGTGACCTAGTTTAACGGTTTCATCCTTTCCTCTCACTTTAAAATGTTATCATACACTTGCTCTCAGTCTCTGTATTACCTCTTTTATCTCCATTACCTGACCAGTCTCCTCGATTTTTCCAACGGGAATAGAAGCACTAGTTTTCCCACACACATTCACCTCCCGAAAGATTTGCACAATCAAGGGCAAAGCCCCAATTCAACTAGGCTGGGAAGGGTGTTGCAGCGCACACGCTTGCAGATTGATGATAAAATGCAGGGAACTCTTACAACAGCTATACCAGACCCGTTGGTTTTCCCACCCTTCTTACCATGCTTACAACCCTGCAAACATCTCAAGCCAAGTGGGAGAGTTCAAAAGTGTTTTGTAAAATAAAATATACCCACAGATAGCTTGAACAAGAAAGAAAAAGGCATTATAACCCAGCAATGTGGAGATATGTGGGATAAATCACACATTTCTATTTCCTTCATTTCCTCATCTGTTTTCTGTATCTGGGAGTTTCACTGTCCGCCACATTAAGAATTATTTTTTTTACTCTTTCGATCATTCTTCCTCGTGTTGGCTTTTTTGTGCTAATAAAATGGAACAGAACTCATAAATGACATGAAGAATCGACTGGCCTGCAAGAAACAAGGTTATGTGAGGTTGTTTGGTGCACTAATTCATGGCCACAGCCTCAGCAGCCCTTTAATTAGTTTATTCGTTGCTAAATGCAGACAGAAGATTTAAGAGTGCTCTCTTTACTTGCTTCTCTGACCTAAATGGAATAAATTGGACTGGGATTAGTTCTTGGCACAACACTCACCATGTGATTGGTGAAAAATGATTCCTCCCATAGGACATTGTGAAAGCCAAGATATAAAAAGCTAAGGGAAATGAGCCGTCCTACTGTATGATTGGAACTTTCATTTGTTCTGAATAACCCAAAATCATTTTCAGGTCATAGGTTCACCATCACAATATGAATTTTCACTGCATTGGTTGCTGTAAGTCTTCTGAAATTACATTTCTGTGTAAGTACCTCTATTATAGGCATGTCCATCTCCACAGGTGTTGGTTTATCTGTGTTCATAATGCAACGAGCAGCATACAAGCGGTTGACTGGACCACTGTTGCTATGGTGCTGAAACAGGTGCCCAGGTTCTGTTTATGTATTTTTTTTCGTTGCAGAAGCTCATTATGTGTTGGAAGTAATCCTCAAAGAAGTAAGGTGCATTTTACTTCCATATCTATAATGGTTAAAATGTGTTTTTACCAGAGATGGGGATGTAATTCAAATGCAAATGAAATGTAAATACATGTATTCCCAGTATGAGAAAAGACATTTAAAAAGGAACAGGCTGATTATGTGCTTAGGTGTTTGTTTTCTTTGTTTATATGTTCTTTGTGTGCTGACACTGTGCATTGCCAGCAGTTGGCTTGATTGCGCTGATGTAAAATGGTTGTTGCCTCTGTGTGTTGTATTGTAACTGGCCATCAAACGCACGCCTTTCTTGTCTTTTAAATTGCTGCACATACCTCTCAAAAAATACCTCACCTGGAATATGTTTTTTTTAACCCTTATTGTGTGTATTTTTAAAAGCTGTATGTGAGAGCGATTTCTCAGATGCACATGTATTTGTAAAATGTTTACATGAATCAGTCACATTAGACATGCATAACTGAAATATCTGTTTGATGCCTCATCACAGTACAGTTTACGGCTTATAAATCTTCTTAGGCTCATGAAAACATTGTTTCTATATATATATTTCTGTTCTTCCACAGCCATTAATAAACATAATTTCCCATGAGCCTTTGACTGTCACAGGTTAAATGTCAATGCTCAAAAAAATAGGTGAGTTGAGGTGCAGTGGTTAGCTCTGATATGTCTGAAAATTGACATGCAGGCACCTTACCAGTGCCAGGATGCTCTTCTTGTCTCACAAAATGTCCTTTTAATGCCAGTGAAAGCAATTCTTACCTTTCTTGCATGTGTCAGTTAGAGCAATCAGCACTTCCCTTCAAAGTCCCACCCTCCTCCCCTGGCACGTGCTTTAAAGGAGAAATGCTGTGTGTGCAAGTGCAATGGGAAGTCTGAAGTTTCAGACCTCCAACTAGGCAACATGCACTGGAATGCCTGTCAAAGTGAACCAGCATGAGCAGTGCAAGTTAAATAAAGCGATGGATGACAGGCAGGAAGCTCTGTAAATAATTTTATTTGGATTTTATTAAAATGACTGGTCCGACCTTTATCAGAAATGTACGAGAATTGAATATTGATGAGTTTTAACACCTGGTGGCTTTATTTTACATTTTAGTCTTCCATACACTTATTAGGAGCATTTTAAGATTAGAAAAGAAAAGTGTATAAATGCCAGAAAGGTAAGGATAGCTTTAAGACAGACAAGATAAATGCTGGTTGGTCAACTATGCCAAACACTTCAGCGGATTCTGATATTCCTGCAGAGAAAAACGAAAAGGGACATCAGCAGGATCAGTGTTGCTGAAAGAAATGGATGAAGAGGACAAAGTGCAGCCTGATTTCACTGAGCATAGTGAAGTATTGTCCCACCCTCCGGCTCCAGCGCAGCTATCAGCCTTTTTGAAGGTCACTACATGGATGTGTGTTGAGAAGATTAGGAGGCAAAAGAAAATTGTTGTATAATTATAATCCGTAGTCTGTTTGTACTAGCGTAATTATAATAATCTGTGTGTAAATCTTGGTGTACCTACTCCTGAGATCCATGTGGGGTGTACTGTACAGGGGCTGCTCATGGCACCTTGTGTCCTACTACTGTATTTCCTGTGGTGCGGCTGTGATGTGAACATTGTTGCTGTCTAATTGACTGGGCTAAGTGTCTGCCGTGCTCTGTTACAGACAGCTATGCCCCGTCCTTTGGGAGGAATGTCATCTCTGTGCAGGCAGCGTTACACCAAGGGCTCAAGGCTTTGGCAGCCTGCTTTAACATTTTGACACAACTCAGCCAGCTAATGAACAGCATTAGAGACCCATGGGCCAGCACATACAAATCTATGGGCAAAAACGTAGACACAGAAGAAAACTCTCTCCTCTTTGCATCTTGTAATTTCAGTTTGCTGCACAACCTGTTTCTGATTTGCGTTCTTTCCTTGTCTCTGATCTCTTATGTTTTTGTTTTTTTTTTACATTTTTTTCTTTTTGTCTCCAACTTCCTCTCGTTTTTACAAGTTTGTTTATTAAAGCATAGAATAACTAGAGCTACAGCGATTTGTTCTTGTCTAGATGGTAACCCCAGACTTGACAACTCGCAAAAACCTCTTGCGAGATTCGCTTCCGACCTCATTTTAATAACCTTTAGATTTTAATGCCTAACCTTAACCATCTCACATGACTTTTGCAAATATTGAGTAACCATAAACAGGGCCCAGTTATGGCCTGATAGAAAACTTAATACTTCACAGGGGGAGTTGTTCTACTGGATTCATCAAGCATACAAAGACAATTCGATTTATTTTATTTTATACCTAAAATAACAATGATTCAATTTCTGTATTATGGAATTTTCCCTGTCCTGCTTGTTCATCTCTCCATGTCTTCTCTCATCCGCTGCCTCATTTCCTCATTATGATTCAAACCAAGGTCACTTTGGCTATTAGTCAACTATATACACAGATGGTCAAGTTTTATCACTTGCTCAGACAAGCACAGGCATAAATCTCTCTCATCCAGTGATCCTAATCAGCCTGTTATGTGGAGCTGAGGAATGGTTCAAAATGACAGATGAATTTTCAGTAAGGTATGTACTAGATTAGTATATACACTGGTAGATGAACAATCGTTAAGTTACTTCCTGTGCCACCTTTTCACCTCTTCTTGTCTCTGACAGGTGTGCTATAAAGGCTAACTGGCCAATCACAATTGCCTTTGTTGTACTGGAGTTAATTGAGCTATTTTCTCAAAGGTTTTGTACAAGTTGTCACAAGACTCCAAACTTATATAAACTGCGGAGTTAGAGATGTTTTTTATTTTTGCTATATGACTTCAGCAGCCTAATAAATGTAAGAATGACTCATTGCCTGATAGCGGCGTGCTGCTTTCTTTGAACCACTTACTCTAAGACATAACTTGGAAATGGCAGGATGTCACCATTAATACCAAGCATGTGCTAAACACTACCCCACACTGATGCTGCTGACACTTGTTTACAGCCATCTAAATCTCCTTCCTTATAGTAGTTTGAGACATATATGATGAAGGTAGCCAAATGGATACATAGCAATCTGTCTGTCAGCTCCTGTGGACCGTAAAACATCTACAAATACATATTCAGTGGGTTATATTATCAATTGTTTGGCAGACTGCAAAGAAGGGATTTCCACACAGAATAATCAGAAATTGATAAAGAAAATAATCTGATGACATCGTCTTAGTGCATGACCTGAATAACGTTTAGGAAAGCTCTTGTAGGTTTAATGATAAAAACATCCCCATTTTCGGAATTAGGTTTATTAGCTTTATTGCTAATTTTACTCTCTGCAGTGAGCAAGTCTTTAAATGCAGTGTTCTGACACTAGAGACTTAGGGCAGGTTATTGTCAATTTGTCAAATCAAGTTGAAATGAACTGGAATTGGCAAACCCTAATTAAATGCAGCCACCATTGATGTTATTAGTAAACTGCGAATACTGAATCCAATCATTTAAATTTTTGTTTGGAAGATATTTAACATTTCAAAGAAGTACTAATCTTAGTGCAGGTATTGTGTTCATAGTTGATGGAATTGACAGTAATGGTATGCCATTATAATTCTAAAAGCCTTCATCTGTAGTGATGTCACACACAGAGTGCTGCACCCCATGTGGTGAAATCCAACACATGAATTATTATTGCTTCAGCTCATTCTCTTGATAATAAAACATAAACGTTCAGAGTTGGATACCATTATATTGTCTTGATTCATTATAGGGTCAGTGGATAATCCTTACTGTAGATGCAAATCATTTAGCAGCTACATATTAATGGAGCCTGTCAAACCCCACTAATTAAGCAGTATTAAAATGGAGATGACAGCCCTTGGCAGGACATCACCAATTCTGGTCTCTGTAGATTGTTCTGCTGTTGGCAGGAATCGTGTTTGTGCATGAGAGAGAGACAGCATACCTAATATCTTAGTGGAGTCTGTCTGTGTTTATGTTCATGACTATAGCCTACAGTTTGTATGATGACTGGATATATTTTTTATGTTTTTGCTGTTTATTGAATGCACTGTATTTTAGGTTTCTGAAAAGCCAAAATGAAGGTCAATTTGGGTGGCTCCAGTTGTCAGCATCTTGGCTGTGGCTGACCCTGCCTTAACTCCCAGCTCATTATCCTGATGATGTCTCAGCTTGTTGAATGAGATACCAAACAAATATCCTCAGGGGACAATGCACAGCTAATTTTATTTAATGATGGGAATCATATCTTTTTTACACTGTTTCTTAAGCTTGTTCATTTTGCTAAACAATCCTGAATGCAACACAAATCCACGCTAAAAGGTACGCGGTTGATATCAACAGTCGATGGTTTGCTTTCTAATTTCTAATTATAACACTGGTGGCATCTTTGACATATCTAGGCATGTTAATATTAATCTTGAGTATTTGATGAGTCCAACTTTGTGTTCAAGTTCGCGTCACTTCGTCTCAGTTAAATTGCACACCAAATGTTCCGTCAGACAACTCATGTTTGACGTGTTTATTGCAAAATTGTTTATTAGCAGAACATATTTAGAGTTTAGCATCTAGACACCTCATTGCTCCCCGCAAATAGTTTAAATGAGATACTGGGGAGTTATGATTAAAAAAATAATGTAAACCCCCTGTTGGAGCATGCAGGTGGATGCTGGTAGGGATGAAAGAGCAGCACATCTGGTGCAGTAATGAGTAAAATCAATAAGAAAAAAAAAACAGCCAAGCATTCAGCTCTTCATTTGAACAGCAATAATATCCTATATTGTATATTGTGCACTTCACTAGCATTTATTTGATAAAACAATCTATGAATGTTCATGTATCATTTGGATCTGCCAACTGAGGCCGACCCACCTCAACCAAGTAGCATATGGTTCCCCCATGGTGAGTAAAACCTGGCCATTTTCAGTTATTATTTATAAATAACTGTAGGTTACCGAGGCTAATGGTTAAATGTCACCGCTATGAAACAAAGATGAATAAAATACATTTTTTCTTCCTCTCATTCTCTGCTTTGTTCTCACTGAACACTGCTACTTCTCTCCATTCATTCTCAAGCTTGCTTGACCATCTCTGTTCTCTCTCTGGCTGTGGAGTTGGGAAACAGAGGATGGGCCTATACATATTATACCTTTAAATCTGAAAGTACTAATAGAATACTTATATCCTTTCATGTGTGTAAAATGACATTAAGGACTCAGGTGGTATTAGTAAATTCTCCTCACCTTGGGTTTCCATGCAAAAATGTGTGTATTAAGAATCATTTCTATCTCTTTGGCCAAATAGAATGCAATGTTTGGAGAAGAAGAGAGCAGAATTAGGAGTTCCATGGGCCAGCAGTCAGGAGTTATTAAAGGACACAGCCATGGCCATGCTGAATAAGGTGACCCCAGGCAGACTGTTTGCAATGACAATGAGCAGTGTATTCTGGCAGCTTTGGCCCCCCCCCCCCTCCTAGCCATCATGACAAACTCTTTGCTGCCATGCGTCATTATTACACTCTGCCCCTCATATCACTGCCCAACACCCTGACTGGCTGATGATCCACCTCCTGTATTGCTATATTGCTTTCTGGTTCATTTATCCTTCTATGAATGGTATGCCTGTCTCGATCTTACCTTTTTCTCAGAGACTCATGTCTTTTATTCTTGTCTTCTTTGAACTTCCATTCTTCCCAAATAGCTTTGCTCTTCTTGTATGAATATCCTCTCTCCTCCTTTTCAAGACATCTAAACTTATCTGTCTTGACAAAGCAGGTTTTAGAGACAGGATACCACTTGGGACAAACTTTCAAGACGTCAGTCTTAATTTCAGCCCTGACTGTCTCGCCCTATTGTTTTATTATCTCTCCTTCAACACAAACACTAGATAGTACACAAACAGAAAGGTAGTATTATCCCCTTATCTTTCCTGCATTATTTTCCTGGACACTTAATCTTGCACTGTGTAGCTTTGTTTTTATGTCTCTACAGTTTTTTTTCTTTCATTGCACTATTCTGCCTATTTTGTCTTCAATTTGTCACTTTCCCTCATATCTCTTATTTGTTTTCCATCCTCATTCTCCACTCTCCGTCTTCTTTTTTTATTGCTCTGTCCTAGCTTGATCCAAAGTCTCGAAAAGGCAGAAACGCATGGTGATGACGACGATGATGGGAATAGGATGGAGAGCGAAGAGATAAATATAGAGAACAGTCCCCCTTCTCTCAGATGAACAAGACAGCGTCAGTCATTATGGCCAGAATGTAACCTAATTAAATCTCAGACACACTCACACATTTTTATGACATGTGAGGACATTGTATATTTATTTCCTGGAGGTTTACCCTAACCATAACTATAACAGCTACATGCCTTAGCCCTTTGAGCTAAATACCAATATCAGTGACAATTTTAGCATGCTCAAGATTTAGATAGTATATCGTTTACCATGTTCACTTCTTAGTTTAGTATGTTATTATTAAGCCCCCACCACAGTGATTTTGTGGTTGATCCAATACAAAAGCGCCAAAAACTGCAATTCACCGAGTGGCCACATGGGGCAGGTTTCATAAGAGAGTAATTTCTTAATGACCCACATGTTAAATAGAACATTTTCCCAGCGTAATTAAACCTATTTGAGGTCTGGTACAAAACAAATTCTAGTCTGTTTGTTTAGGTCATGTCTCCATGACAACACTCAGGGGGGTGAATTTTTTTTGTACCAGGCTAGTTTTATTTTTTTGGAGGTTAAAATGTATGAATAATTAGTGGTGCAACCTCCTGAGTGACAGCTAGCCGCTGGCCCTCACTTCGCCATGGAGGTATATGTCAGCCAGATGGACGTATCTCCCTCCCCCAACATCACATTAATGCCCTTTTTTGGTAACAGGAAATGAGGCAGAGTCAAAGTCTGACCAGATAACCCCTCCCATTGGTGGGTACGATTGGATCAAGTAAAGAGAACGGACCTCAATGTAGAGGCTACGTCCATTTTCTGACTAGCAGTAGGCTAAGCACAGCACAGCTGAGGCTGTTGTAAATGACATTGACTTTACACTAATTTTTTCCAGTTTTTTGACTGAAATTACGCACAAAAAATTGCTTCTGGCTTCATTATTCACTCAAGGCACTTGAACAGGCTGGTATGAGCTGAGTATGGACCAAGTCTTAGGGCATAGTAACTATTCATGGAGCATAATGATGCTGTCCATGTGATGTATAACTGTTGTTATACCCCAAAACCTCTGAATTGATCATGAGTATGAGGAGAGGACTCATCTTCTTTTTAATGTTCTTACTCATTGCTGCCTGGTTACTGTAGCTGCATCTACAGCAGGGCAACAGCAGTGTGATTGGTGATGAATGGATTCAGTGATGGATGCTCCATTGCCCGATCTTTGTTTGCCTGCACAGCAGCAGTAGGAAGGAGTGCTGTCACTGACCGTGTCTCAAACTCTGTGTGCAGCCTAACACCCCTTCTCATAAGAAACAGATTCACATTAACATTTGTCTGTGATTCACAACAACAAAATACAACAATACAACAACAATTGATATTTCTGATGTTCAGCTGACCTGCTTTGCACCAACTCTCTTGGCTACACTAACAATTAATTGGAATTAATTGATTTAAAGCATACCAATTGAACACTGTTTCAATCTTCCCTATAATTAGAACCATATTTAATGGCCCTCTCTAGGAATAAATTAGTTATATTGGTTCTCTTTTGGGAACAACCCATGATATCCTTAAAATAAAGTTGTCGCCCAATATTTCTTGTCAATGTTGATTTGAAAAAAAAAAGGTTGCAGATTACTGATAGTGCTGGATGCCAGTATTGTGTATGAACTGTATAAATATTGTGGGTTAAATTCCTTGAAATATGCCTTGCCATAGTGCTTTGATCTTAATCATCTTTACTTTTTTTAAAATAAAAACATGTTCAGTCTCAATCATCAGCGTCAGTTGCACACAGTAGGCTATAGGGTTAGTTCTTCAGCCTTATGCGTAGCCAGCGGTGCACTAATCTAATTTCAGCAGCCATTGGTACACTTGGGCAATTAAAGGCACTTAGGAGTAGACAGTTAAAACTCAGTGTGAAGCCTGAAGGCTATGTTGTGTTGGATAACCCACACCATTTCATTTTTAAATCTGAGTATGTTTTTGTTCTCTGAGGAAGGAGAGGGTAAAGAAGAAACTAAAGCCAAAGTAGATTAAATTAGTCTAGTCCCTAACGTTTTATCGACAGGTGAAAAAAACAATGCCATACATCACAAATCACTTTTGACCAATCAAATAAAGGACTTTCACTTGACTATTCAGAGATATCTTGATTATAAAATGACAATGTATTTGTTTTACTCTCCAGTGCAAATATTGTATCAGGCCCATCCAGCAAATTATCCACAACCTTACTTTCTCCTTCTCTGCATAAAGTATGCACTGCTTACTTCCTACTCAACTTTTGCACTGTACGTAAATCATGCAACGCAGTTTTAAACAATTTCAGTGGCAAGTTTACTTTGAAAACTGAGCAGATTTGGTAAAAACCTAATCTACCAGTGCCCCTCTGGTGGACAAACGAATGGAGCACATCATCCTGAGCATTGGTCTGATTGAGTGAAGGCGTACCCACACCAACATGCAATCGTAGCTTGAACTTGGTCTGGCTTGGCCAGATTAGACAAAATACAGAATTGTGGGTTCATTTAGAGTTTCCAATTAAGCTGCATGTCTTTGGGATGTGGGAGGAAACTGGAGCTCCCAGAGGAAACCCAACGTAAACGTGGGGAGAACATGCAGAGTCTATACAGGAAGGGCAGAGACCTTACACCAAATCCTCAACCTTCTTCCCTTTGCTGCATGTCTCCCCCTCTCTTTCTCAACCCATTTCCTGTCCGTCCTATCTAATAAAAAAAGGCTTGGAAAACTGCCCAAAAAAAAAGGATCTCTCTCTCTCTCTCATTGCAAACCATTGGTCTGAACTGGGCTTGAGATGTATTATTGACTTTTCTTTTGAGGGAAATGCTCTGAATGAATTTGCGTTTCCTCTGGTAAACTGTTTAACTACGTAGAACGTATGTTGTGAAATGTAGTGTTGCTTTTGTCAATGAAAATTATGATGAAATATTGTCATCAAGAACCCTTATCACGTGAGGAAAACTAGACAAGACGCAACATAAATGTGGTTTACAAAATAAATAGTTTTTCTGTTTCCTGTGTCTGGCATCTGGGCGACGTAGATTCAGAAGATGCAGCTGATGTGGGTTAGCGTTAATGACAACTAAGAAAGGCATTGAGAAAGGGGCCGATGGCCAGCTAAGCCGGGGATTGTCTTTGGGAGAAAAAGAAGTAACAACATTTGGACACACTTTCATTACATAGACATGGGAAAAAATGGAATGGGTTGTGGAGAAAGATGGGGAGAAATGCAGCCACAAAATCACAGGAAAAAACACCACAAATCGACATCTCAAGGCATTCCATAATGAAATTTAGGTAAGTCAAGACATTAAAGTAATGATACTTTCTTTTTTAGAAAGCTCATGAGGCTACGGTTAATGTATTGCATTTTAACGTGGGTTAACGTGTGTGAGAGTGTAAAGTGGGTTTTTAGTTCCTACCTGACTGACTCACTCTATAAGTGTACTTAGCATCCCTTGTTTTGTTATACTCGTACATGCATGTAAACAATGGGTCAGGCTAAAAGAAAATGTTGGATGTTGCATTACTAAAAAGAGACTAATATACAATTTTCTTTGACTAAAACTAGACAAAAATAGTCATGGACAATTCGGACTAAAATAGGACTAAAATGCAACTGAAACTTGACTAGACTAATAAGAATATAACCGTGACTAAGCTTGACACAAAGACTAGACTAAAAATAAAAGTAAAACAGGCCGCCAAAAACAACACTAGTGAAATGTAAGAAGGAAGAAGTGAGAACCAAATGTGGATTTCTATATGAACAAAATCGAGGTTGCACACCATTGTGTCAAGCAGAGGCCATGTGGAAAATATGAGGTCAGTCTGAACCTGATTTGCAGAGATATTTAAGCCACTGACACACACACAAACACACACTATGTTTTTATGAATCCACCCACCCAATCGGTGGATTAAGTGCATCATAAGGATCCTTGCCAGGGAGAACATCCTTAACATGACAGAGCACTTCTGTTTCTTCTGATGCAGGGGTGTCGATCCATTCTCCAGGTAGGTGACTTCTTCTGAAAAAACTCCTTACATGTGTAACAGCTGGATTTTTTTCATGGGGCTTTCTCCAGCTCCTCTTTCAAATTCAGGGCAACTGCCACCTCAAAAGCCATATGTTCAGACACGATGGCAGCTTGCAGCAGCTCTGCAGATCCAAACTCTAGACAAAGCTTCTTGAAGATGGTACAGTGGAGGTTACCAACAGCCTGTGGGAGAGGGGGACTCCAGTTCGGACTCCTTGAGCAGGCATCTGCCCAGTATTTTGGAAATATGATAAACCATATGTTAAGTTGGAAATTCTGATGTTTTAAAATCAACAGATTCCTCCAGTTGTTGGGAATGTTTTTTTTCCCCTGATAACAGCAAGATAGTGGTTGACCTCCTTGGCCACCTCTTTTGCAACCAGCCGCAGCAATCTTTCAAAGTATTCAGACCTTTCCTCTATGACTCCAATACAGAGGTGAAGTGAATTTCTAAGGCTGGATATCGTCTTCTGTCACTGTGTGATAATTACGCTCCCTTTGGGGAGATTCAATTCCATTCCTTAAATAGAGAAACAATTGTACTTTAGTCAACTTATCTGCTCTGGGCAGTGACATTTTAACAATTCTCACTGGTATCTCCATCTCAACCCTGATAAGATATGTATTCAGCAACACTACAATCTGGTGAAAAGGATTCTCAAGAAGCAGTATTGATCAAATCACTGTATTGTATGTTGTCTCTCAATGAGAAGATGAAAGCAAATAACAGTTACATAAACACACTTACATTGTGACAGAAGGCACTCTTGTGTCGCCCCATGTCCTGCTATAAACCTGAGGTGCTACAACATCCAGGACCACATTGGATACCATCTTTACAACCCCATGACACAGGTCAGACAGCAGTGGGACTGTGTCAGAATCAGTTTTGCCAAAATACAGCATCACCCACTGCCTGGAAGATGAGATTATGTTATACTGGTGGAACAAATAAACAAACATTTAACCAATGTTAAACCAGTTTATTGAGGGCTTTAACTTACTCATTTGTTAAGTGTCAAACAAAGTATCTGATGTGAGCAGAGGTATCTCAAAATCACTGCACCTCAGCTTTCCACAGGAAGAAAACAAATCAGCTTTTAAACCCAGGTATCTTACACATAAAAAACAACAACACACTTCTCAATGGGAACGGAATGTAAGATGCTCAAAACACTTTTAACAGTTATGTTAAATGCAAACTGTTAAAATTAAATGTTAAGGGTCTTACCTTGTTATCCATGTTAAGCAATGACTTATCCATCAAAATGCAGGCATATTTACTGTCGTATGTTCACCCATTTTTCTGTAGTTAGCTCTGTGAAGGTCTGTGAAGATCTGTTAATAATGTGATGAAATCCAGGTCTGTGGCACAGGAAGTCCCCAAAACAAATAACTACAGTGAGAGTGATCTCCACCGTCTGATTCACCCATAAGACATATTGTGTTATTAAAATATTGATTGTGGCCCATGACTTTGTGTTTCGTCTACTTCAGTAGCCAGGGGACAAAATTGAGGCTAGTTTAATCACCTGCACACAGAACTGAAGCATTTAATGAATATAATGACTGTTGTTTATACTCGTCCTGAGGTTTAGTTGAAAAACATCTTTTGTGATGAATTTTTGATGAAAGTATTTATTTTAAGTAACTGAGAACCTACAATTACAATTCAAATACTAACATGCATAGATATCAAAATTCTTCACATAGTCAGCCTATGTGGACCAAACTGTGAATGACCCCATAGAGAATCTACAACAAATCCACTACAGTTACCAAACTGTGGAAGAGACTGCAAGAAGAATGGACCAAGATCAAAACAGAGCAGTGTGAGAAACTAGGGATGTCCTGTGGGTGCAGATGTGCTGAAGTCCTTCAAAGCAAGGGCCTCTACACGTCCTATTCATTTTTGAATCCTTTAGGCCCAAGAAAACATTGTTGAAATCTTCTCTTCTGACACAATGGTTACTGTTCTCTAATTTTGCTCATTTTTTCTGTCCAAAAAATTAATATTTTTGTTGAAGAGCCTTGGTTATTTAAAAAATAAAATATGCTAATACAGTAGTAGTATAGCCACAGGGGATATTCTATCAATTTCTGAAAAATCGACAATAATAATATTTCAGAATAAATCAAGTTTTAATACTTTCTTATCAACTTTCAAATATTGTCCCTAGTCGTAATTGATGAACAACATTCTCAGCACTGTATATTATATAACACCTTTCATGTCAAGACACAAGGAGTTAATTAGTACCGTTTTGTTTTGTTTTTTTAGCCAGCACTTGTTGTAAACAGTTTTATACCTGGAATGAATTTGATTTCAGTTGACAATGTGTCCCATACACTTGCCAGTCTCCATGTTCCTGGTTACTCTGTTACAGTCATTTCTTTGGATACCTGGAAAGAGGCTCTGGGACTTTGCAGGCCTGGGATTTCAAGAGTTCTTTCTTTGTTTTCAAGTTGAATTACTATATGCACGTTAGTACTGTCAGTAAAGTGAAAAGGGGTTATACTTACAGTATTTTATAATGAAAAACTGATTTATGTGAAAAATCCTTTAGAGTAAAAGTAAAAGATAAAAGTTGATCATTTATGTAATGCTCCTTGTTTCTTAGTGGATTTAGGTCAGCATGTACTAAATAGTTGTCAGTGTCTGTGTGGTGGTTTTAGTGTTTAAGTGTTTGAGTGTTCTTTTTCCCCAAATGTGTACACTCAACAAATGAAACTATGCACACAATTCTGAAAAAGTGAAGCTCATGTATCAAAAACAAGCCTCAAACAAAACATGCATTTTTGAAAAAACTCTAAGCACAAATCACCTAATATAGTACACTTTGCTCAGTTGGAAAAAAAAACCCACTGGCCTTCAAAATGTCACACCCCAATCACCAGTCAATTTATTTTTTGCAGCCAGTTCAATAAGAAAATATTTGCTTAGTCAACTCTTTATATTTGTGCACTAATTTTATTACATCCCCAGAAAGATAGTGTAATCATTGTTTTAATTCTCCTTTGACTTACTGTATCAATGGAATACTGTGAGTTTTGCCGGAATAGGTAACATTTGTATATTCTCTATATACAATGATCATGTCAATGCAATATTTACAGTATATTATATATCCACAACAATGTGTTACAATATGGCAACAGTTTTTATACTGTATATGCCATAAAACCCCTCTCCTATTTTAGGAAAAAAAACTAAACTTCAAACAAGGAGAAAAAGGAAACCATTTCTACACATATTTCTACTTGTAAATATGAAACATGAGCTCATGAAGCCAAAACATATAGCCCTATAAACATCATTTTGAGGGTGGTGCCTTTGAAGGAAATAATCTGTTTTGAGAATAGAGAGACTTTGAGTAAATGCAGCATTACACAATCACATTCAAACCAAAGTTTATTTATGGACATGGAATGGCTAAACACATAATGAATACATATGAGGTGACTGACTTCAGCTTTTTGGGTTTTCCATCCTTCATCAAATCATTCTAGAAATGATCCCAACGATATTGTTCACCACTGTCGTTTGTGCTGTAGTTGTGGTGTGAACTGCCCTATCGACTTGAGTAATGATGATTATCTTTCCATGTACTAAATTTTGTTACAATGCAATCTACCACACTTACTCAATATTATTTCATTTGAGTGTAAATGTGGTCTGTGTTGAAATGAACACATTTTTGGTTCGGGTGTTTCTGGTGCAATTGAGATATTTAAGATTGCAAGCTCAAATACAGAACACTAATTATGTAGCTCATTTATGTCATTTATTGGGGATTGAGATTTAGTGAAGGGAAGTTTGAGGGAAGGCTTTGAGATATTAAAAATTGAGGTATGAGTGTTTGCCGTTTTGTAACAGGATTGTTACAAGCGCTAATGCGCTGAAGGGGGTTTCATCTGTGACATTACAGAATGTCTACAAGGTCTTACAATGAGATGGAGCACAGTTGTTCATGGAATAAGGAGGAACAAATCTGTCAGATACCTTCAGTTTTGTCGAGAGAAGCATACGATTCTCTCAGTCACGAGGATAGGATTGCAGGAAGAGCATTAATAGGACACTGAATAGGAGCCTTGGTTTGTGACTCATGGTAGTTAATAGTTCAGAGACGTATAATGGGGCATATAATGTTCTTTTAGCAGATCATTTATCCTCAGGGATCTTTTGTCAGACCTAATTATCTCAGTTTTACAGGGAGTAGTAATATCAAATGAAGAGAAGCAGACGTGATTAAAATCACATAGTAATCTAGCAGTATAGGCTACTGCCTTACATATATTACTTAATTTACATTAGCTCGAGTTAGGCACTACACGTGGGAATTTTAAATATTTAGTCAAATTAATTTTTTCTTCAGCATGCCTGAAACAAAAACTCTTACAAACTGCTGCAGGACTGATAAATCAAGATGGTGGAGAATATACTACCAAGCAACATGATCATGGCCTTTTAAATTATTACATTTGGGGGGCATATTATGCCTAGAAAACACCATTGGAGAGATCACAGGACACAAGAAACATGGGAGAGAGACTTTCTATAATCTTCCCATAGCTGAACTTGAACCAGGGATGTTATAGTCTTTGGTTAGCATCCTAATTCCTAAACCACACCAAATGCTTGGTGATCTTTCAATGCACTTTTGTGGCCACTAAACAGAATTCTGAAAGAGGACAGCAATAAACATAGTCCTGGCCAACAAAAAGGGAACATTTCAATTTGAATAATCTTTGAAATTGACTGACTTGAATTGACTACTTAAGACCACTATAGCATCATTTAGCCTTGATCTAACTTGTCATTTTTCTTTGAAAACACTGGACTGTTTCTTACAAAATGTGTAGGTATAGAAATAAGTTAGAAATAACTGAGTGCAGCAGACCTAGCCTTCTCTTCTCTGCTCGAGGCTAGCAGTTTGAGGCTGCAATAGCCATTACTTACAAAACAGACCCGGTGCTCAGACTGAATTTTTATGTGTCTAGTTGCATTGTGGGTAATATAGGTGCCATGTTTTGATCACAGATGTATTCTAAGAACTGGATAGGGAGTCCGTGCTCAGCCTCGCAGCCGATTCCTTTCAGTGGCCACTTGCGACAAAAAATCCCCCAGCAGCCCAAAAAACGCTGTCCCCATAGGCCACCATTGAAAAAGAGATGTCTGTAAAACTTTGACAGGACACCGCCAACTGCAGACTAGATTGGTTATGAGTCTTTCCATTATGGTTTTTGATCCAAGGAGTTTTTATACCTGAAAAACTTCCCTTGACCTGAGAAAGGCAATTTTAAAAAACATGTGATGTCATCATAATGTAAAGTCTATGAGCTGATTGGGACCTGCAAGAGAAACTACTTTGCATATTCAGCAATTGGCATGTGCCTGACACCAGGAGCCTTGAAACTATTTTGGCGAATGTGCCAAGTGATAAAATTCTCATTGAATTGAATAAACACCACCTCGGTCACTTCTAACCAGTCCATGATTCTGAAAAGGAAGGAAAATGTGTGGAATAAAAAAGTTGATATATCACAAAGCACTTCAACAGCTTCATTTTATTTTTGCCATCTGTGGGTTATCTCACTCGCTGTACCCACATTCTCCATGCACATTCATTTCCTCTTGAATTCAAGCCAATTTGACACTATCAGCTGTAATTATGCCTACTCTATGGTGCCATGCTGATGACCCTTTAAGTTAATTCTACAGATGGCATCATTTAACTACCAGTTTTTAAAACACAGAATGTGAAGCAGCCTGAAATGAAGAAAATTGAAGGGTTATGTGGTCTTTTTTTGTGTCATCTGCTCGTTCCTCCTTTACATCCCCTTGACTGTCCTATGAGGTTTTTCCTTCATTTGTGTGTCAATCTTTTTCTACCTCTCCCTGTCCTTGCTGTTTCTATCTTTCTTCCACTCTTCTCTCTTCATTGATCATACTCTCTATGTCAGCCTGTCGTTTCTTCTCCTTCTTATTATTAGTAAAGGTGAAATGAGCATAGCCCGCTTTTCGAATCTGCTGGGCAAATTTAAGAAAACGTCAACATACGCTCAGATCAGTTAAGCTCTTGATCATTCTTTCTGTCTTTAATGACACGGTTGCGGTATTACAAGTGTTAGGGGGCTAAAAGCACGACTCAGACGCAGTTACAAAAGGTTTATTCCAAATTTGACTCAAAAGGTGCAAGGGGGTGGGTGTAGTGCGAGGTTCCAAGTGTCAGTGTCCATGATCCCAGTGTGGTGTCCAAAAATGTTCAGGGGAGGTGAAGAAAAAACAAACGGTGATCTGGGGCAAAGCAGAGAAGAAACAGGGGTTAGCTACACAAGCTGAAATGACAAGGACCAGAAATCACAGAGGAGCCAAGATAGTACGACACACACAAGCCGGTGAAGCAATCTGGCGGCAAGATGAGACGGAGGGGAGTCTTTGTAGTAAAGATCCTGATGACCTACAAGCTGCACCAGGCGCTGCTTGGGAATATGAACCCTGCTCACCACACTCACACAGAACAGACAGGGGAGACACAGGAGGATTAGACAGACAGGGAATGACAAACAACACTTTTAAAGGTGCAGGGAGGGCTGCCATGATGAGAATCATGACAACAAGTGCACTTACATTAATTAAAAATGAGGCCAATGATTATCAAAATGATTCATAGGAGTGATAAAATATATTTCTGTTTTGTTTGTATTAACTTTGTTGGTTCAGGCAACTAACATAACTTAGATAAGAAAACCCATGTTGACAAGTTAATACAAAATATTTCAGAAATGACTAATTAGTCACAGGGCTGTAAACTAGCGGTGGCCACTCGCCAAATGCAACTAAAATATTCCCCTGGCGACGTACGTACACATCACCGGTCTTTAAAAGTTTGGCGCAGTGACTGTGATTCGAGGACAGCTATGATGCGCGAGATATGCACAAGAGCTCAGTTAGCATGCAGCTTGACAAGTCGGCATACTTTAGTCGGCAGTTGAGGCGTGGTTCGGTTGTCGGCTCCGTTCACCTGCAGTGACACACACACACACACATACACCCTGTAACGCTAGTAGATACTATTTTAGTTTGGTTAGTAAAGTGCGACCGAACACTGTATTTCCAACAGCCAAAATGTTCCAGTGAAGTGTGAACTGTCAAAACATAGGGTGAGGCACGAAGTCCTGAGACTTTAACACAGACAACAACCAAAACAAAGTCCATGGCTATTTCAATGTCCACAGTTCCATGAATACACATATCCTAATGGTCAGGTGGTCGTGCAGCCCCGTCGTGTTATGTTCTATTTTTACTCTAAATGGGACCATCATTTACTAACTGAACGGCAATCTGTATTGAAGAAGACCTTAACCTAGAGATTAAGACCATAAACTGTATGAATTAAGGTTTAGGCGCACACTCAGGCCCGGAAGCACATCTGTCCACTTGTTTTTTTATACCGTCTATGGTCATAACACATAACATAACATGTCCACTATGAAATTAATACTCTGTAATTTATAAGTATACTGTAAAAGTCAGGCAGATGATTGCTATGACTCATTCCCAAAATGTTTTCATCTCCTTTCACCCATTGCCGTCCATACTCATCTGGGCTGCTCACATGTGCCACCTGGCGTGCACTGCAGCTACTGGAGCCAGTGAAACCAACACTTGAATAAATCATGTTTGACCGCCCTTAGTGACACTACGGCATTCACGCAGAGCTCAACTCAAATGAAAGGGGAAACATCTTTATATGGATGGTGGTGCAAAGAGGGTGTCTGCTGAAGACAGTGATGAGGAGTTCTGAATAGGGATGCATACGGTCAGTCCCATCTGCAATTCTGATGAGTAATTAATATGTTTCCTTTTTCAAAGTTTTGCACTGCTAAACTTTTCAATTCTTAGCATGTATTGTTATATAATACTGTTATCTCATTGAAAAGTACTGAAACGTAGATTCTTTAATCTCCCGGTCCAATGGCAGATAAGACAAAAACTTCGTTTACAGCCCTGATTAGTCAAACAATGTTACAGTTCCAATTAGAGGTTCTTGTATTTTTTTTCCTGCATGTTAAAACATTTCACTTTTTCTTTGTTCCCCTACCTGCCTGCCAGATGTCTTCCCACATGTCAGTGTCTTCCTGCCCACAGCTGCTGTGTCTAATAAGTTATTATCTCTTTTCTCCCTCTCTAGACAACCTGTGGTCACAGAATGGCAATGCGTGAGTAGTAATTCAAAGTAGAATTAATAACATTAATGAAGTCAGCAGTGTTTTCTCAGACTGTCCTCACCCAAAATATGTATATAAAGGTTGATTATGCATGCAGCTTAACTGCCCATATTATTTGCTTTGTTTGTTTGTTTGTTTGTTGTTAGGCATTGCTATATTGCCTTCAGAAAGCAATTGAGACAATTTATTAATGACTTTACTGCTGCCAAACCCTATTCAAATTTGGTTTTCCTCAAGCTGTAAATAGCATGTTCTTCTAAATTGGACATCAAGGCAGGAATAAGCCAGAAACAGAAAGACATCTTTAAAGTTCTGTAGCTTTGCGACATGAATGGAGAATTAAGGGGTTATTTATTACATTTAGGATGGCAGGGATTTACAAGAAATGTATTTGATATTTTCAACTATGATCATTTGCTTCATCCAGCCAAACATCCAGAATACCCAAACCAACCAGATTTCTGTTTGTTTTTTGTTTGTTTTTTGTTGACAGCTGTGGGAACTTAACAGGAATGGCAGAAATATGAAAAGATAATATGGGAAGTACAATCATTTTTAATGACTGCTCTCCTCCGCAATGATGTCAATGGCAATTTTATTTATATGTCATATCATTAAGTAAACTCAAAGCAATCCCAGCCCATTTTGTTTTCAGTATTGCGAGTACTGCATTTTTAAGTGGGATGGCTTCACTCTCAGACTACAACCTTTTTTTCCCCAGTTCTTAAAAAAGTTTTCTGTCCACGCGGCCTCGGCTCAAGAAATATCTGTGCCACACGAAACCAGTGAAACCGGCTAAAACGCTGTGATACACATGCCAGGCCTGTGTGTGGCTGTAACTGCCACAGAAATACACCAACAACGGAGAAGAAGAGAGGGACAGATGCTGTGCATACTACAAACACAGTCGGGTTTCGTGCCATACCTGGCGACTTCCCAAATCCAAATCATCATTATTGGAGACTTTTGTGGTGCTTTGGACTCTGATGCATGAATCAATAGTTAGTGTCCTCAACATGCAGCTGGTGCTGCTGTGAGCCTCTCCCTCATAACAAAGCCATCACAGGCGGTCACTTTCTTGCTATATTTGGCCACTATTCACACCTTCTTAGCAACTTTATTAATAAAAAGTGACTAGCACTCAATTTAGCGACTTATTCAGACCATCAGGGAAAAGGGAGAAAAATGCAGCTTCGCCGTCCAGACAACAACGCAATGGGGGGCATTTTTTTTAAATCTTCCTACTCTGGGACCCAGTTTCAAAAGATACTGCTCTCAGGCTGCCATAATGCTTGCTGTGTGTGGATGATCGGCCAAAATGATACAAAAGTTGTGTGGTTACAGGAAAACGCGTCTCCATGTGGATGGATCCCTGCCCCCCCCATCTTTAGTCTGAACACAAACACATTACTTGGAGCCTGACAAGATGGATTTTCTTGTGAACTGTGATTGTCCTGTAAGGAGAATTCAGCTACTGTGCAAGGTAAATAGCCGATGGGTTCCAAGTCTGATCCCTGCAAACAGTGGGCCAGATGCAGAGTATAGGTCTATAACAACACACACATACACACACACGCACTCACACACACACACACAATTGCTGTTGAGCATTACTGTTACTGTCTGAAGAAGCCCTGAAAGAAAACTGGGAATATAAGTTTACTCTGTGATATTTCATTCTCAGTTGTAGAGGGTGTTTGTCAATGATTCAACTCCATCACAGAATTGTTCTTCAGACATATAGGTGCTCAAGCTCACTGATGACCGAACAGGATGTACTGTGACATTTTCTCTGGAACAAACATTGTGAAAATTCATCTGCCGTAGCAATTGAGTCTTGCTGTAGTATTTTAAATTAGCTGAACGTTATGTGTTCTGGCATGTTGTTCTTGTAGTGTTTGAGAATTAATTCTTGAGGCTCCAAGTCAGGGGAATGCTTTGCAGCTTTCTGCTTTGACTAAGTCCCTGAGTTAATGCACAAATCCAATGTCCTTTGTAAATGAATGGTTCGATAGCGACACACCAAAATAAGTCAAATAGTTTTGGCTAACCTTCAAGAAAATAATTTCTTAATATGCTATTTTTTATTGTTTGAAAAATATAAGAAATAGCCAAAGCATGCACAACTTTTTTGACAACATATGTATAACAAGAAGTGAAAAAATACACAAGACAAACACAAATTCCCATTCAGAGCACTGAGAAAAGAGAAACCACTCACCCTTCATCCTCAAATGGTCAATGACGTGACCCAGCTTTACATTAAGCACAAACTTTATTCACACATTCTATTGGCAGATGTTATGTGAAAATGTTTAAGGCACGTCTGATGACACTGCATAAATGTATCCCTTCAGTTTCGGCTGGAGGGGGTTAATGATCTTGGAATAAGAGAGAGACATTTACAATTTTATGTATATTTTCTGGCAGTAATGATGATGTTTTGGCCAGCAGCCCTTTCCTTTATTAGACTCTGTGTGAAATATTGTTGTAGGGAGACATAACTGTGTAAATGTGAAACACTTGTGCTTGCTGTACTGTATGTGTGTGCTCAGTGTGACAGGAGGGAGCACTTTCCTACTGACTAGAACTGGAGCAAGGCAGGCCAAAATAAATCGATGACCCCAAATTCATATTTGTTTGTGGAATTTAGGTTGGGCTAGCTCAACCCTGCTGGCTGTGATGGAGAATTGCCAGAAATCCACCATTACCATATTTCACTATGCTTGGGCCATGGTACTAATGGGCTCCGCAAGGATGATTGCAGCAGAACTGGATATATGATCCATCAAATAAAAAAGGATTTATGAATTTTTAAATGAGCCCTGCCATAAAAACCACATTACTGGTGCTTATACATGAAGTTTCATTTTGTTGTAAGTGTCACAGAAAGGTCTTTCTGTACATTACATTTTAAGGCTAGGGTGTCTTGTTGTTGCAGTTAATTGCAATGGCATCCATCGTTCATCCATCCATCCATTTTTAATTATCCAGGTGCAAGTCACAATGGCAGCAGGCTATGCAAGGATGTCTGACTCTGGCCATATTGGTGAGCCCAGAAATTATTTTCTCTTTTGCTCACTACAGCATGACTCTGTAAATGGCATGTCCTGTGTTCTTTTGAGAAAAAGTCAAAAACCAAAAGGAAGAAATTAATATTAAGCAGGATGCCCATTTTTTTTTTCACATTCAAGCAAGTACCCCCCCCCCCCCCCCCCCCTTTTTTTTTTTTTTCTCCATTTTCCTTGTTGGCCAACTGTGTTGTGCTGTGTGACAATTTTGCAGAACGTCATGCACCAGAGACTTCCACCAGCTGAGCCAGCTAACTTCTGGTATGGAATGGGGATACAATAATTCACTTTAACTGTTCAGCTCCTCTAGATATCCCAAATGTTATCAGACTGAATTGACCCAATTTTGAAAGTGAAACAAATTTTTTGAAATGGCTGTGATGCTCAAAACTATTAATCGATAGCTTGACAAATGCAACAGTAGCAACAGAGTAGGCTACGACAGATCCTATAAGAAACACTTAGTACAAGTTTAACTAACTTGGTTGTGAATGTCCAGTGAGCCCAGTCCCAGAACACCCATGCAGCATCATCCACACCATGAATGATATGCATGGATTTGTCCATATAAGCCAGACAGCCAATACACCACTGGACAGCAGTCTGCTACAGGACAACATACATTAGCTTTCCTGCTTAACTCTCCTTATCTAACTTACATATTCAAATATGTCTAATCCTGCAGCCTTGTTTAATGAAGGACCATCCCCAGGGAAATGTTGACAGCTAATGTCAGTTTGCAGGCTATATAGCTAATTAGCTGCTCACCTGCAGCATATTAAACAGCATGGAAAAAGTTTAGATGCTGGTATAGCGCTTGCTTAAATACCAAAAACAACGCACTTCTACCACACACCCATTTGTGAGCTAGCAGCACAAATTTGTTTACTTTGTCTGGTGAAGAAGAAGAAAGTCCTGCCTCCTGCATGCTTTACCCAAGCCCTCATCCCTCCCTAAATCAAACAGATTCCCATAATGTGAGAACCATGGACTGTACATAAACATGTACAACGCACCTCAACTTCCTCCCACTGTACAGAATTGAAGCCAAAATATCACAGATACGGACACCACCATGTTGTAATTGGAGCCACAAACACTTCAACATAATAAAAACTACCTAAATGACCTATACTACAGCCAGCCACCAGGTAGCAATCAAGATATTTCACTTTTGGGGCGCAGTCAAGTTGTCCATTTTTATATAAGGTTTATAGTGAGAATGCATCTGTCATGGACAAACTCCTATTGTTGGCTACATGTGTGAAAAGGCAATGTCAGAGAATATTTGGACCTGATTTGTACAGCTGTTACTGCTTTGGTGCCTTTCTAAATTGAGTTTGCCTATGATAATGACATTAAATAATACAATGTTTAAATTCATTGTAAATGTTATTTATGTTTGTTTTAGACAGAGAAAGTTGTGATACGAAACAGAAAAAGAAAGTGAAATATTAATACATTTTGTTCAAGTGTGTGAGAAAATGAGAACTGTGGACATGTCCAGTCTTTTCTCCATCCCTAATATCTGTTGCAAAAACAGGTACAGCGCAATTAAGTGTCTACCAGCTCTTTCTTGTCACGTAAAATATGATTTCACTTTGCAGTTTGTTTTTAAACAGTTAAAAATGGAGATATTTCCGGGGCAGGTCCAGCCGGGGAAAGGCCACAGAAACTGCATTGCTCAGGCAGGCTGTGTGGCTGTACCAAAAGTTTTTACATGGGTGCCAAAAAAATGGATCAGCTTCACATATGCGCTACTCTGGCTAGATGTGTGGCCCAGCCGTTATGCAAGAAGAATAAATCAAATACATGAAACGCTTTCAACTCATTTAGGCATTTACAGCAGATAATGAGTGGCATTCCCTTGAAGAATAACATTCATAACAGTAAAAGAGCAGCTGTTCTAAAAAAGGTAGCCCTGTTCTGAATGTGAAAGCCTGTGGTGTAGGTCAGAATCCAAAAAGCATTAGTGCTCCAGCTGATGGAGGTCAACAGAGTGTAAATGGAGAGTCTGAGTTAGGCCCCGGCAGGCCTACAGCACCAGCCACTCCGTGTAAACAGGATCAGCTTTCTTGGTACCAGATGGAATTTGGAGCTTATTCTCTTCTGGCCGTGGGCCACAGCGTGAGTGTATATACTGGGTGTGAGTGTGTGTGCACACGTATACGCATGTATCTATGTGTCTGCACACCTTTCCACTCATTTGATTCACTGCTGCTCTCTAACCTTTAACTCTGCAGTGATTAAATTGCTACTGTCCACATGAAGACACTTTTCCATTTCCTGTAGCTCTGAATTACACCAATAATCCCTTCATCCGTGAAACATTGTTTAGCGCCTATTATCTTTGTTCCTGTACTCCCACTTTGAGTTTATCAAAACGCATTTGGAGATTTTATTCATTTTATCCTTAAAGAGAGATTACTGTTTTTTGTTCCTTTTTTCCTGCATCACATACCTGAACTGTGCTGGGTTGGCACACAGTCGCTAACGTTACTCCCACAAGTCAGCATGAAGACATTTTCCCAAACTGTCCTCGTTGAGAACACAAAACGAACTAAAGATACCCCAGGCACCAGGACAACAAGTTTACTAACGCGACACAGCTGACCAGTAGATTATATGAAACTAATCAAGCTGGCTGTAGAATGGTGTTGGGTTACCATTCACGGTACGACTGCAATTCTTTTTCTTTAATCTTTTCCATGTGTGTCATTTTATTTATAGTTTTTTTTTTTTTCATTATTTTATTTACAGTATGTTTACTCGATCTAAAGCCAATAAAGACTGATGTTTTATCTTTAGTTCCTGGGTTATTGTTCCTCACTACTGCCTGGGTTGCAAGTGTGTGTGTGTGTGTGTGTGTGTGTTCCATTCATAAATTCATTCTTTAGACTGGCAGTGTTATGTGTAAATATGTCACCTGTTTAAAAAAAAATTTGTTGTTTAAAGTATATTAACAATACTTCTATATCTGAAAACATTTCGAGTTCTTATTCTATTATTGTAATACATTATGTATATATCAATTAGGTGACAGGCATTTTTAAGGTGTGCTACAACTCTGTGGTTCTGTGCTAAAAAACTGTCAGCCTCTGTAGCACTAACGTACAGCCCTGGAAGGAATGTCCAGTCACTGTGTAATAAGCTTGATGAACTCAGGACGGTTTTTCAACGGGACATTAAGCACTGCAACGTCGTGGTTTTCACAGAGACTTGGTTCTACGTCTCAATGCCACACTCGGCCATGTTTCAGAGGGGCTCTCCATCCACCACCAGTACTAGACACTAACATTGAAGAAAAGCGGGGGGAGGAATGCGTCACTGTTCAGAAATGGAAATAATTTCCATGGGCTGTTTTCCAAATCTAGAGCACCCTATCAGATGCCGTAGATTCCACCACATGACGTCACCAACCAACCGCTGGAATAACTGAATGGATTTATCAACAGAACAGAGACCTCATGTCCGGCTGATTTTTTTTTAGTTTGTCTTACTGGACCAACTGCAATTTGCTTACAGACCAAACAGATGCCATCAGCCTCAGCCTTTACACTCCCATCTCCCACCTGTATCAGAGGAACACATATGTGATGCTGTTCATTAACAATAATTGAGCACTCACACCATCATGTCCCTTAAGTTTGTAATCAAGCTCAGAGACTCAACACTGCCCTCTGTGATTAGATCCACAGCTTCCTGACCAACACAAAGCCATTATTTATTTTATTATTAGCTTCCCTACCCGTACTTGGTTGCTATTGTTACATTCCCATAAACAAAGGCCACAAGGACAGGGATCGCAGACTTGAAAGAGAAGAAAAATAAATACTATGCAATAACACAAATAGTGGGCTGACTGTAGAAATGAAAACTGTAGAAATGAAAACACAGTCACCCGCTGATTTTATCAAAATAACCGATAAACAAAATAATTCAACCCACAACACAGAAGGTGAAGTTAATAGACATACTGATCACTCGCTCAACCACATAACACAGCAAGCCAACTGATGGTGTTAACCCACTGGACACACCTCACACACTGAGCAGGGCTCTGCACCTCCCTTTTATACCCAGGATGTCTAATTGCAGTTACCTGGCTGCCTTGCTGAGGGAGATCACTACTCAGCAGCTCCTGATCACCTGTGATTGCAATCTGTGAAGAGAAATCTGTGAAAGAATCCGTAACATTTCCCACTAAAAGACAAGAAATGTTTGGTTTGTAATACTAAGTCAGCTCACAGAGCAGTTGAAAGGATTCCTTAACTGTGTTCGAAATTGTTTCTTAAGTAGTGCACTATATAGGGAATGACCAAACAAGATTTCGGACACTAAACTGGAATTTTCTAAGAAATCATTGCGTTAGTAGATGCTCCAGCATCATGTAAACAAACAGAGCTGTGAACCGGTTTTATAGTCTGTTTATAATACAAACCAGGCTCATTCAAAGCTTGTACTGATGTTGCATGTTCATTTCAAAGTTAAATCCCAAATAAACTACTGATTTTTTAGATAGTGTGAAAGTGCGGTTTTGTTAAAAATGGTTGTGTGTCCTGGTTGTGAGCTGTAATAGCCCACAGCTAAATTATTACACGAGTGAGTACTAGTAGTACGATCGTGAGTAACGGTTGTTGGTAACTGCAGTTAGCTCTCAGATACCTGGCTACTGTTAGCGCCTCTTCTGCTTCTTCTTCTCCTACGGTAAAACACAACCACATTGCATTCTGGTATTTGTGAGTACAATGTAGTGTACACCGTATGTACACTCAAATTACTTGTGCATTGTTGGTAGTTTATAGTGGACTATATTGTGAATTAAATTAACCACAGAGAATTCGAACATCACTACAAATTGGTGTACACACTGTATAGCATCACAGCTCTTATGTGAGCTCAGTATCAGACAGGGCCACTGACCAAGGGACCTGGGATGTGCGGATAGGCACCACCCTGACTTTCACCACCTGCACCCCCAGGGCTGTATTCTCAGCCTTCCCCTGTGCTCCCTGTTCATGCACGTCTGCATGGCCACGCAGCTTTAACACCAGCACATCACGAGGATGGAGCTGCCGTCCGTGGAGAACCTCTACACCCAGCTGTGTAGGATGAAAGGCAAAATGACTCAGGTACATCTTTATCCTGCCGGCCATAAGACTATTAAACTCTTGATCACTTTCTTCATCACTTGTCACTTGAACCTTTATATACGTATGGTTTTACACCTTTGTATTCATATATATTTTTACTCATCATTTGCATATTCATTTACTACATTCCTGTTTAACATATTGACTTTGTCTATAATTTGCATTTACTTTTCACTTATGTGATCTCCTTTTTGTAATTATTTTATACATATTTAAATATTAGAGGGAGCCAGAGACCTACAATTTGTATTGCCAGCTGTAATTGTTGTGCATATGAAGATAAACTCAAACTTGTCAGAATGCCATTAATGCTGCTGAGATGATGTTATATTTCACTTTAATGGCTCACACATAGGGTAAAAAAGAATGCTAAAAGCACACTTCTGGCACAAGTATTTATTTTGGACAAAAGCAGGGCCTAACTAGAATTTGAGTATTATTTTTGACTGCATGCTTTGAATATTTTTTGTTGTGATGCCACATATCCAGGACTTGTGACAGACTATTACCTTCACAGCCACCCACACAGTAATTTCACAGTTAGAGAAGCTTGTCTCTGTGTTTGTTTGTATTTCACTGGGAGGCCACATACATGCATGCCAGGCACAGACACACTAGAGTGAACATTATGCCCTGTTGATTTTTTTTTTTTGCTTGTGCTTCTGCTTTTCAGAGCAGTTCTTTTTTTGAGATCAGAGTGATCAATAGAGAGGTTTATGTCAAAGCAAAGCAGAGAAGATTTGTATCCCAATTATTCATTTAAAACTGATAGGCACCATGCACCAAACCTCTTCATTATTTATCAGTTATAGTCCTGACTTAATTGTCTTTTTCTATAATTTTAAAATATTTTTTATGATAAGGATCTCTGCTTTTGACACAAGTGACCACAATATTCTACTGGAAGAATAGTCATCATCAGGAAAGACCTCTGAGAGAATATTGGTTGGCGAGGTCTCCTTCTCTCCCATTAAGAGGAATCTTGGTACTGCTAATATGAACTACTCTGAATGTAGTGCAAAGTATTGAGAGGTTATAAAAAAAAACAAAAAAACAACAATGATTGTTGTTTCAGTTTTAGCTCCCCCATCTATGTTAAAGCGAAATAAAACAAATGATACATTTACAAACTGGCACTATATATTAGTTCTCAATAGAAATATAATTTTGAGGCTACCTTTTCTGGAAATAAATGACCATCATACGTCCTTCATACTGCCACAACAAATTGCCAACAGAAGCAGAGAAATGCTGTGATCATGGACGCAGATCCCTGAGGGGACGCAGGGGACACATCTCCCTCAGTATTCAGAGCATGTGCCCCCCCCCCCCCCCCCCATAAAACAAACATGAAAGTGACAGAGGACTTTTATTTTGAAGAACTGCCAGAATGTGACTCATAGACTTAACAATGCGTCTGGTAAAGTAGGGGACAGTATGCAAATTATATTGTCACCTGTGTTTTCACCTACAAAAATAACAACATGTTCACCATTATTTAAAGGTAGAATATGTAGAATCTTTATTAAAAGCTATATTTTAAAAAAAATACACCCATGGGGCGTTTTGAGTGGCACAAATAATAAAGTATTGCTTTTCCATAAAAATATATATGTGGGTTGCCAGGGTTGTCTGTTTTTCAGCGCAACTACTGTAGGCTGGCACTGGGTGAAATGGACTTTGCCAATCCTGCAGCTGCTTCGGAGCCTCAGCAAAGGGGTGTTGTGTTTCCCAGCAGCTGAGTGACTGCGGGAGATGGGCAAAAACGAGAGTCAATATAGGCCAAGCATTCATTCGATGGACTGAGATAAAGGAGTTCCACGGCATTAAAACACATATCCAAATGGTTACCTTTCTTCTTGATCGGTAAGTAAACTTTCATGTTGGCTGTAACAGCTAACGGTAATGGCTAACGGTAACTTAAGTCGAAATTAGTTTTCACCCTGTATGATTCATCACTTGACATGCCGCAGTCTGATCGCTTGACACACTCTGCAACGAACCTGGCGACCCAACTGCTGGAACTATTTTTTGTTGCTGCGACTAAGATCTTGAGAGACTAGATGGTGGTATTCTGCTCATACACTCTCCATATTCAACCTTTATGTGTTTGATGCTCAAAATCTGCTTCTGACAACCCCCCCCCACCCCACACACACACACACACACACACACACACACACACACACACACACACACACACACACACACACACACACAATTTTGAGAGGAAATCTATGCTCTTGACTGTGATTCCTGCTCTTTAACTCATCTCTACAAATTGCACACCTCTGATAGATTCAATCTTTGTCCTTCAGCAAAAGGGCATTGCGACTTAATGTATCTAGTTGTTGCTGATCTTGTGTTGTTAAAGTCACCTGTGCAGTTGTCGCTATCAGCGCCATAATTCATCATCAGTAAGTGTTTAGTTTTCCTTGCACAAAAAATAAAACAGAAGAATATTGGTCCAACGGAATATCTGCAACTATCACCAATTATCAGATGTCCCAAACTACATAAAACTGTGTGGTTGAAAACAATAAACTAAGACTGTGGGTTCTTTCTATCTAATAGACGTTTCCTCCCCCTTTGTCCATCTTAGATTCATTTCAACTTGAATTTCAGCAGCACTGTTATGAGTATATCATGTCTTGAGCAGCATTGTAAGTGAGAACTAAAGTGGCTCACCTTTAAGTAGAAATGTCTGGTTTCATACCTGCCTGAGAAAACAGCTCATCAGCTGGAAGGTTGACATGTGCTTTGGTGCAGAGCATTTTAAGTAGGGTAAATAATTCATATGGTACAGAATCTTGCATTATGCTTAAGAAGAAGGTATGAGGAGTCTCATTTTCTCCCAAGTGGTAATGACATTCTTTGCAATATTGCTTAATTGTGAAGCTGCCAGAGGGCTATATTGTATCCCTCTATTAAGGTTTGTGTTCTTCTGTTACTCTGGTTTTCTTTGCTGTTGTTTTGTTTCTCATCCCCCCTCCCCAGCTGCTTCTCTCTTCAGTGCCTCAACCATCTCATTTGTGAAGCTGTTTTATTATTCCCCCTGTGTGGTCTCAACTGCTGTGTTACAGCCTTTCTATTGTGTTTCTGGTTTGCAACCAACTTATTGTAGAGTCATGTGCGTGAGGAAAAAGTCCATAAAGTTTCAAATATTGTAAAATGGCAGATGTTTTTTTTCTTGTGAGTTGCATTTGAAAAGGTGAAGGATCAGTTTAATCAATTGCATCTAATTAAATTCATGACTGATTTATTACTCGCAGGCTCTTGCATATATTGCAGTATGGAGATAATGATCAAAAGGAAATTGGTACTTGTTGCTGCTCTCAGCCGAGACCTTTTATGGTGCACCTTTTATGTGTTCAGCATGAAATACAATCCAGATCCAGCACTGTTTACTGTCCTAAAGGAAATGTAGGGGAAGACGGAAAAGAAATCTGGAAATGATGTGTACCGCATAGTATTTGGCTTAGAAAAAAAATCAAGTTAAAAACATTCAAACTTTGTGAATTAACTCAATTTACTGGATGGGGCTGCTGCTACTTTTACTGCACATAAGATGCATCTCAGCTGGGGCTTGCATGTTCTCTCCGTCTCTGCGTAGGTTTTCTCTGGGTCCTCCGGTTTCCTCCCACAGTCCAAAGACATGCACGTGTTAGGTTAATTGATGACTCTAAATTGCCCGTAGCTGTGAATGATTGTCTGTCTCTGTTTGTCTCTATGTGCTCTGCGATAGACTGGCGTCCTGTCCAGGGTGTACCCCGCCTCACACCCGATGTCAGCTGGGATTGGCTCCAGCCCTTCCTTTCATCTCTACATTCATAAATACACAATTGTTTAATTTAAGCCAAAATGTAACACATTTTCAAACACACCTGGAAACCATTTAGTCATGGATAAAAGTATGCGATGAGTATTAGTGGTTAAAAAAAGCTGTTTTAATGCGTTCACCGTGCTGCCCCGAGCCCCGATGTTAGCCACGTCCAGCTGTTAGCGACTCTCCCGGATATCTCTGTTAATCGTTCATACAGAATTTGCTGAAAAAGACCCTGGGATGATTATACGTCCAAATTACGCTTTGATGCCTGAAAGCCCCTTGGTGGTCACGTGACTGCACAATTGCAGTTTGTAGAATCCTTCCTGCAGATTTTGTTTTCTTATCGATTTTATTTTGAATGGCCGAATTGCATGCTGTCAATACACAGCACTAGACCTGAACTTACTACATGTATCCTAAGAGGATAAACACAGTTTAGAGATGCCATGAAGCCTTGCTTATTGTGACATTATGAAAGGAAATCTTTAGGCCATTCTTTCAGTTTTTATCATAGACTGTAGCTATAAAGTATGGATTTAGTCTCTGTGATGTCACCTATCGGTTTATGAAGAGTCAAAATAAAACTCAGAGTTATTGGCTCTGGCTGTCACCATCTTGTCAGTGCCTGACTCTGCCTATCCCTAGACATTCGAAAAAGGAGCAAAGAGGTGGAGCGTGGTGGAGAAGCCTTGCTCATAGCTACCACACTAGCGAAAGGCGGATTTTGTCACAGCGACTTCCGCCATGCAGACAGGCCAAACACCGTTCATCTGAACACAATGCCAACATTGCCACAAAACAGAGCTGCATTTAAATGGGTGTAGTATCTGTTTAAGCTGTAATTTGAGAACATTTGTGACCCAGTTACCATTTTTTTTCTGCTTCAAAATTGACAAAGCACCAGTTCAACTTGGTTGTTGCATTTCCATCACAACAGGACTACCCTCTTGAAGGTAAGGCATGAATTTTTGGGGCAGTATGGTTGTATTTAAACATAGTTAAAGGTGTATAGTTAAACATTAGTATTTTAACTGTATTTCTAATATCAAGGAAACCAGAGAAATAGTATCTTGTGTTTTGGATGATCATACTGTCAGCATTGTGTCTACATTTGTGTTACTGCGGCAAAAGGCAGCGGCGGTGTTACAACAATAAGCCTACGTTCTTAGTTTCATGTCAAATGTACTCAAATTCACAAATCTGTAGGATATTACTACAGACATTCTTGTTCTTATGTTACAACTTCTGCTGTTGCAATTCAGAAGCCGGCAAGCCTGGGGAGTGGCTTTGAAATTAAGAATTAGAATACATAATTTCCTATAAACTCTTCACAATAAAAGTCCCCTGATTTTTTGTTATTCAAAAGCTTTTATTATGAAGCAGCTAAGTCAGATAATGCTGGTTTTTCATCAGCAGTAACTTTGCATTTAAAAAAGTATTTTTCTCTGACCTTCTGCACAGACGTGTTGAGTCTCGCAACACATGTGCTTAACTCCACCTTAGTATTGGTTGAGCTTGCTTGGAACCTCAACCAAGGTTGTACAAAAAAAACGTGCTATTCACAACTTTTTCCAATGGAAAAGAGTGAGCCAAGTCGACACAGGTCGAGCCATACCATGTAGGGGGAAAAAGCCATAATATGAATTTGCAACTAGTTGTGCGATGCCAGGCTACCTCAGTACCTTTTCCTTTGCTAAATATGAACGAATAAATGGAAGCTTAACACAACATGGAAAAGGTCAAGGCAGGATAATGTTGTTCAAATACAGAAAACTGCTCCATTCGCAATTTCATATTCTTTGTCCATGTACAGTCACTGTCGGGTATTTTTTAGTGGCACCACAACAAAGGAGGAGAGTTTTTTCATCATTCACCACCACCGTGAAAATCAAAGCTTGCTTGATAAAGGATGTCTATCTGGATGTTTTTGGATTGAAATCCTCAAATAATCCCAAATGACCAGATCAAAAAAAAGCCTCATTTCTTGGCACTCCATACTTCCATCTGTGAGCATCTTGCCTTGATACGATATGACACATGGGTCAAACATTCTGCCGTTCTCCTGGCCAATCATGCTTGTGTGAAAAGAGTTTTATTTGATTATTATTGCCTTTTATCTGCCTCTAGAGCTGTGCTGCCTTTGATAAAGCTGAGGCTTTCTCAATGCATAATTGTCCACTGCCGTGGAGGAATAGATAATTTTTCCCACAATGAGCCCATATCCTTTTCTGACCGAAACAGATTCCTTCAAAGCCTGTGTGAAGATTGTTTGACTTTCAACTCTTTCGGACACTATTCCAGATGTGAAATGAAGAAGGGGGAACAGTCACTGTTAAGTTAAGTACAGCTTGATATCTGCACCAGGTGGCAAACCTTTAAATGCCACCTAAAATTGGACATAAGTTAAAACCCAGAATAAAGCTGTAAAGCCAAGATTTATTTGTACAGCTCTTCAACACACTTCCTTTCAACACCTGGTCGTCCACCTGGCTTTAATAAGGTCTGATGACAGAGTAGACGTATCGGGATATATGTGGGGAACTCAGCTCCTTTCTTGTGCACTTTTTTTTAATCTTTATAATGTCTGCAAGCCTTTCTGTCCACATTTATCTTTAAATGGGTAGTCTAACATTCACTCTGAATGTTAGAGAGGTTATCAATTCTGGGACAATGAACACTTTAACATTTGAACTGTTAAGGGATCTTAACTGACCTCATATAGTTATAGGATGGCAAACTAATGAGATAAGTCTTTTGAAAGGGATGTTAATGATCCATTACAATAAATGATCAATTCATATGTAGGCATACTCTACTGGAGAGAGAAGAGTGCATTGTTCTAATGAAAACAATGTACCTAGAATCGTATCACTGCAAGGTTACTGGGCAATCGGTGTCTGTTTGTGTATTTTTCCAGAACATAGTTGAAACAGATGCAACCATAATGTAGCAGTTTAGTTTAATGCCTTGCTCAAGGGCACTTCAAGGGCCCAAATTGACCAAATTGATTGAATTGCCTTGGCAAGCCCAAATGATGATGAATTCATGACTGGTAAGGAAATGACAATCCAATCCAATAAAGAGCCATACTTGTTTATTGTTAAGTGTGCCTTTGTTCCCAAAAAGTTGGGAGTAGTCCACAACGAGCCAGTACAAATGTTAATGAAAAGGGATGAGTTGAAAAATGCTCTTACTCCTGGCACTCCAGAGGTGTTACGATGTCCACTCATTTTCATTGTTGCCAAATTTTTTGAAAGCCTCTCTGAATGAGGCTCTGATGCTAAATGCCAGTTTAGCCCAGTGCTACTTTAGTTTCAGAGAGGAAGAAAAAAAGAGGAAAAAGAGGCAAAAATACATTTATTTTTACAAACTGAAGGGAATGAACACACAGGCGCACATACAAGAGGACACAATTATGTTCACTAACTAACTTTAAACATGCTTTGTGTTTCTATTAATTCTCTAGTATTCCACAATTGAAAAATATGTGAGTGCATCCAAGTGCATGCTTCCCCTCCTATTAGTGGAGCTAAATAGTGGAGACACATTGTCCCTTGTGCTTTTAAAACCACTTACCAACTTGCGCGTTCTGTTCACACAAAGTGCATAACTTCACCGTTAATTTCAGCCTGTCACATTGCCTCAGCTTTCACATTGAGCATTTTTCTTGATCATTCATCCCTCATCATCTTATCTTGTCCTCAGTCTTTGCCTCCCACAGCTCTCTTGTCTTCTCATCTCTCTATTTCTTCTAAATGCAAGTTTAGCACCCCCCCCCCCCCCCACACACACACACACACACACACACACACACACACCACGTACGCACATCTCCCAATTGCTGTTGTTTGTCATAATGAGTATTTCCCTTCAGAGAGGGAAAATATAATAGATGGGGGAACATAGAGAGTAATGAAAGACACATAGGGAAAAATCACAGTGTACTGTTTGCAGGGACTTAGTCATACGTAGCGAGATAATTATGTTTTTAGTCTATCTGGCTATTGTACTGTAAGTACACTGACTGTAGTGCTATAGTGTTTGTTGAGAAGAGCATTTTCCCTTGAGGTCTCAGCTGGATGTTTCACGGCGCGTGCAGGAATGCCAATTGGCCAATCGGACTGTGACAGAACACAGGGGGGAACACTGGAGCTTTTGCCTGAGTCAGTGGACAGCATCAGTGGTGGTGGTGGCGTTATATTATGGTGCTGTATGTGCACCGCATTTCTGTCACTAGTTGTATTGCAATGGACTTTTCCCTTCCCTTCACTATGTACAACCACACAGTGCTACAATAGATTGATTAGCTTTATCATGCCCAAAGGGAAACTGCATTTGCATAGGTACTGTACTGAAAAATACATACACACATTAAGAAGTTATTAAAACACACACAAACAAACACACACATATAAAACAGAACCATTATAAAATAGATTTAACTTGCAAAAGACATAATTGCCTAGCGAAGGTAACAATATCGGATACACACTAATTACACTGCCTTTTTCTTTGCTGCCAAATGCTTCCAAGATCAATCTCTCTATAACACAATTTACTCCTCTCCATGATCACCCTTCTTTCTCTGCCTCTCATGCTTGCCGTGATATTACAAGCAAGCCTCTTCTCATTTAACAAAGACTGAGGTCCCAACCTGTCAGAGCTTCATTCTGACTGGCAGGCATGATGGCCCTGCTGGGTTTTCCTTGGCAGAAGAAGTCTACATTTAATCTGGCTTTGACAAAGCAAGGTTGGGAATACACAATTTCTGACCTGAATAAGACACAAGTGGCAAAAGATTGCAAAGTCATAACAGAGCCTTGACACTGACCCCTCTGTGTTTTCTAGTCAGAGACCAAGTAGTTTACTTTTCAGTGTTGAAAGTTATTTTGACCTATTGACTACTCTTCTAGTTATGCTGTATGGTAACAGTAGCTATGGTTTCAAAACAGCTTATCCGGGGTCGGGTCATGGGGGCAGCAGCTTTAGCACGGGACCCCAAACTTCCCTTTCCCGGGCCACATTAACCAGCTCTAACTGGTGGATCCCAAGGCATTCCCTGGCCAGTGTGGAGATATAATCTCTCCACCTAGTCCTGGGTCCTCCCCGAGGCCTCCTCCCAGCTGGACGTACCTGAAACACCTCCCTAGGGAGGTGCCCAGGGGGCATCCTTACTAGATGCCCGAACCACCTGAACTGGCTCCTTTCAACGCAAAGGAGCAGCGGCTCTACTCCGAGTTCCTCACGGATGGCTGAACTTCTCACCCTATCTCTAAGGGAGACTCCAGCCACCCTCCTGAGAAAACCCATTTCGGCCACTTATACCCGCGACGGTATCTACGGGCATCTAATCTTATGTTGTATTTTTTTTGTTAGGAAATAGCACATAAAAAACATTAAAGCTGCAGTAGTTAAAAGGCAAGAACAAAAAAAAAAACACACCAGAATTTGAAGCAGAGCGAGACCTCTTCTTGTAGTTCTCCCTCTCCCCTCTCTGCCCTGAGCAAATAGGAAAGCTCTCATCCTCTGAAGTTAAGTGTGATTGATCAACGTCTCTCATCATGGGCTAGATTTTCTAAGGCCTGAAAACAAAACCAAGAGAAGGTGCAGAAGTCTAGTTTCTGCTCTGCGATTTTGGAGAAACAAATCCCTACCATGGCCGTCAGTGTTTCTTTTTTACCGTCCCTCTCACTCTCACTAGTCTTTCCCCGTGTCCACTGCACAAACGCAGCTGTTGCTGTTTGGCTGGAATAATGTGTCTCAGTCTGTGCTGCCGTTTGTTTATTTACAGAGCCAGGTCTGTGTATGAACACCAGATTTTTTTCGGCACACACAGAAAGGAGATTTTTAACTGAATTTGACAAAAAGTGCATTGGATTAGAATCATAGACCTCCTTTAAATGAGACTGCTCTCCCAAGGAAAAGGACAGAATCCATTGTTTCAGTTAATACCACAAAATGACATAGGTTGAAGTGACAACACAGATTAGACATAATGGCTCTTCTCTGTTGGACACAAAGGAGGATGTACGGTGATAAGGTTGTAAGGTTGTAAGGTGATGTGGTTGTATGGTTGTAAGGTTGTAAGGTGCAAAAATGTAAGGCGCAGATTTTAACACAGGAGACCAGTTTTCCAATCGACAGTCAACGTGTGTCGACCATGATTGTTCCATAACTTTAACAAAGTAGTAGTTTTATCCCAAACAAAGTTCCTTTTTGAACCCAGACCACCAGTCAAGTCAAGTTTGTGCCAAACCCAACCATAACCACAGGATCACAACACCAACCTTTTGTGTTTTTACAACAGTGCAACAGTGGACGGCACAGAGAAAGGATGTCTTCCTGCCATCAGGGGTGTCAGATTTGATCTATGTATGTGTTGTTCTAGAGTGACTGGTCAAATATTGTATTTTGTTGTCTAAATTGGAGGACTTTTTAGGACTAAGTCAGGTTTCAGACTGTAAAACAATAAATACCAACATAAAAGACATACTGTAATTAAGCTGGCACTGGCACGTTTCATTAATCATGCGTATCAATATATTGAGAAATGTCAGCAAGACAGAATCCAGTGCATTTCATTCTGGTGGTGTCCTACAACAATGGAGGCGACTGAGAAAACATCTTCTTGGCTGCTCTCAACTAGTGAGTGATATAAACATGTCACTACTAATCAGACACACCTCTAAATCATAATGATTTTTTAGGACAGAGCTGTG
This sequence comes from Echiichthys vipera, assembly GCF_963691815.1. NCBI lineage: Eukaryota > Metazoa > Chordata > Actinopteri > Perciformes > Trachinidae > Echiichthys > Echiichthys vipera. Next base: position 13,795,357 of record NC_139841.1, read on the forward strand.
TAAAAACATTTGCCAGAGTGATGATTTATGATTTATTACAGCCTTGGTGACAAAAACACACAGGCACACGTTTACACACACACACACACAGACACACACACTCACACACACAAGCAGGTTTGCACAAAACAGCTGCTAAAAGCTCAAATAGAAACCGACCAACCATTACTACCTCTACAAGGTAACGATCGGGTACAGATTCAGTGCCTTCAGCAGCCATAAAATACCTCCATTTTCATTAACCCTGCACTGAACCTGGAGAACAAGAAAGAAGGGACTTTATTGTGACAGCTGGGTGGACAGGGAAATTTACAGCTGAGCCTTTTGAGATGTTTAATGGTGCTAGGTTTCCCTCAAATATCCATTTGAGGCATTCATAACTAAAAATTGCTACAGCTATGATCAGTTGTCTCGTGTAGGAAGGCCAATCAGAGCCCACACAGACATATAGCCTACTAATGCAGGAATTAGAGAAAAACATGAACACCAAATGTAAAACCAGAGTTCATCTCCTGTCCTCTCCTGATGACACTCCATTTAACTGTTCCATTAAACACAAGTGGGTCTGCACAAATTCATAGATTTATTCATAACCATGAGCATCACTGAGGCACAGTTACACAAGCCCCCCCCCCCAAAAAAAAAAAAACACATCATGAATATACTAAGGCAACTTCTCCATGGCAGAAGTGGGTATTTTAACACAGCACCACTGAGTTATTACCCCCACTCAGTGCTAATCATATAAACTATCTGGCTGCATGAATGTAAGAAAGGATTAATAAGAGTATGAACGAGGATGCATAAACATTCCCATTTTTCAATTTAGCTGGATTACCATCATCTTCTTTAGCTCCATGAAATTGCCTAAGCTGCAGGACTCCTGATACACATTTTCCAATAGACACTTATGTGGCCTTAAGTTAGGAGTAGCGGGCAGCTATTACTCTCCCCACCACACTCCTGTAGATTCCCATCATTGTCTACTACCTCCCATTTTATTTCTCCTCTCTCTCACTCTCTCTATTTATCATGCTCTTCTTCTGCTCCACGCTGGCCCTTCCTTCCACCATCACCCACCCTTCTATCTTCATCCATTCTCCCAAATTAATCTAGTTAATGGCTGAGTGCAACTGAGCAGAACCACAAGGCCCGCACTAAGATGCCCAAATGTGCACCAACAGGGACACTCTGAAGCGCAATAGTCATGTCCATGCATGTGCACACACACAGGACACTTTCAAAAGAAACACAATAAAGCAAGATTGAGTATAATGCACATGTACACACTTTTTTAAGGCCTGCACACATATACAAGCAACCGTGCACTGATCTGAAAGCATTACTAGATCGCTTTACAGTTGCTGGGATGATTCTGCAGCTAAAAAGGAAAAACAAATTTGATTTACGTGTCCTGAAAATGAACTTGGTAACCCTGCTGTAGCACTCCCTTAATTAGCAACTAGATCCAAGTGAGTGGCATGGCAGGGCATTACGGGATTGACTAGTTGGGGGGAGGCGAGGGGGGTAGAGGCTTTCCCCTCTATAACTCATCTGCTAACACTTGCATCAGAGGAAGACGCAAAGAGGAATGGAGCAGCAAAGCTCCCATCTCTCTCCCTCTCTAGGATTCCAAAAAAAAGATAGCTTCCAGAAAATATCCTCACCGTGCATTTCTTCTACAATCTATGTTCAGTAGGAAGGGCAGCCTCATTTTTTTTATTGATCAAATATTTTAGGTTTTCACCATTAATTTGATATAAAGCCTATGAGACAGTGATTTTCTTTCCAGACCTGAAGCACTGATTTCATGTAGCATGAAATGTAACTGACACCATAGAGTGGTCTGTATATTTATTTATTTATTCATTCTCTGTTATATCTTACCAAGCTATTGCCTTGATCCTCACATAAAGCATGTAAGGGTGAGGGCACATCAATCATTGTATCACCAGTCTTGGTGTGATCTCTGTCTAATGAGCCTGGAAACAGCTGCTCACACATGCTTTTCTGAATAATAGATGTGATGGGACCGTGCTTCCACCGCTCATCATCTTGTAGGTTTCGTTGGCACTAAAATTGAATCGGCTGGAGAGGAGAAAGAAAAAGAGTCATCACATTTCAATAGCTGCTGCAGTGAATCCATGTTATTCTTCTTTGATCTTGGGTGGTCCTTGACATGGTAAGTGAGGTATAAGTGTAGATTTCCTGAAGAACTGCATGACTTTGAATTCATCTGTGGGGGGATGGATATCGAAAATGAACCTATGTCCACGGCAAGCAAATAGACTGCTGTGTTTAGTCTACCCTGTTTGAATTGTGATAAAATTGGATCTAACAACATGGGTTAGAAAAGCTACTTTGACTTTTATTACTTTTATACAGATTCTTGTATTTCATTAATTTAACCTTTAATCAAGTAGATTATTGAGAGTAGGGGTGTCCCTGACTAACCATTTTTACAGTCAAATCTGATTTGTCACATCTTGCCTATAGTAGACTAATCGATGAATCAGTTTTTTTATTTCTTTATTTTTTTGCTCATCCAGTCCAGCGATGCACGGCCACGTGTGTCAGAAGGTTACTGAGCATCTTATTAAAATTATTTGTTGTTATAACATCAATGTTTTTTTGTTTGTATCTTTATTTGACAATAGCTGACGGTATATTTTCAACCCATAGTTTACTGACAAGATTGTCAAATGGCAAGATGTTTGTTTTCTGTAGCTCTCTCAATGTTAGACCCATTTACAATGGATGCAAAATTGTAAAACAAAATATCTCTGGCTCTCAAAAACAGCATGTTTTTATTTTTAAATGGAGTTTATTTCATATAAATGGTAAATAAGACAGGAACCGCAATTGATCCCTGTGGTATGCCTTTTGTAATGGGCTAAACTACTGACTGGGCTTGCCTTATTTTCGCACACTGAAATCTCTCAGACAAATATCTCTGAAACCAAGTGCAAACATTTGATGGAAAAAGTTTATCTATAGACATCTCTGTCTCCGCCCAGGTAATTCAGCATCAATTGGTCATTTTGCTTCACAGGTGGCTTCAGTGCAGAGGATGGCTTTCGGTTTTTATCTACATCTAACATGTGTAGAGTGGTCAGTTGATGACTGCTCATGCTCACATGAGGTTACATTGGTCCAGTGGAGCAATCTCAGAATTTACACAACACTCAGGACAACAATACATTCAGAGAAGTCATACATTAGGAAAAATCAGTGGAAGCAGGGATGCTGCCATGCATGTACAGTATATACTGTATGTACATTCATAAACATGCAGGAACATCTCATCCTCTAAGACATAATCATTAGGCACACAATGCACACAACGCACACAATGCACGCTTTATACCATGCCTTTTTTAAGACATTTATGACAATAGGACCACCTTCAGATGTGCTTTTCTCTTGAAATGAAGTGTCCCTACATTACTGTATGCTTTTTCACCCACAGGCTCCGAGGACTCCAGCTGCCTTTGTCCTCCTCTCGGAATTTGGTTCTGCTGGCAATACTCTGACTCACCCTTCCTCCTGTTTCTCAGATCACTGAGCTCAGATCACGTTCCTTCACCCATTGTTCTCCAGCGCCTTCATGCTGGAGATTTCATCTGCTTGCAAACTTCAATATAAAGAAGCCAAAGGGAGTTGTATGGTTAAGTGAAGTAGATATACTGTAGAATTAGGCTAGTGTTCATCTGTTTCAGTGACTGTATGAGGGTTTTCATTTATTATTCGATTTGTGATAAGTTTAGAAAATTAAATAAAAACTTAAAGCTTCTCTGATAAATATTTTAAAATAAATAATGGATGAAATTCTGAATGATTAAAGAAAGTCATGTGGAGCGACAAACGCACGAAGATTTATCACTCAAATCTGCACTCCCTCTCAGTTATTTTGACAATTTTAGGATATTTTATGTCATTGTTTTCTCTGTTGTTTTGTTGTTTTTCTCCCTTTCTCATCAGTATAGTTTAAGCCGCAGCAGTTTTATTTACATCTCATTGTATTATTTGCATTATTTTTTCTACTCATTCATGTGTATAAGATAGAGGCCAAGTCAAGATTATGATAAATTATTATTAGATTAGATAAATTATTTAATTAACAGTGTTTTGCCAATACATAAAATGCTAATAACTTTTAGCAACATTTTGCTTCCATTTGCAGTGTTTTTTCAATTAGAGTATTACAGATGAGCATGCATAGTGCTACTCTAAATAGTGCAGCGCAAATACACTTGCTAAATAAAGGCACTCTGTTTAATTGACATCAGTCAATGATTTGTGTGTTGTGTTGAACAACATCCTAGCAAACATCCTTCTGGCTGGCATGAATAAGTTGTGCATCTCAATCAGCATTTCCATCACATCAGCAAACAGCAACAAACTCCCTCCTCTACCAAAAGCTTGACATCGTATTTCTATCCAGTCCACTGCATCTTAATGCTCATTACTTCATCTAAAACTTAAGGCTAATCTCAAGGAGAATCAATAGTTAAGGAGTGAACACTCCAGTAAACATAAGGACACTTATTTTATTCACTGTAATTATTTGTATCATCCATGCTCAAATATCCCCCTGGGATTATTAAAGTATTTCTGATTCTGATTCTGATTCTCACCAGTCCATCCAAGCAATCTAACAGAAGTTGTTCTGTCAAAATTGATATTGAACCTTTGAAAAGTTGATGGCAGTATAACAAGACCCTCTGGAGTAGGAGATATCATTTACAGTCATGGAGAGTTGCCAAAGTGAGTGAAGAATTGAGGAGGAAAACAGCCCTGTCTTAAATATTTGCAAATTAGGAACCCCCTAGGGATTGAGAGTTTTAACACGCTTTTTGGAAAGTAATTGTCAATTGGGACCTCAGACAGTCTATTATAAATTATGAACAAATTGCCAACTATACTGTACTATTCCTTTTTTTATAGTGAACTACACACACAATAATGAACAAATAACAATGTGAACAACAATGGTCCGAAACAATTATTTAAGAGAATATTGGTGGTTAATACTATACAGAATGGCATGCAGAAATCGGCTGAAACTAATTATTTATTTATTAAGTAAGATATGAGTAAATTCACAAAAGCACAGAGAGTATTGACTACATCCATACACCATCAAACATCCAAGCACAATATTAACTGCACTGCCCAGAAGCACATTATTCTCACACATTTGCAATGTCTACCAAAACCAAATTCTAATCCATCTTCCTTCTAAGTAGGTCTCCAACTTAAAGTGCTTTTGTAAATGTATACTGTAATACAATAATATATCCAGCACAAAATCAAGAGGAAGTGAGCATGAGCCCATTTGTACACTTCAGCAAGGCTAAAGAGGAAGTAATGGACAGGAAAAATGTTTGTGGGTGGATCTTTTTCTGCAATACATTTGTATTCACTTGCAATATTTTTAAATTGAATGTGTATTCTCTTTGTATTCCTACCCATCACTTTCAGTGTTGACTCGCAAAAATATTCTATTATCTGATATTGTGTTTCTCTTTACACATTGTATATTATATCAGTATAGTTTTGCCAACTGAAGTCGTGAGTAAATTCAATAAGTTGTTTTATTATTATAGTGTACTGTTGGATGCTGCAAGGAAATGTATTTGACTGAAACATGAATCTGACGGAATATAAAAAGTATTGTCCAGGAAAGCAATGGAAAGTTTAAGGTCCCATATTGGGGGATATGGTCCCATATCCACATATTGGATTAGGGAGGCTGAAATAACCTTTTAAACTGATTAAAAAAAAAGAGGCTACACCAAATACTGAAACGGGGTTTATTGATAAATACTTTTTAAATTTTACAAAACAATAGGAAATATTTAGCACTTTAAACAACACCAGGCAAATTTTGCTGCTGAAGATTTAGAGCTCTAGATGCTATCAATAGCAATATGAGGAGGCTGAACAGAACTTACTATGAGACCCACTGAGATGAACCTTTAGGGTGCATTTGAAATATTACTTTTCATTCCCTAGACAACTTCCTCAAGCACAGAGTCCGATTGCAAAAGGTTGAAAAGGTCTGCCAGCCATCCCCCTGGTCAATAAGTTAACACAGCTTTCCGTCCAGACCTAAGAAACTAGGGGAAATGGCCGCAACACCTGACCTTCTCTGTATCCATCCCCAGAGTTAAAGTTCCCTGCCCATGGTCCCAATCTCCACCTTCAGTTAGTCAACCATGACACTTACAAATTTGATATACAACTACCAGGTGTGAGGTTTCCCAACCTTAACACCTAAAAAATAAATATGTCCTGCAGTTATGTTAATGTGTGAACCACAGTATCTCATAATAAATGGGATTAGTAATTTCCTATGCCAAATACATTTTTGAAGACATAATTGCTGCCTAGATTTCGTTCATTAACAAAGTTTTTTGCTTGTTTGTTTTTAAATCCAGGAGGTGTGCTATCCTTTCAAAGTTTGCCTTCACAGTGTTTGATAGCTGGGTTTAAGGTTGATAACAGATTAAATCAACCACAGTTCAGTGACTTGATTTAAATATGGTGATTTATTTTGCATAAAAAAATAAAAGGAGCCAGTGTGAGGTGCGCAGTTTCGTTTATTAATGGAGATCTAATTATTCGCAATGAATGCTGTACAATGACTGACTCATAAAGACGATTCAATTTACTACAGGGACTGTAAAAGAGAGAAGGTTAACCGCCACAGTCGACTAATTGGTGCTGGTCTTATTTCGGGTTTATTTCAAATGACTGACAGCCCAAATAACAGAACTATGACTAAATGCCATAGACCAAATTAATAAACCAGAATCCAAGACAGAATCAAAGCAATTCTCAACTTTCTGGCATTTTTACACTTTTCTTTTGTAATCTTAAAATGCTTCTATTAAGTGTATGGCACACTAAAATGAAAAAGAAATCCACCAGGTCTGAAAGTCAAAATTATTCAATACTCATACCTGTATATTTCAGATAAAATCCTGACCAATTATTTTATTCGGACCAAATAAAATTATTTCATCATCCGTTGCTCTGTTTCACTTGCACTGCTCATGCTGTTCCACTTTGACAGACATTCCAGTGCACATTGCCTAGTTGGAGGTCCGAACACAGACTTCCCATGGCACTGGAACGCAGCATTTCTCTCTCACCGCATGTGTCGGGGGAGGAGGGTAGCGTAAGAGGTCAGGCAAGGGGAAGAGGGTAGGACTTTGGAGGGAAGTGCTGTGAGACCACATGCCAGAAAGGTAAGAATTGCTTTAAGTTCCCTACTTTTCGCCCCATGTCTTGAATTACATCTATTTTTTAACTCAGCCTTCATTTCATCATCATCATTTCATTTTCAACCAAAATACAATAGTTTTGTGTTATTGTGGTGCATTATTTTGGCCATATAACAAATTATAGCCACAGACAGTTGAACAGACATTTACAGTTGTAGTCGGCAAGTCTGGCAGATGGAGTTTACTCAGTCAAATTTTGAATGTTTACAACTCTCACACACCTCCCCCACTACCACTGAGCTACTCCACTCCTGCCCATGGAGTGCTCGTCAGCGCGTGTGCACTGTGTCTTCTCTCATCGATGAACATTATGGGATACATGCTGCACAGAGATAGCATGGCTAACTTACTCATACATAGCAACTGCTAACGTCATTTAGCGTATGCCTAGCTTGAGGCATGTGCCTGTGATAGTTACATGCTCGAGGGGGAGGGGGGATCTGTGCACGAACTGTGAACTGCGCTGAGTGTACAGGATGATATGGGCGTGGTGGATTTTTGCAAAACAAACAACAAGCTCTAGGTTCACTTAGAGGTATGTTTTTCCTTTTTCTAAAACCGGATGATTTATGTTCTTTTGGTGCATAGTGTCAGTTTTAATGAATATGTTCAAACAAATGTTGCAGTCTGCAACTTTAAGCACCTAATAAAATACTCAAAACCACCTCTGTATTAGTGCCTGCTAGAGTAGGTGTCGCCAAGATTTTGCCATGAATACGCACGCACACACACAAACACACACACACACACACACACACACACACACACACACACACACACACAGACTCAGAAGGTGAAAACAATACCAGAATTTCTGCCTTTTTAAGGCAATGTCTTTACGTGGTAGTGCAGACCTAACATTGAGAATCCAGACACTGGTATAAGAAAAGTAGTAACTTAGGGTGAAGTGACATGACTAAAGGATTCTCACCATCTCTAAAGAAGGATAAAGAGACTTTGTCTGAAAGAAACCTGAGGCTTAACCTCAAAATTGCTTGCTTCCAATGTGGTTGTTGGAGGAAGAGAGGGTTGAAGAATACAAAATAACATTTTCAAGTCATAGATCAAACAAAGAGGCAGAAAACACTAACCTAATCAAGAGGTCATCTTCTGGTTCCAGAGAAAGCAGGACGATATTTTCCCTCTGTTGGTGCTTGCTGGGCTGGCTGTGCGTAAGTGAAAAAAATAAAGAATCCCCTTTTATTTGCCATATTGTCGAAATGTGAACCCCAAATTTAGTGATGTTTTGAGTTAAGCTCTCATACTCTCTGGAGGGAAGTCACCTGTATCAACAAACGTTGTGAGGGAGAGGTCAAGTATGGTAGGAAGACACAGCTGCTTGTAGTTTTTACACTTGAAACAACATTTTTGGCAATTAAAAGTTGTTTGTAACTATGTAGTTGCTTTGAATTAGGAAATTACAGATCCAACCAACAACCAACACATTGGACAACTGATTCCCATTCATACTATTTATTTTTTCAGGACACCTTCCCCAAAACTGTGCTTTGAAATGGTGGTAAAATAATTATGTAAGCACAAGATCTGTTGTGTATTTAGTTGGTTAATATATTTCTGCCATTATTTTTACTGCTTCAAAAAATCTGAAAAGTTTTTGTGCAAATAAAAATAGAAAATAATTTAGCAATAACAAAAACAATTCTAAAATAAATAGTAACAATATAGAGATTTTGTAGCAGAATTCTTCACTCTGTGGAAAATATTCTCTGTTGCTACACACACACACACACAGACATACACGCAGACACACACACACGCACACACACACAAAAAAAAAAAAAAACTTTCATAAAGGAAAGAGGATAACTGAGGGACACTTTTTTCTTCTCTTTTTAACCAAATTGAATGCTAATGAGGAGCAGAGTTGATGGCTGGTCAGCTTAATAAGTTAAAATTTGAAATTATTTTCCAAATTTTATTCAGCAACAATTTAGACCCTGTAAAGGTAAACAAGAAAAGAACCGGGAACTGCATCAAGTCCTGCTGAACAGCATGGAAATGCTGTGAAGTTTGTTTACTTGCACTTGATGGTTCCATTAATGTTAATTTGACACATTAATCACAGGGGGAAATGGGAAATTTAGAAAGCTCAAAACAGAACATAGTCATCCGAACTGTGTTCCTATGACTAAATAATCAGGAAAAAGGTCCATTTATTAATAAAGTCATGGGATGAATCTCTTACTCTACTTGTTTTATTGTGCAGATGGGAGCACTGAAGAGCAAGTCAAACCCAGTGTTATAGTACAGTATATAATTATGCAAGACAAAATATGGCCTATTCAGGGTCTTACTATAAATCTTGTGCCAGACGAAAAGATCTGAGACATTTTTCATTCAAAGATATCAAATGAGATCAATCAATTGGTTGAACCCATGGCTAGTAATGGAAACATTGTATCCCTATCTTCACAGTTCAAATAACTAGAATATAATTTCACAATATATTTGTGAAATAAAATAGATAGTCTGGAGTGGGTTTTGAGGCTTTTAGATTCTTCTACCATTCATTCCTTCCCGATACCCATTCGGATACTTGGAGTTGCTCGACTACCAATCTGATACCAGTGACCTAAATAATAAGAATAAAATGTGTAACGTAGCTCTAACTAACGTTTCACTCTCCACTAGGAGACCAAACCAGAAATAAATTTTCCCCTGCTGATGTAAAAGAAATAGTAGTTCGCAGTAGCAGCACAGGGCAACTTGCCATGCAGGCTACCATTTTAGAATGCCAAAGAAAAATTGATTTGTTTTATCCGAGTGAAACTGCTTTAAAATTGATTGCGTACTACAATCCATAATTTTAGACAATATTAGAGGCAAACTGTTACAGACATTGGAACAATTCTATTTTAAGAGAGTTAAACAGTTTGTATATGACTTTGCTGACTTTGGTTGTACATTACAAAGCATTATAAGCTTTAAAGTTGAACAAACACGCAATTAGAATCAGTAATTCTAACATTTTCCCACATACTTCACTTGCGATAATCATTTAATGTCATCTCTATTCCTGACGTGTGTACCCAATTAATGTCTCAACGCAAGGCAGGCAGTTGGATGTGGACTCTTAATGTAGTAGTAAGATCTCTCTTACAACCTCTTAGGCCTTTCATCATCTCTGAAACCTTTTTATCTGCAGTAAGCCAAGAGCCAGCTAAAACTGTCATCATATAATTACCATAGGATGAGTCACTAGCTGCCTTTCATTTGTACTTGTTATTCATGTAAGTTCAGGGTCAGCACACGCTTACGGACCTAATCAAATTCACAGAATCCTGCATTCCTGTCGTATTCTAGTTTTTATATGAAACTGCATTATTGTTATCTGGGTTACATACCTTATCCAGGATTTCATTGTTTTATGTTTTCTTTTGTTCTGTGATGAGTTTTAAGGGTTTGCTGATTTAATAATTTTCTCCTGCCACCTGATAAAGTCCCTAATGAGGGCGGTTGTTTAGCCTGTCAGATCTTCCAACACTGTCCCGATTGACCCTGATTAAACTCTAATTGTCGTGCTGACACTTCAACCTTTTCTTTAAGACAAAACTGTCACACATCTTCTCCATTGACATTCAGAAATTACTACACCAAGATTGTATCTCTGTAGCCCCCTACAAAATAGGGAGGATGTCGCTAATACAGGTATTTCTTGGTACAGAAGAAAACTGGCTTAATAAAACCCTTGCATGCATTGTGAACAGCCTTTTGGAACTGGTCCAGGTGATTGATGATTTCACCATTATAATCTTAAAAGACTCATGCTTTTATGTCTCAACTGCTCTCGGGCACAAGAAGCCATTGTGATGCTGGTCTCAAAACACAACCTTGTACAGATTCCTCTACCAATCAACATGAGCCTAACCTACTGGGGAAGGACCCCCAAGAGGCAGCTTCACCCACTCGGGACTTTGGGGACATACTGGTTTTCACAGACTCAGATCACAGAGTAGAGTCGAAGCCTCACAGGAGCATCAGGACCTACTGGAGCTGACTGATAGATTGTTTTGTGTGCAGCCTGCATTGCTGAAGCCACAGAAAACCACTGGTTTTGGGCATCACATACAGTATTCTCCTCTCCCTTTGAGCACTTCACAGTCTTGGCCTACAAAATGCTAGGGTTGTGTTTGCAAAAATAACATAGCTGAAAACATAGTATTTTCTCTGTCCTCTGTGTAAACCCTGAACTATTGGACAGACTGTAGCAGATGGAACTGAAAGACAGTGGAAGCCATGGACCAAACAATGATAATTCAATGACACAGTTGTCATCATGACCACACAGATTCAAACAATGGCTAAAATGAAAAAAAAAATGTGTTAGTAATTGTTAATATTTAAAAATCATGCATTTAGTAATGTTATAATAATGTTAATAATACTATGCTTTACCATTTTTAGTGGTGTAAGTAAATCATATCCTGGTATCACCAGACCAATCAGAAATGTATATTAGTCTGGGCCCTCTCAGCTCCTTTTTTTATTTCTAAGGGTAGTTATCAACGGTGCAGAGCAAAATGTTTCTGGACCCAATTGGATAACCAGTCAGAGCCATAAAATGTGACCTACAACCAATCACAGCAACAAAACGGCAGAGTTTCTCAAATGGTTTGCTAAAATGCATTTCTGACATACTTGATCGGCACTGCTTAGTTTGATCTCAGTTTCATCAGCCTGAACACTGCGCTTACCAGACCTGCAGACTGGACAGTGAAACAATCAGTCATTGTCTTTAACCCGCCCAACATGAGACAAACGGTTGTGATTGGTCCGCCCAGGGCCAGTTTGGTTGGAAATATGTCTGTATGGGATAGGGGCCAGACCTCTCTGCCAGAACAAATTAAACCTGAATCTGGCAGATTTGTCTGGTTTCCAGGCTACACACTTAATTTCAAACAACTATCAACTGAACTTGTCTAACCCTGGGTCAAACCATATTGAAGTTCAAATAAAGAAACCAATAGCGATATAAAAAAATAATAGGTCAAAACAGGACATTGCTAATGGGCTAGTTAGGGGTATAATCCACAAGATTTTCATCTAGTTAATTTTCATTAAGTTACTATCTATCAGAGAGTGAGTTAAAACAATGGTGATTGACCCACCAATGAAGGTGCTTGTACTTGCCTCTTTAGTGGGTATTCAAATATGTGTGTCTGTGGCAACATTCCCTCCCTAAATGCAAATACAATGCCATGTTAGTGACGCTGCTGACAGCAGTTGGTCTTCCGGTAAAGCTTAACAACATATAGGGGGACTGATCAGAAGTAGATAGGTGAATGTGTGTCATTAAAGTTTACAAATGAGCAAAAAATAAAAGTCAAAACACACAAGATGGAGGGCTCTGAATGAGCAGGCTCGCCCGCAGTTACATCTTACCCCCAAAAAGGCCGCTAGAAACAAGGTATCTCAATTCTTATCGAAAATGACTTTGACCCAGTATAATCCAGTGATTTTTTTGAGTACAGGCTTTCGGGTAATGTTATTCATTGGGCTAGTTAGTCGTCACCTGCTAATCCTTAACAGCCCCATTAACACTAGCACTGCCAACATTTTACAACCCACTTTGGACTGTATCACTTAACAAGCCCACCAATAATGCATTTGTTTGATGCAATTACTTGAAATAATTTAAAAAAGCATAGCATAGAGCAGGATTGGCAACCTCTTCAAGGTCCTATGCCAATTGACAATGTTAATATTTTTTTTCTAATGCTGCATTGATTGATTTAATGCTACTGTATGTCCCCTGTCCAAATGAACCACTTTGCTTTACAATGGTAAATACAACTAATAACGTGTAGCTAAATATATTGTAGGCTTCAGGTCAAAAATGTTGTTGGCAAGATTTACAACCTACTTTGATTATAATTAATATCTCTGGAAAGCTGCAAGAGGGCTCTACTCTTTTTTTCTATTCATTAACTAACCATTGCTCCTTTCCAACAAGCATTTCCCTGCGATCCTATTCCTTTCAGAAGCTGTGTAATCCAGCCTGGAACTGCAGTGTGTTTTGAAGTCTTTGTCAGATTAATCCATAATGATAAATCTGACACAGAATGTGCTCTTTGATTATTCATCAATTTCTCATATTTAAAACTCCATTAGAAATTCCACAATGCCTTGAGTTGGGGTCGTCGACCAATCAGAAGTTGTGTTCCTGACTTGTTGAACAATCAGAGACTGTTTTTCTGTTGAATGTCTGGCAGTCAACGAAATTGGAAACAAACGTTATACGGTAATAATGTTTAATATGGCAACTGTATAACGCAGAGGCAGTGAGAGGTATAAATGCTCAGAAGTCAGAAGTGAGTTGTATTTTAGAACCTTCTGGCCTTTCATAGACTAGCTAATATCTGGGCTAATTACTTTTAGGTTTCATTTATTACATCTGGGAATTAATAATGTGTGTATTTTGCATATTAATGCATAAAATGAATTAGACGCCAAATCCAATTCAAAAGAACACTTTAAAAATAACATTGGCAACACAACCCGTCTTTATTAATTACTGAAAGGAGTCTAGTGCATAATCAGCGGCTCATCTGTGTTTGCTCCATTTTTTATACTTTCCATTTATTAATTTTTCTGAGCTGTGCTCATTTCAAGAAGAATTTGTTTACTTAACCTAAAATGGTGAATACCCTCCTTCGTCAGGAGACAGGAGAACTAGGTGTGTGTGTGTGAGTGAGTGCGTGTGTGTGTGTGTGTGTGTGTGTGTGTGCGTGTATGCATGAGTGTATTTGTGTATGTCTATCTATCCACAGTTAATCATGTATACTACTGGACCGATTAGCGCAATATTGTTTGTGCACATTCATAGATGGTATGTCCTAGGACCGGAAATCTGCCCTGAATCTGATTGGCCACCCCAAGTGCCACCCCAGACAGAGACCTGTGAGGTCATCTTTAAGAGGCTGTAACTAGCGTAACGATAGAGTGCATATATTGGTATCATAAGAAACTAAATGATCTGATGAATCCACCAGTACCAACCACATCAAGCTAGCTCATCTGGAAGGAGGCTAAATAATGCTCCAAAATTAGACGATTTTTAAAATAATGGCGAGGGAAAAACTTGCATTGCTATTTTCAAAAGGGTCCCTTGACCTCTGACCTCAAGATATTTGCATACCCAAAAGTGGGTATAAAGACTGAAACCGTTTACAGAATGCAATTAAACTTCATGAACTGTTTTCTGTGAATCATTTTAAATCCATTTTTAAAGATCTGGAATCAGGATCATTCACTTGTCACTGCTTCTGAAATATGTAATTTTATCCAGATTAAATATCTTGTATTTGTTTGTTGTGATTACTGTAATGTAATTTTGTTCTTACTGTCTGTCTTCTCTTGGAGTTTAAACTGTTGTTGCTGCCTATCTTGGCCAGGTCTTCCTTGAAAAAGAGATTCTTAATTTCAATGGGACTTAACCTGGTTAATAAAGGATAAATAAAGAAAAAAACAGACAATTTGGAGCAAAAAAACATGCAGTTTGTCTCATGCATTACAAATATGTTCTTTGGCCTATTCTAAAATGGTGTGTTTTAATATTTTTGCATACTGGGATCCATAAATCTTGAATTGCATAAATCATTTCTGACTGGAAAGATGAGACTCTTGTGGATTCAGTGAGCCAAATATTATTAATGTGTGATGATGTCTGTGTTCATAGTAGCCATTTCATTATAGTGAGCATTGAACGTTGAGCTCACTGTATAAAGCGAGCTGCTGTGACCTCCAGGATAATCATAGCTTCATGAAACTTTACAACCACAAACTAGAGAGCTGGGGCATTCAACAAACATCTTCAATCTAGATTTACAACTGAGCTCATTACAGCCTCTGTAAGACAAATAGTCAGTGGGCCCACCAGTTGGAACGCTAAGGGTTTAATGTTATTCCCACATCTGTGTGCCCCTGAATATCGCACTTGGTGGCGTGCATGTGTCCCTAATGCAGCATCAGAATGTTCGGGTGCAGAATTAAGAAAACAGTGAGGGGAGAGGGAGACACACCTGGCAAATATGTGCTCTCTACTGAGTGTACTTTTCTATTTTGTTAAAAGCTGTTTTTGACTACAGGGAGTTTTTTTGTGTTTGCATGTAACAATAGGTTTATAGCCTATTTTTATGTTTTTTGGTTGTTGTTGTTTTTTGTTTTTTTTTTCCTTTGTGGTCAGGGGCACCAATCCTTATTCAAAGGCTACTTTAGTGTGGTAACAATTGTGGATTCTTAGCCTGACAGGTGATATGTGAGGAAGAGATGAAAAGCGAATTAAATAGAGAAAAAGGACAGCAGAATGAGTAGAACATTACCTCTATGATGCATTGCTTAGCTGCATCCCCTATGGTGCAGCTCTTTATTATCTGTCAGGGTCACAGCACCGTTGAACTGCGGGAGAGCAGGTGATATTTACTAGCCCTTCCTCTGCTGATACTCATGACATGACAATGGAAAAATTAAGCCAATTAGCCCGTCCTATACGCCCGCACGTACTGTATATATATGCATGTAGAGGAAAGCAACACTATACATAGGCAACAGGTATATCAAAGAGTTGGTTTACAGTTAAACATACAAATCAGAGCCGTGCCCAGACCCACAGACAAACACAAATATCCACTTGTCAAAAGATATATCAACTAGTTTTTTTTCCATGCTGTGTTTACTGCTATTGTTTGCAGCTGGAGGGACATGGAGGCTGGGAAGAAAAAAGATTACCTCTGGGCGTGTTAGCCCCAGGCACAGTTTCAGAGAACCACTTCCAATCTAGGACACAACTCTCACTGAGCCTCTGGGCAGGAAGAATCCTCGGGATAACTCTCCAATCTGATTAACAAGGACAGAAGAAAGGTGCATATCCATTGAATGCACAACCTCTTGGCCTTTCTCATTTCACTATCCAATATCTAGGAGACGGTAGATTTTCCGGACATTCATCTTTTTTACAGCTGTAGTGTTGCTTGTCTCCTTGCAGCCCTCTCTCAACCAGGATATCAGATTTCATTATGCTGTGCTACAGCTAGTTTGCTTCGGATTTAATCAAGGGTCTGATCATATTATTTCCACTAATCACAAATACACTTGATACTTGAGATCAATATTCGTTTCACACATGCAGAACCTCTCAGCAGAAAACACTGAGCAGCGTGTGTTGCATCTTGTATGAAATCAAGCAGAGAGCGCCATAAATTAAACATGACTATCACAGTTGTACAAGTGAAATCTCCTGTGTTCTTTCACATTGAATGTAACCTGTAATGAATCATGTATTATTACACTATAAATCACTTTTAGAGCCCTAATTGGATTCATTTGGTCATTAATTAAAAGGGAGGATGATTGAAGAACCACCCACCTATTGTGAGCTTCTGTTTTGTAGAGTTACCACGACCATGACTTTAGGTCACTCATACACCTACAGCCTTTGCATACAAGGTGCAGATCTAACAGGATCCAGCTCACAATGATATCTGGCTGGCGTGTGATTGATGTATTTGGCTTTAAATGAAAATGTGGAAAAGTGCAGAGGTCGACTAGTCTGGAATCGCCAGACTAATTCACAAATACGTATTAGTTTGGAATCTCTCATATTTAATTGCCAAGGGGTGATGTCAGTGGAGCCCAAAATGCCTGTGGATGCAATAGACCCTAAACGGATAAGAGCAACAAAAGGTGACCTTCAACCGATCAGAGCTATGAAACAACCAGTACTACTGCTGAGCGACACATTCAAGTTGGGGCAGGGCTTGGTCCATTTTGAAGCAGGAAAAAATGGCAGCCAGGTCACAAACTTTTTTCAATTTACAGCAAAACATTCATTCATTCATCTTCAACCGCTTATCCCGGGGTCGGGGTCGCGGGGGTGCTGGAGCCGATCCCAGCTGACATCGGGCGTGAGGCGGGGTACACCCTGGACAAGACGCGAGTCTATCACAGGGCACATAGAGACGTACAGAGACAGACAACCATTCACACCTATGGGCAATTTTAGACTCATCACTTAACCTAACATGTGCATGTCTTTGGACTGTGGGAGGAAACCGGAGAACCCGGAGGAAACCCACGCAGACACGGGGAGAACATGCAAACTCCGCACAGAAAGGCCGAGGCCGGGATGCGAACCTTCTTGCTGTGAGGCGACAGTGCTTGCCACTACACCACAGTGTAGCCCCTTTACAGCAAAACAGTTTCCTAAAAACCTTTGAGGGGAGAAATAGGCTTTACAGTATAGAATCTTGATTCATATTTGATCAGGGCCTCCTAGTTCGACAGTTGGATCTGATCAGCGCATGATTTCGAGCGCATGATCATGATCCTGCTGACCGGATCATGATCATGCTCTCCTTGCCCAACCTGAGATAAACGGTTGTGATTGGCCTGCTGAGGACCAGGTCAGATGGAAACAACATGGTCGGCAGAATATTTTTAGCAGTGTACATTTCTGCAACCCCAAAAACATTGATATTTAACATTTTTGGCACATACTGGGCTTTCAAATTCTCCTTAGGGAGGTGGTCAGGGTGGATGGCTGGGTCACGCATATCTTTTTTTATGCCTAAACCAGGCATGCAGTTTTGATGCCTTAACCTACGTAACGCTAAAAGTTTTTTTTTGTTGAATTCACAATGTTAACAACATGTTAAACACTGCAACATTGGAGTCTCAAAAAGTGTTGGTATGTGACGACTAGGGAATGAGAATGGGTTGCAGTGGTCCAGAAAAATATCTGTGGTTTGCAGAAACGTAATACCAACTTTTTTTTCTGGGCCTGAGTTGCTGGAAATCTGACTGAATGGGAGTGGGGACGAACATATCTGCCAGAACAAATGAATCGAGAGCTTGCAGACCTGTCTGGTTTCAAGGCTAGGGGTTGATGGGAAATCAGCTTTTATGGTAAGACAAAGTACTCAACAAACTGAAGTGGCACTTCTCTAGCTTTGCTTCTTCCCTCAGTTATTTGCAGTGAAGCACCCATGTGTTTATGCCATCACTGTAATGTCTTTTCTGCCTTTTAATTTCTGAATAAAGCAAATTTTATGACTGCTGACAACAAGAGTTACATCACAGGTTTTGGGCACATCATAGTGATATTGAAGTGGGTGTGTTTTATTGTTTAGTGAATTATACCTCCAGACACTTGTTGTTGTCTTTCTTATAACCAAAGTGAGGTCACCAAGTGACAAAAACTGTCCGGGCCCAGCTTTTCTTCCCTTGCCCTTGCTCAGCCAAGCCTCATTAATCATCTATCAAATCCCTGAACAGAACATGATCAGCTCTACCTTTAACAGAATGTTTGAAGTAGGGCTTGTGAATATTTCCTGTCAAATATATTTTATTAACAGTGAAGTTAAAATGAGACTTGAAGGAAATTGCATTATGAATGACTTTGGCATTTAGATCAAAATTTGATGAAAGTCAAATTCTCAAATCTTCCTGACAGAAATCCTAGAAATTCTGTGCCATTCACTGAGTAGCAAACAGGATTAGTGCAGCCAAACAGTTCAATGTACACTTTATACACATTTTACA
This sequence comes from Echiichthys vipera, assembly GCF_963691815.1. Classification (NCBI taxonomy): domain Eukaryota; kingdom Metazoa; phylum Chordata; class Actinopteri; order Perciformes; family Trachinidae; genus Echiichthys; species Echiichthys vipera. The sequence continues at coordinate 13,814,208 of NC_139841.1, forward strand.
CAATTTATTCACATGGTTATTTATGTGATACTGTTTTTTGAACACTTTGGGGTTCAATGGAGATGCAATCATATACTAAGAAAACATAAAAGCATTTATTGCAACTTCTAAGCTAAATGAGAACAGGTTCAAAAAAGCTGAATTTGGCAAAGCATAAGACATGCTCAGTGGGCTGTCCTGCGGTTAATTACTTAGTTACTCAGTGTTTGGTTATTCACACTTGTTTGAATGGTCCAAGGGTTGTTTGAATGGTGTTTTCCGAGTTGCTGGGTGTAACGTCATAAACAAGATCAAAGCCCCAAACAAACATTCCTCAAAATAAACAGACCTTTACAAAATTAAAATCACTAAGGGAATAGACAAATTAATCCAACCACAGTAAAATGAAAACAAACAAAATAACCAGAGCATGCAGTGACTAAAGACTATATCCTCATGGAGTCTTCCAGAGTCCACCAAAAACTACCACTAGTTGCTGACAAACTATTTACATTGAAGTAATTAAAAATAAGAAAATATAAGAGCTTGCTAGAGATGGCTCCAGCAGATTTGCTTGAGCAAGACTAAAGTAATACTGAGTTTTTGTTTCCCTTATCATCTGCTTCCTTTTGTATCTTGGGTAACCTCATAGCAGGTGACAGACCGTGAATACATGGACGCGGCTTTGACTGTTGAGGATACAACAGGAGAGACAGAAAAACTGTACTACAAGTAAATGTCCTTCAAGTAACCTCCGGAAAAAAAGAGAGTTAGGAGGCTTGGTAAAAAAAAAAATGAAGTGTCAAAGAAAATAAATAGTCTAGGTCAGAGGTTTTCAAATTCTGAGATTGTGGGCCTCTCATCAGATAAAGCTGGGCTATTCTACAGTATGTGATAAGTAATTATTTCACTTTCGTTCACTGAGCATACCCTGAAACTGTTCAGATCGAAGTCCCGCCACATGCCCAACCAATCATGAGTCAATCACAGTTGTCAATCATGACGTCATACCTACCTTACTGATTAAAACCCAAACTTATCAGCAAGAGAATAAACCAACTTCATCAAAAACCTAAAACAATAGAGTGCATCTTTAAGAAAAAAATATTTGTACTTTTTAGTTGGGCCCATGTCTCACTTTTGGCAAGCTTTCAAGCCATCAGTGTTTTTATACAGTGTAACTGTTTTCTGGATAAAATTTTAAAAATATTGTTCCAAAATCACTCACAAAAAACAAAGGAACTTAAACACTATATACAAAAAAAAGTCAAGGGATCACACAAGTCAGTAGGCTTCATCCTCTCGGGGCCATGGAGTTCTGTACCGTTCAATCCAATAGTTGTTGAGATATTTAAATCTGTAACAAAGGGGTGAACTGACAGCCTCACCAGTAAAGCCATCCCTAGAGCCAAGTGGCCAGCTTGGCTCGAAATGTCATCACATACGACAAACAACTATTAGCACTGGCATATGACCTAGTCATCCTCCTGCCAGCTCTATCAGTTTTCTTTGTATCTATTTGTTTTTTAGACACTTCCAGGCTTCTTCTGCCATCCCCATTTGAAAAGACAAATTCATATGAATTATGGATTATGTCCTCAAGCACACCCTACTCACAGACAATGTGCATGAAAGGCCTGGGAAAAACCCCTATGCACTTCCTCCACGATTTTGGTGGGGCAGCCCCAAGGTGCCATGGACTTTGTAGCACTGTACATCAAAGTCTGTGAGTCTGTGACAGTGAGATTGGGTGAGACCGACTTTGAGAGGAGGCAGGAATGAGAGAGATATTGTGGAAGTGGAAAAAGACGCACTGAGGGCAGTGACACACAAACATACACCATGTGACACTGATTAGTTACAACTCATCCATAGCCATCATTGATTTTACTGTCCAGGGAGATATTGACAAGTCCTCCAAACTTAATAACATTAGTGGAGAGGTTTTTTCCAGCACTCTCTGTCAGAAAAGAGACAGAGCAACAGAACCTGCTCAGATAGAAAATAAATAACCAAATCACTGTGGATTTGTATCTGTCTTAATAAAAAGGGAGAGCATATGAGAGGGAATGTAGACAGATGCCATTTTACAGTCACACTGCCAAATGATTGGCCAAATATGATTTCCATAATACATAATGAGGTGGATTATACAGTAGTTATATAGAAAGATGCCATGCTGATTCTTAAACATGACATTTCATACTGTATGTTTATATACTTGCAGGTTCGGACATAAATGCATATTAGGTACTTGTGGTACAAAATCTATGAGACCCAACAGAGAGTTTGGTGTACTTATGGTGATGGTAATGTCTTTTGATAGTAGCAACTTTCCACATTAATCTTGAACCCATTATCAAAGTGCAGAGCACATTCAATAATGAGCTTTATCTATGTGCCTATTTAACTTTACTAAGACAAGGTATTCAATCATCCCTATTCAGGGGCAGCGTTCATATTCGGCAAGTGTTTTCATGTCTTCATGATTCAGCTTAAACACACAGAGTACAACAGAAGACAACAATAAAAAGCAAATACATTAATGTTGTTATAAGGGTGTGTTACCTATTAAACATATTTACAATTATTAAAGACTGTCTCCATGTTTAAACAGCATCCCACCAAGCCAAACAAAAACACTCACATCCCTCCATCCTCAGTGATACATGACAATGCACTGTAATAGGAAAATAGTTGACAATATTCATTTATCCTCAGGATTTTAACCTTAGCAGTGCAATGTCTGCAGCCAATTTGGCACACAAAATCCTAAAAGAAATATTAAATTGTGTGTGTTAAAATGGCATCAAACAAACTCAATTCAGTCCACGTCCACACTGGGCAATGGGTTGGCGATGATATGATCTGACTAAAGAAAATGAGCTTTATTTCTCTGGAAAATACTCCTGAGGTGGGGAAACACTTAAAATTCGCACAGCAGACGGAGATGAGTAAATCAACATTTTGACCTTCTGTTAATGTAAAACTGAATGACTGAAGCTTCTTTTTGCCAGCAGACACAATATTCAGATGCTACAATTATCATAATGCTGTGGCTATAGGATACAACAAGTCTAGCTGAGACTGGAGGCAGTGAAGTTGAAAAGTTTTAAGCATTCAGCACTACGACAGCATAGCTAACACTGATCGTGAAACAAATCTTTCATGATATTTTCCTCTGGACCAGTGATGAACGACTGCTGAAATCGATCTGAGGAAGAAGTGGAAATGTGTTTTTTTGTGCATGTGTCTCTCTTCACCAAAAACAAGCGCATGGGAAGTTTAAAATAAATAACAGTCATTCAGTTCATTTCTGATATTCTGATTTCCCATATTTTGCTCCTTTTCAGGTTCATACTTGTATTTTGGGTTTCTACTAGAAAATGTTAAAAAAAATGTGTGTATTTAAAGTTGTACTCCGTAAGATTTTCATCTATTTAATGGTCTTTTAATTTACTATCTATCAAAGAGTGAGTAAATACAATGGTGATTGATCATATAAACCACTAATTAAAGCACTTCTACTTGCCATGTCATGTTAGTGACGCTGCTGACAGTGGTTGGTCTGCCGGCCCAGATCGTCACCGACTGTTATTCTGTGTTCCCTTGAAATCAGATATCAGGAACCTCCAACTTCTGAGTCAGGATTGTAGTAAGAGCAGAATTCTAATAGGAACATGTGTGTGTTGGGATTCAAGAGGGAAACATAAAGGGGACAGAAGTAGACCGAATGGAAGTAGAGAGGTGAATGTGTTTCAATAAAGTTTACAAAAAAGCACAAAAAAAGTGAATGTGACAAGATGGAGGGCTCTGAAAGAACAGGCTCACCTCCAATTAGATCTTACTGCCAAAGAGGCCGGTAGAAACAAGGTATCTCAACCCTTGCGGAGTACAACTTTAACGTTTTCAGCCTCTGTCTGAATTGCTCTGTCTTGGCGCCTGTCTCCTTAAGCCACCCTCTGAAAAAAGCCCAATTTGCTCTGATTGGACTGCATTTCTTCAGCATCTGTGCTTTCCAGAAATGACTATGACGGCACTGTAGCAGCACTTTCTACCTATATATATAGTATAGTTGTGTACTATCTGTACAACCGTACAGAAGTCCTGACTGCTTGTTTAAAGCTACAGTTCCTGAATACGGGCTGTGTGCATTTCTCTGTGGATTGAGCGCTCTGATACTTTCACAGTATTTATATGGCACCTTGACCTTCTTTATAATCAACAAAGAACTTTTTACAATAGGGGACCTTTAATGTACTGGAGCATCAACCACCAGTTGGTCCATTAAATGGTTAATATGCTACAAGGGCATGCAGCTCTTCTGATTGGTAGTCCTTGCAATATGTTCCTTAATTACCTGGTGGATTTAAATATTATGCAACACAAAAGAAATAAATAAGTACATGTGTCTTTTCTCAGAAGAAGAAAGCAGTGGGGTGATACCACTGTTTCATGTAATAATTATCTCTGCAGCTCAGCAAATTGTTTTGTGCTTTCCTCTGATGTTTTCTCAAATATGGTGAAAATAGAAGTGTAATGAGGGGTACAAAATTAAACATCTTTGCATTTCAGAGACATGCCGTTTTGCAAGTGTTTCTCTGCTTCAGTGACCTAGCTTCTGCTCATATGTACATGTATACTTAATTGGGTGTAATTTAACCCGGTGTCCAGATTTTAATTGAAAGTCGGTATTATTACTATTATTGCAGTACCGGGAGTAGTATTAGAATTATTATTATTATTATTATTATTATTATTATTAGTAGTAGTAGTAGTAGTAGTAGTAGTAGTATTAGTAATAGTAGTAATCGAGTATGACCTCTCTCTCGACTGCCCTTGGACCTGGTCTTGGACTTGGACTCGATTAAGCTGGTCCGGAATGAGTCAGAGAGGGCAAGGTGAAGGGGGCTGCCCACTTTGGATTAGAGGGCATTCACATTTTTAAATTTGCTGACATAGAAATGTCCCATCCGGTCGACTCAACATTGTACTTGCAAAGTTAGGGTTGATTTTAAGCAGTAGGGGGCGTATTTCAACCCATGAAATGCTGTCACACCAACATTAATGTGTTTCATCAAAGAACAGTCATATCATTTAGTTTACAGCTCAAAAAACATGTTTAAGTACAGAAGCCCTAAAAAGGCTTTATTTTATTTTCTCTGATTTCCTGGGATAACGAGATAATTCATTTCAGATCTGGAAAAAACAAAATGATCGTGTAGTCTATTAAATAACTGCAGTGAACATCCTTCAGTGAAGCAATGTCAGAGGAGCAGGAGAATATCGATCATGGCATCACATCTCTTCAACCAAGGCCTGAAATAGCTTTATGTCTTGCTATTAGAGATAATGTACACATTAGTGTGCGTCATCTAAGAAGGCTTTATCAGAGGCACAATCTAAGTGAGCCTGATGTCCTCATTAACTAGAAAGGATTTTTTTAACAAACTTTATTGTCAACAATATTCTATTACAACAACATAAATACCAGTGCAGGGAGGAGATCTCTCAAATGAATTATATCGTTATCAGGAGAAAATGGGGGAAATGTTATCACAGGAAAGCTGAGGAAATAAAATGTAGGTATGTATGACTCATTAGGGCTTCCCTATTTAGGTGTGCAGTAACTCCTTAAGTAGGTTTAATGAGTACCAGTGTCACCATCTTAGTTCAGCATGCTTTGACCTGATTGTGTTCTACGTGAAAAGTTAGGTCACCAAAATGATCACAGTTCATCCTGAGGGATGCATGAATGTTTGTGCCAAATTCTACCACAATCCGCCCAATAATAGCAGAGATATTTCAACGTGCACCAAAGCTGTTGACCAACTGATGACGTTCATTGTTTATATTTATATTTAGCTCACATAGTGCATATGTTGTTGAGGTGTCAATCAGGAGCCCGCATTTCCTTTTTGCCTCAAGGCACCCAAAGGCTGTAATCCAGCAATGCTATACCTGTACCCTAACTTTCAGCTCCACGTTGCAACAAAGATTGTTCAAAACTGGATTCACTCCAAGGCATGTCAAACCCACTCAACACTGACATAATTCTCACACAACTGTGACAGAGCAACACAGACCAATTGTTTCATGTGTCTATGGTCTCTACCCAGACTCTAGAATTACGCACGAGGCGACTTGTGAATTTCGTTAGCGTTCAAGTGGGCAATAAAAGCGCTCAGCTCCCCTACCTCCCTCCCTCCCTCCTTTCCCCTGAATCCTCCGGGCCAAATACTCATTCGCTCTGCGTGCGTCAACGCGCGGTCTGCCGCTGCTCGGGAGTAAAACCGCACGCAGCTGCTTTCATTTCCCAGTGCTGGAGACTGCACGAGCAGCAGGGAGGAGGTGGGGAGCTCGCGCTTCTTGCTGCAGGGATATCACCTCTGTTTGGACTTGATATATGACAAGAATACACCTTTTGCATCTGATTATGAGCACGTAGGTGATAGTTGCAAGTGCCGTTTTGTGGCAAAAACAAACTTAGAAATCCTAACCGCCACCGGTTTTTTTTTTTAATGTGTTTTATGTGTTTGCGCTCAACAGTGAGGTAGACTTATTCGGACACATTTTTACCGGAGTGTCGGTGTGAGATTTACCCCGTGGATGCGGCTGTCGGGGGTCGGTGTCTGAGCCCTGCGGGATCAGCCTGTCATAGGGCAGCATGGTTTCTCTGGTTCTTCACATTTGGATAAGGAATACTTCACCGGAGATGCTGCTGTTGCTGCAGATATTGTGTTTTTTACCTCTGACTGGAGCGGCTCCCTCTCTGACTACCGAGCAGCTGGACACGGGGGTGGTAAGTTTTCTGCCCTTTTTCTACATGGGGATGGGAAGTTCTTGCTTCATAGCCTATTGCACTTTTGGACATTGTGGGGTTTGGAAGTTTTTACCACTTCATATACCACCACTGTCTGGACATACCCTGCACCACAGTGTGTGTTTTCTTGCTAGACCCCTCTCTTAGAAAGGAGCACTTTACCCCACTCTTGAATCTTCAAAGTAAATGCTGTCCTCTCCATACTTGATCTGAATTTAAACACAGGAAAAATCCAAATGCACTGGCGTTGCAGTTTGAATTTGCTGAAAAAATTAAATAGGAGCCTGCTCTCCAAAGCAAATCACTGTAATGGCTCACAATAAATAAATGTAAATGTATTTGCTTTGGCGTAATATCGACCTCCTCCACAGCATGCTGACATAGTATATACCCTACACTGATTAATGGCAAACGGGGCTCACTTCCAGCACAGTGACAAACCAAGCCATAAGACCTTATTGGCTATTTCCTCTCCTCAGTTATGCCTCTCCAATATGCAATCCGATGCCAAGTTCAAACAATTACTGGGTTTAAAATAGGGTTGCTTAAAAATCTGCTGGAGTAGCAGATTTTGCTGATCCAATTAAATAACACAGGCAATTTATGACCGTTTTAATGACACAATATTAACATATAAACAGTGTGAGCTGTGGATCTAGTACTTTTTAGCAGTTTAATTTAGTAGTAAAGGATAATAGTGAAATAATGAGCAAATAAATAACTTAAGTATGAGTATTCACCTAATTGTATTTGTGCATGGATGCTTTATTAGTTATTGAATTAAAGCTAATATTAGACATGTGTATCCATAGATAACACCCACAATGTATTTCAGCGCTGTATTTGGAGTTTAATGATTAGACCTCCTGCACACAAGACTGCTAATTAGAAACTCTTGAGACTACATCTAAATTAATTGTTTGCTTTAATGGCTCTAATATCAGCATTCATTTCTCATTTGCATGCAGTGCAGCTCATCCAACTTCTGTCTCTTCAGTGTCTTTCTCTGTCTCCTTTTTTTGGTAGACAAGCTTGAGGTTGAACCCTATTATCAAAGACGTTGCTGATACTGGAGCACGCATTGGGTCTCTGTGCATGCATGCTGCCAGAGGACACCCATTCATTTCCTTGGTCTTAGATACTCTTAGATGCAGACAAGAATCCCTTCTCAATTCCGCTACTTTATTGGTGTTGTGCAGGACTTGAGTGCACATAGAGGAGCACTGAGTCATCTACACATTTCTTCTCAGGGGTAGATGATAACAAGCTGAGAGGACACTTCCTTGGGCAAGCAGATGGCACATTTGTCTTTAAAAGAAATATACAATAAAAATAATTATTATATTATTGGTCATGCTACATTTTGTTGTGTTAAAAGTAGCTGCTTTAATCTTGATTTTTTTTCACTGGAGATTCAACATGTTGGGTGGTTGGAAGCCAATGAGCTTGTGTTTGGTCAGGCAATCCTTAAAGCTGTCTTGATGTATTATCCCTCATCCAGCCATGTTTGAGTGTGCAAGAAAACACTTGGCTTCTTATCCATGCAGCAGAAACAGAGCAATGTGGGCAGAAGTTCACTGCAAAATTCACTGCTGTTTTGCTCCTGGTTTGATTTACCAACTACTGTTTATTGCTGATTCAACTGTGCTCATCAGCCATGTGTTCACATAATCATGCCCCCTATGAACCTGCAGTGTGCTGAATGTTTATTCTTGAAAATATTTGCAGCACAAACAAACCTTTCACATTTCACAACATTTGGTGTTAATATCCAAATTGTTGCTTTACGTAGGTTTAAAGGATTTCTTGGTTTTCCAGGTTTAAGATTGAAAAATTACAGATTTTTTTTCTAAATAGCTTTCCCTTTTCAATCAAATTTAGATTGGTTTCAACCTTAATGTGTAACTTTATTTTTGACCTGGAGTGGTCACCTTCAAGACCCTGCCACAGCGAATTCCTGGGTGATCCAATATGGAAGTTCCCAAAACTGCAGTTCACCAAATGGACACTAGGGGCATGTTCCATAATAGAGTAATTTGTTGTAATTGTTTGTGTGTGTGTGTGTGTGTGTGTGTGTGTGTGTGTGTATGTGTGTTTGGAAACACGTACTGTAGCTGGAACTACCACAGAGTCAGATTTGAGTATTTTGCCAGATGTTTATATGTGGATCTGTATGTCTGTGGATACATTTTGTCACCGCAGGAGTGCCCCAACCGTGCAACATACAGTCCTGAAACTTTACAGGTGTGTAACTGAGATTAAAATGAAGGCAAAGTATGAAGATGGGTGTGGTCCGAGTGAGGGCAGCGGAAGTGGGGGGGTAGGGAATGGGATATATTTGCCCCTGGCTCGATTTGGCATAGCAGCTGGTGTGAGCCCATCACAAGATGGTCTCTAGTTGTTATTATTGATTGATCTGCCAATTATTTTTTGATTTATTAGCTGTTCTGTCCACAAGATCGTGGAAAAATAATGAAATGGCCCGTTCCTCAGAATTCACTGTGACGTCTGTGACGAATTTTTCCCTTGTACCGAAAAAGGATCCCTCACCTGAGTGAGATAACTGGTCTTGTTTACAAAATTATATTATTTTCTTAGGTTGTTGGTCTGATGTTAAAGATGTCTAGGATAACCAAAGGGTTTGGACAGACAGATGGACAGATGAGCACCCGTGCACACACTCCTCCCCTGCGACTGCCTGATTGACTTTTAAATAAGACTTCCCCGGCATTGATGAAATTGTCCTCAGCTGTTGAGAGCAGGTGGATAATTGGTTGTTAAGGGTTTGAGTGGGTTCTCCCATCTCAGCCCAGTTGTGTTCATAAGTGCTATACATTTGGGACCAGGTCCACAAAAACAACCGTCTACCCACAGAAGCGTGTCCTGATACCCAGCTCTGCTGCTCCCCAGTCCCATTACACTTCAGAGCCACTGTGCTGTATCAATTGGCTTTTCGTCGAGCTTGAGCGTTGCTTGTATCCGTCGCTGCTTGTAACTACTGTACACTTCGACCATAATTAGCAAAACCACAAACTTAAGCACAGCTCCGAGGCATCCAGACTGTAGTTTTGCTGTTATCCAGCCCAGTATACGACTGCAGAGCACCAATTTGCAATATCAGCATTTTAGGGAACTGCTACATAACAGCTAAAACGTAATCTGCACTTTTTTTTTCACTCATCATATAATTTTAACTCCTGATGGCTGTTTTCTGCAGTAATACAGAACGACTGAGTTCCTTAGGGGACTTTTGGGAAGCAGTGCTGTACTTGCTTTAGCAGCTGTCAGAAGATAAAGTCAGGACCAGATCAGCTGCTGATAGAAACACCTTAAATACTATTTAATCCTGTTTAAACTGACCTTGAAGAAGTCTGTGTTGAATTTAATGTCTTTCAGTGAGAGAAAAATTGTATTTCTGTCATTTTGCTATGTGTTGTAAGAGATAAAACAAGTGTGCAATGTATTCCTGATGAGACGACCACACTCTACCAGTCTGCTTCTTATTCTCATTTGTTTTGCTCTATGAGAATACCATCTGGTCTTGTGTCCACCGAACCCTGCTAGACGCTTCCCTCCGCCTACTAACGCCATCAGTCCACTTAGTCTCCCTTCCTGTAATACTGAGTTCTCATGCAACTAGCCTGTTTGGCACCAGTACCAACCCCCACCTCCCAACCCACACCACCACCCCCACCCCACCTCATTAGCTCTGTCTTTGCTTCTTATGAGTGCGCATTTCACCAGTATCGTATTCTCCCCCCTCAGTCTTTTAGTCTCCTTCCTTCAATTTTCTTCTTTCAATCCAGATAGGAGGCTTCCTTATATCAGCACGTCATGGGTTCTTCTGATTACACCCAGAGGGCCCAGTGGTGGAGGGGGCTCAAAGAGAAAACTGGATGCTGTGACAGTGAAGGAAAAATACGATGGAGGAATTGCTCTGCAGATATAAGTAATCAACCATACAAGGTCAAGAAAGGAAACATATGTGAAATGAAAAGACAGAAAATATATCATTGGGATTACTTTTTCTTGAATGCGTCAGTGTAGCGATTTAGGGAGAGAGATCACTTCTTTATGTCAGATGGATAGATTTTTAAGGAATTGTCATCAACAGCTGTGACCTGACTGCAGATAAGCAGAAGGGCAGAAAATGCTACTTAACTTGTATTAATTATTATTACTATTTATCTTCCTTGCAGTGCCATGATGGATCATTAGGATACTTTTAGCTCTGCTGTCCCACTTCCATCAAGCTGTGTGACCTTTCTGTCTGTAGCACTGTGTCATGGGGCTTATATCCAGGACAAGGATACTTTTTTTTCATTGTCGACAAGTTGGAGATGACTGCACAATAGTATAAATGATATTATTGTGTTATGATTGACAGAGAGCACAGGAGACAGGTCAGCATGTAATATGTAGCACATTCACAGCTTCCTTGGACGAGGGGAATATTGTGGAAGCAAACCAGTCCTTCAATCCGCTTCTGTCCAATCTGTCATCGCACTTTTGTTAAGTGTAACAGTTCTCCAGGGAGTTGTACGTTTCTGAGGAGGCTGTCCAAGTTCATAATATCCTTAGAGGCCATTTCATCTTAAAGGCCCTGACACTATATCACCTGCCACTACAGCATGGTAGTGTGGGACTGATGTGTTGCAGGTGCAACATTTTCGCTCAATGTTTTTAGTCAACGGCAACACCAGATACATTTGGAAGATTCATGACTTAAAGGGGACATATATAAAAAAAATAAGTAACTTTTTCATCACATAAATGTTTGTCTCTTGAAAGAATTCAACAGGGCATTTTACTGGGAGAAGCCAGTTTAACAATACAAAAGCTCAACACAGTGCAGACCCGACTGAGATGCTGAGGCTTTTTAAAGTGTCAGGACTCAGTACTTCAACTAACTCATCAGTCAGGCTCAGGATTAGTCAGGAAGTCTTTGCCTTAAAATACATTTTTGTGAAACCGTCTTACTTGCTTTAGACCGAGCTAAGAGAAAAAAACTGGCCTAACACTACAGACCAGTCTAAAATATATTTGTGAAACCGGCCCCTGGTACTCTTGCTTTATTCGCTTTATTTGCTTTTCATTTCAAAAGAAAAATGTAGATATCTCAAATTTCCATTTGTAGACAGTCACAGTAGATCTAACCCTATTTTTGTTTGATTTTACAGTAGTGATGGAGTTAATATTGTGGGCAAGTGAGTGCTCTTTGCCACAACAGAACTGCACGCGATGGTGTTTTTTCCAATGGCTTGAACTGACTTCATTACTTGAGCAGACCCACTCCTCGGCTCCCCATATAGAAAACCTCAAATCAACTCCATGTGGACAGTTCTATTTTAACCCGAGGAGCCCTGCCTCTCCTTCTTGTCTTCAACCAGTTTCGAGGTTTTGGTTGCCATTGCTATTCAAAGGGCCGACCAGATCTTGTAATTACTGTGGTTTCTGGTGCTGCACTAGCTCGCATGTTGAAGCCTGAAATAATCCATAGCCCTGCCAACTGAACTGCCAATAGACTGCTTTAATAGTACGATCAAGAGAACCCCAAAGCAACAACAAAGCTACTCTGTAATTGCTTGCAGAAATTGGCAGAATTCTAATACATGCGGTTCTGTGTGTGTGTGCTATGAAATGTGTGTATGCATGATTGAGTGTGTGCTTCTCTGCCACACTGGTGATCTCACAGTTTGTCATTTCCTAACAAGTTCAAGGAGAGCGGGTGATGGCAAAAAGGAAAGGGGAATGGTTGAGGATGATGGCTTATCATCTGTGGAGTCAACTTCAAAACCATTATGTGTTCATGATGTTATTTCTCTCAAGGTCCAAGTAAAATGAAGAGAATTAGACGGGAAGGGCAAGACCCAGAGTGATAGAGTGGGTGGCAGAAGGGTTAAGATTGTCTCCATACAACTATCACTGACAATTAAACCCACTTTCTTTTAGTCCAGTGTTGATACTCAGCATCCTATCAAGTGTTTATAATGAGCCACTAAGAGTCTGATAAATTCTGAGTGCTACTTATGACTGTGAGCAGCTGATTGTGTGAACTGCAGTCTTGACTAATCTCGCTGCATAGGATCATGCTATTTTAGGTTTTAGTTTAAATATAGAGTCAAACACATATAGAAATGAACACACGCATGCACATGTATGTATTTATATATTAGTATGTACATGCTTACTGTAGACACGCCAGTTGCTGGAATTCCTCAGCTAACTCCAGAGAGACATATTATTCTTTCTAAGGATCGCTATAGTAACACATGGCAGCTATATCATGGCTTTCGTGTGGGCTTTATGAACGGCATACAAGGACAAACCGTTAATACATGCTCATGTAACCCCAAGCCCCCCCCCCCCCCCCCCCACAGCTTTGAACTCTTAAAGTTTCAGTTACAAAAGATGCCTTCTTGAAATACCTACACATGATCGTAAAATAAGATTTATTTATTTATTATTATTATTATTGTTAAAGTGAGCATACACGTGAGCAGAATAATATTCTACCATTGTCCCTGGTTTCCATAAAACGGATTTGATTGATGTTTTTTTAATACCTGTAAAGGCCAAAGAGATGGAAAAAACATCTACATGTGATATTGATGAACTGAGTTTTTGACAGAAAAACAATTATGTAATAGTGAATGACCTTTCGTTATGATGTAGTTTGAGATTTCCGAAAGAGCAAGTTGCTTTCAGAATTTCATACCTGCACATCTCCAACTCACCTTCAGCACAGTGCTAAAAAAAACAACCCACCCCTGCCTTAGCAAATATATGCCTTCTAAGACAATTATGATGGACATGTTTGTTTGTTTGTTTGTTTGTTTTTCTAATTTTGGAACTGCCTAAACCTCTGGCATATGCACAATAACGTACACGTAAAAGAACAAAGATCAACTCTAGGGAAGTCAAAATCCTTCAGGTGTGTGTGTGTGTGTGTGTGTGTGTGTGTGTGTGTGTGTGTGTGTGTATGTTTGTGCATGTATTTGTGTGTCTTCTCCGTTATCTTCACTATCAGGGGACACTGAGTGAGCTTTATTCAATCCTTGTGTCTATGGGCTTTGGCTGGGTGCCACGCCACATGAGCGCCCACAGAGAAAAGAACTTCAAAGAGGGCTTTGGGGCTTTTTCCCCTTGCTGCAGACACTGAGACGTATGCCCGTTAAATGAAGCTCCAGTTATGGGGGGGTGTCCTAAATTGGCTCCATCATTTTGTTTATCTTTAATCTCTTGCTGACATGTTTAAAGTCCCTTTTCTCTTTTGCATCCTTTTCTTTCTTTCCATCCATCCATCTGTACTCTTATTTTGAAAAGATCTATAGCCCGACATATACATTTAGATAATTGAAACAGGATTTTGTCTTACAGAAAAATAAGTATTGGTCAAATATTTGGTAAATAAACGTGCAGTATTTGCAGGGTTGTATGTGTGTGTCCCATAAGGCTTTGCTGGATTTGCCAAAGAAGTGGAGAAAATGCAGAGCTGATAGGACTTAAATGTGCACAAGGATACCACTAGCCCCTTTCACACAGCCTGTTCATAATGGGATTTACATCATATTACATTTGTTTAGCTGATGCTTTTATCGAAAGCGACTTACAATACGTGCAACCATGAAGATACCACACAAAAGGTGCAAGAGCTTCAAGTGCTACATTTTAGAAAGGTTTTCTATTTATTTTTTTATTTTGTCTTTATGGTTCGTTGCATCTTTAATCTGTCTCGTGTCCGTAGTACGAAGACAGAACGGGGACAGAGCTGCTCCGCCTTTAAGCCGCGCAGTGGTGGTAGTCACAGAACCGCAGCAAAATTGATGTCTGTGTTTAAGGGACAGCTGGTAGGGCAGGACTACTCGCAGTAGTGTCGACTCACAGGCCGACAAAGCAGTGCTCAGAGTGAGTTATCAATAACTTACAGAAACATTGAAATGTATTTATATATTTATTGGTTTATTCCAGGGACATTGCACACTAATCAACAGTCAAGCTGTAAGAGGCTAGTTTACATCTGTAGTCCCCGGCCAGATATTCAAAAGGCAACCTAAAGTAACAGAAATAAAATGCATGTATAAGCAAATATTTAAAAAACAACATAGTAAGAACAAGTTTACGGACAGAGGTAAATAGATAATAAAATAAACATACAATAACACCCAGCATACACAAGACATTAAACGCTGTGGACATTGTAACATTATGCAGTGGATTAAAACAGGACAAACGCACCAACATAAAAGCACACATGCAGCATAGAGCACAAACAAGCATGACAAACACATTGATTTAGACACTAACATAGGACATGAGCGCATAAGAGACAGGCAGACAGGACACGATTGTGACCAAGCAGTCAGCAAGGGAAGCATTTGAATGTACACCTAACTGCTTATTAATAATCCATATTTTGAGCTGTCCTGAATAGGAAAGGTAAGAACTGATGTTTCTGGTGTCCCCTGGTACTGAATACCATTCCTGTGATGCTGAAACTGAGGGCACACTCACACTGTCTATCCGTACCGTGCCCAAGCACGTTTCACGGCTAAAGTCTAGTTCGTTTGACCAGTGTGTGTGCAACCGTACCTCCTGTTCGGACATAGAAAAAAAGAAGGACGGACCTTGCAACGTCAACTAAACGAGGTCGTGCCGCATCACAATGGCCCTCCTTTATCAAACGAATGTACTCAGAAAAACGTGTGTACAACCATTTCCACGCAAACTTCGGCATTTATCAATTTGGACGTGAGCGGGAGCTACGATCAAATCTCACGTCAGGTCTGAGATCCTGTACGCAAATTTGAGCCTGTGGATTTGTGGTGCAGCACAGCAAAATCTGGCTGAAAATAATTAACAAACCGTAGCTGTCATTAAGCATAAGCAGTCAAATGTTAAGAACAGATCAAAACAGATTCTTAAAACGAATAAAAAAAACAAAAATTGTGGTTGGAGCAATTGATTGTACTCATGTGCGTCTGAAGGCACCATCCATGAATGATTACACATTCATCAATCGCAAAATCTACCACTCGATAAATGTACAGGTGATTTGTGATGCCAAGCTATCACTTTTAAACGTGGTGGCCAAAACAGCTGTGCTGGCGCGTGGCTGCAGGAAGGCGCACTGCAGAGCCAAAGCCATCTCCTCGGTAAGTGGCTACCCTCGATAAATTGCATTGAATCAAACAAGGTATCAGATGATTAACATCTTGGTATGGTTCTTCTAGGTGACAAAGGTTATCCTCTAACGGAATACCTAATAACCCCACTGGCAAACCCCGCTACAGAGCAGGAAAGGGAGGGGGGGACAAGTACCCTAAAGCACGGGGCACTGTACGGACAGTGTGAGTTTGCCCTGAGAGTGCTGAGTGGCTAACAGCACTTTTTCTAAACGGTACTACACAGTCTCCACTGAATGAGCCTCTGGCTGTCCGTCTTGTGTCTGATCTCTAAGTGATACACTGTTGAAGAGTTTGGGGGGCTTGAAATGGTCCCTTCTCTGGTCCCCCCCTATCCTATCCTATGGTTCCAGTGTGAAAAAGTGAAGTTGGCGCGACCGTGGACCCCCATTCTTTCTGCAATACCTGTGTGAAACAGGTTACTGGTAAATCTTGTTCCCCTTCTCAAAAATGGAGGTGAGTTTCTGCTGTCACAGATGAAGGAAATGTTGCTCATGGCAAACAAGGCAGTGAATAACAGTCGCAGCAGAAGTCCCTATAAAAAAAACCTTCTGTCATATTGTCAGAAACAGAAGGTCGGTCATTGTTTGCATCATTGCAAACAATATGTGAATGTGCCTTTTTATTATTTGATCCGTTGTGTTCTGTTGTCTTGAGTGATTCCAACACACACACACACACACACTGTAAAATACACGGAGAAACTGATGGATGAGGTTTGCTGTGGTAATGTGAACAGCATGCACTGTTTACTCTTAAAACTGTTAACAAATGCTTGATTAACAAGGCTTATCTTATTGGGGTACATGTATATATGCTCTGAAATGTCCTGCTTCAACCTGATTTCTCCTAATAACCTCCTTCCCTATTCCCTTAAACTTCTGTTCACATCCCCCCCCCCCATTGTTGTTCTCTTCTTCCTCTCTCCATCTCAATTCTGTCGGGTTCTGTTCTCTCTCCCTCTCTTCTTTTGTCTCACTCTTTCTTTCTCTTGCTACCCTCTCTCTCTCCCGCTCTCTCTCCATGTAATTTCCTCTTTGTATTCTTGTCTCTTTTCTGTCTCTACCTCTTTCTCCTAACATTTCTGTGTCTCCACCTTCCACCTCGCTGCCTCCAGGAATAGACAGTAGTCTCGGCTCTCTGTACAACTAGCTGTTCCTAACCTGGGGATTAGATGATTCACTTACAGTCACATCGTAATCCCTGTTGTCACGCTCTCAAACACAAACTTGCAAATTAGTACAGATTTTCCTCCCAAGTGTCAAGGAAATTATTCCCTAACTGAATGGGAACAGGGTGACAGCAAAAGGCACGTCCATCAGAATGTACTCTTTCCTTTCCACAAGTCATACTTGTGCCCCCTTACTGTACAGGTATATGCACATTGTAAATGCAGGAGTGAAAAAATACCCCCAGAAATGCAGGGTATTGCAATTGAAATGCAATTCTACCAATTGCATGATACATCAGTGTTGCCATGGAGATATGACCTAAACATACAGACTAGATTTTGTACCAGACCTTAAATAGGTTTAATTATGCTGTAAAAATGGTTTAACGTGGGTGTACAGTGGATCAATTAAGTAACATAGGCTCATTGGTTAATTTTTTTCTATTTTCACTGAATAATAGAATTTGTTGGGTTTCCTGCTTTTCACTGGTAATTATAGTTAAAGAAGTCTCAAAAAAGGCTTCTGGCAAAAGACAGTGGAGAGAATAATGTTGTGAAAGCCCTACACATAAAATAAATACAACTTTGTTTTTGGCTGATGCACAAGTCACTAATTGATAGCTCTTCCACCATCATCATATAAATTCCATTTCCATATCAGTCAAATGATAGATTCTGTCTTGATGTTACATAGAATAATGAAGTCAAATATTCCCATTAGTCAAGTTAATTACTCAAAATCATGGCATAATTTCAATGGATAATTGAAGCAATAGGCAGTGTACAAAATCAATAATGAAAGCACAAATGCAAGCCTGCTGCTGCCTGCCAACACTATAGTAGTTAACCAATGTGAGCAGTGTAGGATCAACATTTACTGTAACAGGCAGGAACATTTCAAACACCATCTGTTTGTTAATCATTCACTTGGTCAAATCGATGGCAATTCGATTTAAAAACTTCTATTTTTCTTGTATTTCTGGGTATAGATAATTGTACTCTTCGGCTGATCTCTACATGTTAATGTCTAAAGTGATAATGTGTCAGTCCTGTCAGATAATAATGAGGCGCAAGGGCTCAAACATATTGCTGCTGTGAAAATCAAAGATTATTGAGAATTATGTTTGGACATTTCTCTGCAAGTTTGATTTGATTTTGAGTTGCCACAACATAACTTTTTTGTTACATTTTAGAGTTGAGCATGTTGGTTTGCCCTTTTTTAGGTGAGGTTTTGGTCATGGTCACCAAAACAACACTCACAAAACTGGTTAATGATATTTTACTCATGACTCATGAGTCCAGTTCAATTGCAGTGGCTTTACCTTCTAACCTCAGTTCAGCTTTTAAACACAAGGTTCTTTGAAAATGATACAGACTTCTTTAGTTTACTGCTTTTCTACTGTGCATGATAAAGGTTATGTTCTTGTTCTTTCTGTTTCAATTAAACAATGCACAACTTGGACATTTTGTCACACTAATGAAGTTCAATTCTTTATAAATGTATTAACACAAGTGACCAATGCAAACTGATACATGCCTAGCTTAATTCAACCAGATGCTGTCCCTTAATCATTTACCAAGTACCTAATACAGTATCTAATTCAGGGCCTATTTAAGATCATATGTATTTATAATAAATGTCCAGATGTGACATTTAACTAGGAAGTGCTACTTAGTAGGGTGCAGATTTTTGCCAGGATTGTCTCCCTCTCCCCTCCCAAACAAAAACAAGTAGAATCCCACCCAGTGTGTTTACAGTGTGAAAATGGTCTTTCCCCTGTTAAGGGAATAATCAAATTATTGAAGTTCACCCTGTATACATGAAAGGGGGTCAGTTTGGAACATTTCGTGAGTAACTCGACCTCCGGTACAGTAGGTGGCGCTCTGCAAACATTCAGCTGGTCAGAATAAAGCTTTTTTTCCCAATTCACTTTTGTCAAAATCACAAGCGAAAATGGACGAATTGCGGACAGAATTACGACAGAAACTGTTTTTTTTGGTAGTGATGTTACTTGCCATGGTAAAGGTACTAAAGGTAATTCTCTATTGTTGTTGGTTTTTTCACATTGTTTCAGTGCTGTTGCTTCCTGATTTATTCTATTTCCAGGTCAAAAGCTACTGCCGCGGATTGGGGAAGGGGAGTTATAACCGAGGCAGCATGCGCAGGAGCATATCCCAATCATAGCTTTGGGAGGGTGTTTACGAATAATCGGGGTACTGAAGGAGTTATCTAGGTCTGTTAACAGGGGTATGAGAACTCAGATTTTACCCGGGGTACGGTGTTTACATGGTGTTTGAGAAACTGAAGTATGCCCTTAACCCAAATATAATCGGGTTTTTAAACTGCATGTAAACGCACTGACTGAGTTGTTCCTCCCAGCTTCCTTACAGTGAAGATGGTGGGAAAGATAACAAAATCAGGGATTGAATCATCTTGTATCATGCCTAACTTTAGTAGATCATATAATACATGAAATCATTCTGCAGGTGCTCGGATTCAAAGTGAGAAACTTGAAGCGGTTGTTGATTAGTTGTTAAGAAAAAAAATTTGCACTCAGTTAATGATTTTTTCACCACGGGAGGTCCTTGAGCATACAGTTGTATGTGCACAAAAAATAGTAGCCCGATTGTTCCAATAGTACACTCAGTTAGCTGCGAATACACATGACTAAACACTTGATGATGAAAACATAAATCTAAACTAGACTAAACTCAATTTAGCTCCGCTTGGAAGATTTCAAACAATTGAGTACAAGCTGTAAACTCTGAAATACACACATGCATGGAAACATAAGAAGAAGAAGGAGAAGAAAGAGGTGATGTTCAGTTTAAAGCAGTGAGAGGAAAGGTGAGGGAAAAGCATCTGAGTAGATGGATGATTTCTGATTAATTCTTGATCTTTTACCACCTGGCAATCCAGCCTCAATTTCCTGTTCGATTAGATGTGTCATTCAGGCTGCATGTCACCCCCAATTTCTCTCTCTTTCTATCCCCCTATACTCTCCCACTTATCTGATCTTATCTGTTGGCACAAATGAGACTAAAACCTTTATTTCTTCAGTGAATTGTTCTTTTTTTTGTCATAAGAATGGTTTCAGGAGCTTCTCAGTCAAACACACTTAAGAAAGGTTCCATTCCTCAGAGCCTACATCATCCCAGTGTAATACTTTAAGTAAACCATCTTTTTTTTAATAAGCCGGCGATATAAAATGGAAAGCTGCTACAACTGCTCTGAATAATGATTGTATCGTTGCGCCCAAGGATGTTCTGATAAAAAATTTGGTTGAGAGAAAATTTCCTCAGTTGAGGGCCACATAAGAAGCATAGGATTGCTTGATGTGGGACATAATATATGGTTATATGGCGTGAATATTATGAGACACACTTCTAACACCTTTTTGTCTAGAGATACTTTTTCTAGAGATACTACAAGTCCAGGGATAAGCCTCATACTCATACGATCACAAATCTTCAAACTCCTTTTGAGCTCATCATCATGGTATTTCATGACTACAGTAATTCCTGGCTGCTTGAGTGATGGTTTGCTTCCCAGTCCATTTCTGCAGGAAAGATATTGGTATATGCTTTTGACAGGTTTGCACTGAAATATATTTCCTCTGTGGCAGCAAAAAAAAGTTGTGGGGTAACAGGTTTGGAAGTAAAAACCCCACAATAAACAGAATCTGAGTCTAGCAAAATTAAGTTCTACAAACAACCCATAATGCAACACTCTCTTAACGTTCCAGGCTCACTCTCAGATACAGGGACCGATACTAATGCATTCACAGAGAAAAGGGAACATATAATGCAGTTGGGAACATGTAAATGTCTTCTCTTATTTAAAATATAACCCTCACTTTTTTCAGACGTAGTTTCCAGGAAAAATATCATCTCATAGCCAGGACAATATGATAGTTAACTGTGTTCTACCTTTTAATTCTGTTGCTGTCAACTATTCAGGCATTCAGGCGAAATATACGCTACCATTCAAAAGTTTTGAGTCACCCCAGAAAAGCTTGATTGGGTACAGGGAGATGGCTGAGAGGACTACTCTATATTTTTTGAAAGTCTTTCATGCTTTCAGGTTGTAGAAAGTCTTTCTGACAAACGGATCTTATTTTATGAAGGGTTTGTATAATAAAAGTAAGTAAAAGGTAAGCCTCAAAATGTGTGCAGATTTAAATAGGAATAGGTTCCTGATTCAGTGTGCACAATAATGCCTAGAACAAGCTGAAATTAACAAATGCTGCTTATTCTTAGAAGGGTAATCTAGAGTTATCACCATTGGATATTGAATAGTTATAGCCCAGTTGCAACATTGTGGTACAATAATGATTGAGGGTCACTTACGCTGTTCTGAATGGGAAAATAAATAAAAAATCGAAGGGTATTTGAGGTTACAACAGTATTCTCCCTTTATGCACTGTGGGGACATAGACTAAATGGATGTTTTAAAGTCCATATCCTTTATAGTGCTTGCATTGTGTGCATGAAATGTAACATTTTCTGCTTTGAATGGCTCCTCATCTTTTTTCCACAAGAAAAAAACAAGTCTTCACATTCTGTCGTCAGCAAAGAGCACCCAAGAGGAAAGGGAAAGCTTCATCCTTAATTGGCATTAATTAATGGATTCACATAATGGTATCTCGAAACTTTTAATGCCGCAGGACTCACTTTTCAAATGAATTCACCCTTTCAAACTGTTTATCCTTCCCTAGGTTCATAACCTTTTAAGGGTCCAGGAGGTTGAGGTAGTAAGGAACAATGTAAACACTATAATGGACTGCGCTACTTCATGACCCTTTGAGAGTCAGAGAGGTCGTAAGGTTAAATGTCTCCCAGTGACTCATTTCCTGTCAGTGGGGCTGAAGATGAAGGGGCTTAGCAGCTGTTCATCGGGGCTAAACAGGGAGATATTGTTGGACAGAGGGGACCACATGCAAAGGGGCACAACTGATTCTGCTTTTGAGAGATGTTGCCGTGGTGATACCATAGTTGTGGAACTAATTTTGCGTGTGTCTGTTTCAGCTGACAGGCTGAAAGGACCAGAAAAAGGATGTGATGTCACAGGATTGACAGATAATAATGAAAGATTTTGTCTGAGACTGATATTGCAGTTTTGTAGTCTGGTAGTATGATATTATTCAAACTGGATGCTGTAAATTGTTACGATAATGACTTAATTTTCAAACATGAAATGCAGTTTTTATTTTCAGGTCAAAGTTAAAAAACAGCGACTTCTGACCGGCAACTCTACTGAAACTCAACACTGAGAGATGAGTGAATATTTGAAGGAGCTGCTGTGTGTGAAATTGTGAAAACGCCCTTAAGAAGAGTTACAATAAAGTTGCTATAACGTTGCTATAACGTGGCGGAAACCTTTACCTTTAGTTAGTTTAGTTCAACATTAATTAAGCTTATTTTTTAAGATGCAGTTTTCATTTTGAAGCGACTTATGTCCACAAAAGTATTCCCAGGTTTTTCATAATGATCTCTGTGTACCCTAAAACAGCAGCACAATAGAAACATGGCTACTGTTCTTTAGCATCTTCTCCATCACATCGGTAAAATAGTGGGACAGACGGCATGTTAACTCAGCTTTTCAAGTCCAGTGACCGTGCTCTGCATTCTCCTTTGAGGGAAAAGATCTCACTAGGGATAAATTAATATTAAATATTTTTGTCACCTTTTGCTGCATTCATTCATCAAAATACTGTCAGCTCTGGTAGAGAAATTATTTCCATACAGCCAATCAAATCATTTCATGGTCACACACACAGACACCCTGCTACATAACACACAATCCACAGACTTTGAACGATAACCCACATTGGCTTTCCTGCTATATTTTTGTAAAGTCTAACTTATGAACACCTCTTGTTCTGCACGTTATGGAAAGTACCTACTACATGACTTTAGCACTGATTTCCCACTAGCAGAGAGATGTTGGAGCTCCCCGACAAAAGCCCCAGGTCAGTGGCAGATCAGGATTGACTCGGGGATCGTGTGGAGACGCTCTACTGCAATGTGTTAAGTGCTCAAAAACCCGAGCCAAGCCTTTCACTGGTGTCTCGCAGAACCAATTCATATATCTAGTAGGCTAAATATCTGGAGGTCAGGGTCTCCGTGAAAGTGCAAGACATGGGCTTAAGGGAAACCAGGAGGATGGGGCACCCGTAACAATAGGGACTTAACTGTATTTGCAGCTACAGACGGACCCTGCTTTCCCGGGGACCAGCTCATTAGCTAGGTGAAGCTCAGCTCCTGTCTGGAGGAGAAGCTGCTGCTGACGGATACGTTGTCACATCACTCTACTAATACCAATGAACAAGGAACCCTTGAGCATCGGTTTCATACGCACTAGGCTTTCAACTGTAAGTTGAGCCACCCAATATGTGACAAGTTGCAATGAGAACAGGTCGCAGCTTGCAGTGTGTGATCCCCTGTTGCCGGTCAGTCAGGAAGTGTGAAAACACAATAACAAAAAAAGCAAGTTGTGCAGTGTGAACAGTACAGCAAACTAATGACTACACTGAAAGTCTTGTAGGGGGAATTTAGTTTTAGCTTGCTGAAAGGTCAATGTACAACCATTCACCAAAGAAAAGTGGACTGAAGGTTAGATAGCTAATTTCCTGCCCAGCTACATTAAAAAGCATGCACATTTATCTGAAATTATCACTTGTGGTCCATACGCTTCAATACCACTGCTAACACCACACTGTCTGGCTGTAGTTTGTAAGCTAGTAGTGCAAGTTTGTTCTTTGATTTTCCTGTCTTCTGTGCTAGAGATAATCAATCAAACAAAGACACCAACACGCCCCTACAGCCAGCTGAGACGAAAAAGGACCACTTTGATATTTCCCCAGAGACTTTTAAATTCTCCCTTTTTAAGTACAAAAAAACTATTAACAATATCTTTAACCATACCATACCATTAATTTTGACTGCAAAATGAAATGACTAAGTGTGATTTCCATTGGACTGTATACCCTTCTTAATCTGGATAAGTCTTAGTGGGCTATTCTTTACAACTGGCTTTGGTGGGGGATGTGAAACGTGAATAGAGACACGTCTAAAATGTCTTTGCATTAACAAATAACCTGGAGGCAAAATGGATTAAATCACATGTAACCAAACAATGTCTTCCTCAAACTCACACACCCACACACTGCCTCTCCATCTCAACCATCCTGTTTCAAACGCTGCACTGGTGCATCTGCAATTCAGCAATGCTTCAAATCTGTGCCCACATTAATCAATGTCTCACACACATGAAGCTTGGCTTTCTACCTCAAATCCATTTTACCCTGGGCTTGGACTATCGGCTTTGTTGCAGAAAGGCAGTTAGCAGTTCACTCACTCTCTTGCTGATGGGAGACAAATGATTAATATTATTATTTCATTTCTGTCAGACGTTGCTGCTTCCCATCGCTTGCAATACAAGAAATGCAGTATATCATACTGTGATTAACTATAAATACCATACAGTCTAAATAATCTGTTAGGAGTATTTGTAGGTGCTATACTCTCTTTCTATCTGTATTATTTCAGTCTAAATATGTTTTATGCATTTGTAGCTTCTTTTCTCCTCCAGACTTTACTGTATTAAAGGATTACAGGAACCAGGGTTAAGGATTATAGAGAGATAAATTATCCTTCACAACGAGATACTGCAGCACACAGTGGGAGTAAGTCAGACCTTATGATACCCACTCAATGGCTCAATTATGTGTGTATTTGTGATAAAAGTGAAAGCAAAATGTGTGCAGAATGTGTTCTGTCCTCTCAATTATTGTTTTATTTTGGGTATAAATTTGTGTAATGTGTATGCATGAGCTCTTGGGTCAGTACACGAGTGTGAGTTTGCATACTTGTGTTAATGAGTTGCACCTTAAAAAAGAAGGTACTGTATTCTTCAGTTCAAAATGATGTGATTAACTGTGCTTTACACCCACATTTGCAACATTGGTTGTGTGCAGACGTGTGTTTGTAGGAGACTGCCCCCACCAAAAAAGGACCCCATAGGTTGTTTCTACAAGCAGCTTCTACGATCCACATTCATGGTCATAATGACTTTAGCAATGATGATGGGAGCAGAGGTGGAGGTGAGGTGACGTAGTATAAAGAGAGAATAAACAAGGACTTTCTCGCAGGAGATTACTGTTGGAGTTCCCCTGTGAAATCAAAAGTCAGAGCTGACTGATTTTAAAGAAACATACCTATGTTATGCTACAAGTTATCAACTGTACTTATTTTAACCCAAACTGCAATCTTTTCCTAAACCTAAATAGTGTTGTTGCCTAAATCTAACCAAACTGCAACTGTTTACACTGTAACTACATGTTTAAAACTACTACTGCATTACGTTAGGTCTGAGGACATGTTGATATGCTGTCATATAAAGTGTAACATCCAGTCCACAAAATCTTTTTTTTTTACATTATCTTTATTTTTGTTTTTGTCTGTCTGTCATTTTGGAGTTATTTAATTTTGTGACAAGCCTGCAAAAACAAAACACAGAAATTGTCTTTATCACATTTGCAAGCTGCCTCGCACGTCTGAAACTGCTGCTAACAGTGTTTACTATTCACTGGAAGAACCCCATGAAAATGAATGTAAATGGAAATGTTATTAACCAAAAGACTCTAAGACTCGGGTTAAAAGGGATTGACAATCTCAAAATCAATGCTTTTAAGATTTCCTGTTGCTACATCAGTATGAACAGTAAAACCTCTATGAACTGACATTTCTCATGTCTCATGTTATATATGTTCATATCGCCCAAACAAGGGACTCGAACATGGAAAAAGTAGAGCGCACATTGATCAACACATTTGTTGGAAAGGATGCCTCGAGACAGAGAGCTAAATCTGCTGGGGTTACATGCTGAGGAAAATTGACTGTTGTTGCTATTGGTGGTACATCAACAGGCGAGTTTGATTTAGGAGGCTGTCTGATTGCACCACAGTGGAGTGCATCAGCACAGTCCTTTCTCCCTCGAAGTATACGGCGAATGATAAATGTCAGCTTATTGACATTGATGAAAAGTGTTCCTCAGATTGATTAAATGCCGCACAGCTGCCAGTAGTCAAATGATACAGCTAAAAGAGGAAATAAACCACAGGTATGTTGTTTTGCAGAGCACTGGAGGGACACCACTAATGACAGTTTTCACAAACATGACAGTAAAAATGTAAAGGAAGGAGTAATTTGGAAAAAAAATTGATGGGGTTATGTGCAAGTAGAAGTTCAAGTATGTATCTGAGACATTAAATGTTAATGAATAACTAAGCAAAAATCGGCATTCAATTCTGGAAAGAATATATCTTCTTTTTAGTTTAACACTCAAAAACCCAGCTAATCACCTCATCAGGACAGTAAAGGGATTGTTTTGATCAGATTTGACTGACATGTAGACTACATAATGTGAATTAACCAAAATTGCAACAGCACTTTGTAAAGTCTGTTTTAACATGAGTGCTATGAATGAATCATTGATCAACATTCTGACGTTTAATTAAAATGATGATGGAGATTGTATGATGATAGTTGCAGAAAATTTGATGACTTAGTGGTAAGGTTACATAATGGACAAATAGCCACATCTGCGCATAATGATTTCTGTTATTGGAGAACTTCATCAATGCAACACATTTCTCATGGACAGGACTAATGAATGGCCAGGCACGGCACAATTTTTTGATGTGCAGACTGATGGTTGAAGTGGGAATAAGGCTTGTGCACATGCGCTCAGCTCCAAAATGATTGAGACTTATAAAACAAAAGCAGTTGAACGCAGGACTTTATATATCTGACAATATCTGTATATATATGTGTGTACACACAGTTTTAGTTATGAATCTATCTGAGTTGTATCCATGTGGCCCCAGGAACTTAATGGTGCTGAACATGAAAAATAGTCCAGCACATAAAAACTAATTTTTTCCCCTCTTCCATTTTGTATAAATTGAGCATACATCCTACAATGTGTCAAATACTAACCTATGGACAGAGCCAGGCTGGTTGTTTCCCTGTTTCCTGTCTTTGGACGGAGCTAAGTAACTCAGCTGCTGGCAGAGCTTCATACTTAATGGACAGCCTTGAAGAGTGGTAATGATAAGAAAACAACCATATTCCCCAAAATGTCGAACTGTTCAACACCAAACGCTTTGCTTGGAATGAGAGCCGGAGGCCCTTTATTTTTGCAGATGGTTCATGGCTTCACAGGATCATAAATAAGCTGGAACAGTGGGCTACTCAAGTTTTGGTTCAATGCTTTAATATTCATTGCATTGGAATGAACTTGCAAATGAGTTACTTTAAAAAAAAATCCATCAATCAAATGAGAGTTACTGTGACATTACCATAAAATCATTTGAATAAGTATTTACAGCCATGAGTAGATATTGTATGGGAAATATTAGGTGAACCCACCTTTTTTAAAATTGGAAAATGGCAGACACAAGGTATATGAATACTGTATCGGGATGCCCATACAGTATTGCTGTGTTGGATTTAGTCTTCAGACAAAATTGCGTGTGACTTCCTCTAAGCAGTTCCACTTAATTCTACCAGAACATTTTTCTTTGTTTTAGTTTGGTTCGTTTGACCAAACAAATCCAAACTGAATGTTAATTCAAGGACTGCACAGGTCATTTGAGCAGCAAGTAGGCCAAGGGGTAAGGACCCCCTGGGCCTGAGTTGGGACATTGGGTCAAGACCCTGTGTCAGCAAGAATTTGCTCTGCTGAAGTCATTGAATACCAACTTCAGGGCTGCCAGACTGCAGAAGAGCCAATGCTCTGAGTTGACTGCAGAAAGAAAGCACACAGATAGAAAATCATTAAACTTAAGAACAATTCAATTTACAGTTGAGTTTTAACTCTAAATCTAGATTAAATTTAAAGAGGTACTGCCATATGTTTTGAGCTGTAAATGAAATCATATGATTGTACAGTGATGAAACACATCAACGCTGGTGTTGATATTGACATTTTTCACTAAAATTCTAAAAATGGGCGTTTTATGGGTTGAAAATGGCTCAACACACCCCCACTGTTTTAAATCAGCCTGAACCTTGCAAATTCAATGCTGAGGTACAGACGACTGGTTGGAATGCCCTCTACCCTAGGCTGGAGCCACGTTGTCCATCTTCATATGCATGTCCAAGCAACTTGCACGCTTTGTTGCATTTTTCAAAATTATGCAGAGGGTGGAGTCAGGCTCAAACCTGGGGTTGAAGTTACACTTCAATTTTGTTGCACCAGAAGTTTAAACTTCAATTTAAAATTTCATCAAGTAATAACTTTTTTTTATTACTGGGTTATTACTAACAACCCAATTGAGTTTTATGATGCTGCTGAATTTCTTTCAAGAAGCTGTTATGGAGCTGAACAGGAAGACTCAGCCAACTGTCAAACATGGCAGGGAAAGAAATGCAGCTGTACCACCAATTTGGAACACTTCTTTCACTGCCATGTTTGATAGTTGGTCCAGTTATACTGTTCAGCTTCTGGTGGCCCTGAGATTTTATGCAACTGGATAGCCATATTACATATTGAATGTGTTAGTGTCTAGAAGCTATAGAGTTAATGTAGGGGTTATTCAAAACATATGAAGACATGAAATTTAAAGGGAATGCTCTCTGCAAGTTTTGTTCCAATGACCTTAAAATCTTGATAGTTTTTTTGACAGGAAACTTTTATTTGTCTGCTGTCATCCATCTTTCTTTCACATACTCTCAGCTTCCTGAATAAATTATCATAATTGAGAGAACACATAAAAAGAACAAATAGGTTTTTTTGTTTGCCACTTGAAGCAGTAGTTGAACTTTACACTGTGCCATTCAAGACTCTCTTTTATTTCTGTTTTACAACTCTGGCATAAGAAAGTAAAACAGCCTGCATATTTTATTTAATGCAGAACACAACATAGCAATCAAAACGTCACTGCAGTTGTTGAGTCAAACCGCTGTGGCATCAAAGTCTTTAAAAAAACGCTTCTCATTTGGAAGTTAGTACGGTGATATATATATACATATTTCTTCTGCATTCAGTGTGTGTGCGTGTGTGTGTGTCTGTGTGTGTGTGTCTGTGTGTGTGTGTTTGTTTGCATCTGTGATTAACTGTGTGTGTGTTAATGAGTGATAAAATACGAATCGTCTCTTTCTGACCTCTCATTGTTAATCAGAGAGTTGGCGAGGATGAATTTGTTGTCAGGCCAGATTCCGTTTTTCCTCCCACTCTCACTCTTTTACTTTAAAGAAATTCTTACCTTTCTGGTATTTCACACAGCACGTAGTAAACAACTGAACATGAACAACTCTGCCTCCCTCCAAAGTCCCACCCTCTTCAACTGCCTGACCTCTGACGCTTCTCCAACGTGTGCGATAAGAAAGTGAGCAGCTCAAGTAAAATGGCTGGTTTGTTTACACTACCAATGTTAGTGCTGACGCTAGTCTTCCTTACACAAATAACATAGTATTATCGAGCTATAGTTACTGATAGCATCTGAATTTTGCGTTATTCTATGTAATGCTTCGTTCTAGGATTAGACAAACTAAAATCTCTGCAACCATCTAATCTTTTTAGCTCCAGATGAAGCTGCATTAGCCATCACTGGAAAGCAGAGCCGATGTTAACCTGCATCTTGCCTCATGACGCATCATTTCTTCGCCGTTCCGTGCTACCTCCCACAGACCACCCTACCGCTCTGCAGAGAGGCGCGCAAGTCTCGAGCGGTGACAGGCGTAGGCAACTTAAAGGGACGATGCAACGAATGACAGGCAGGAAGCTGGGCAAGTCATTTTATTCGGACCAAATAAAATGATTTGTCAGACTTTTATCATAAATATCAGAATTTAATATTTATGAGTTTCAACACCAGGTGTACATTTAAGTGTGCCATACGCTTCTTAGAAGCATTTTAAGATTACAAAAGAAAAGTGTAAAAATGCCAGAAAGGCAATTACAATTGTAATTGGCTTGGTGTGTAAGTGTGTAATTGTTCTCCTTTTACAGGAATCTTTGATTTCTTTTGTTTCCCTTGTTTGAACTCTGATGATGATTTGTGTGCAGTCTTCTAAAACCACATTCTCACCTAAACGTAGGGACATCCCTGTATGTAATTTAGCAGTGTTCAGCATGTTACAGAACTCGCTGGCAGGCTTTACAACACGCCCCCACCTCCCTCATGAGCTACGATGTCAGGGTTTGAATTAGTTGCTGGCTCCACAAAAAACTTTGATGTAGTGAGTTTAGTATGAAAACAGGGAGTTGCAGTTGTGTAGACAGCACAGATGCCATCCATCACTTCCACTCCTTTGCTTACAGAGATGAAAATAAACCTTGTCTATTCTATAAGGCTGCATGCACATTCACACAAGCACACAGCACACATATATTCTGTCTTTTTTATAGATATTTGTATGTGTTATGAGTGTTATAACATCATACTCGCCTAAGAAATTATTAGGTCAAAGGTCTAAGTTGAACCAGGACGTCACATAGTATGTTCTACATACTATCATCCTATGTACTATACTGTTGATGAGGATGTAAATCAAATGTTTCAACATGTATTTTATCATTTATTTGGACTATAATATGATATTTGCCGATATTCACAAAGTCTGCCATGATACAAATTTTATTAGTTTAAATTAAGTGGCCTGCAATCGATATACGGTATAAGACAATATCAGATGTTCATTTAACACAATCACGCAGACGGGTCTGCACCTGGACTGAACCATCTTCAACTCCAACAATGAACTACTGAGGAGCTTCTGCCCCTTGCTAACAGGAAGGTCCTCTTTACCAAAGTTAGTGCATAGTCAAACTGTTCTATGCACTCCCTGACAACCCCCCCTCTTGACTCTACTCAAAATGGCACAGTCTGAGTTCCCTCCACTAAAAAGCCCATTGGAAGCGCTCACTTCCTGTTTGGCAATTTGGACCCATCACCAGCAGGAAATATGGAGTTCATGCAACAGGCATTTTGCAAATTGAAGTTGCATATAGCCAATAAATGAATTTGATATAAATGTAATCATTATTCAATCAATGTGAATAGCCACAGTATGCATACTGAAACACTTGTAAGTAGGTTAGAATGGTTACATAACTCAGCTACAATGACCTGCCTACACAATTTAGCAACACAACTAGGATTTAAGCGCTATTGTGTCAGCAGGATTGAATCAATGATAGAACTGCATGTGCTAGTATGTATCCGGCCAGTGAGCAACTGGGCATAGGTTAGCACTGTGACAAAAATACAATGAAAAATATTTTCTTAAGATGTAATACTTTTTTTTCAAATATTTTCCTGGAAACCCTCTCTCTCACCACCATTGAGTTATTTATGAATTTATTTCATTCAGCTACAATCAGCTTCTCCATTGTCTTCGTGCATTGCACGGTGGAGTGTCCATAAACAGCAAACTCAGAAATCAACCATATTTTATAAACATAGTCTTGTTGGACTAATTAATTTGAGTAATTTTCCAATACTACATACTCAAACCTGCTTAGAATTGGTGTGCAGGATGGTTTGGGGACACAGAGACAAGCTGTTAACTGTGATGGATGTGGAAACAACTCATGCGGGTAATAATCATTACTATTCTCTCCACATAAATTTGGTCAACCTGGGATTTTATTTTAAAAAAATATTTCTAACAATTTCTCTGGCCGCTCATGTTTCTTGCACCCTATGACATATTTTAGTGATGTTGGTGCTGTTGTTGTTACTATTGATGGAAATCCTAACTGGCAAACCTTTGAAAAAAAACATCATAATGGGTTTTCTCAGGAGGGTGGCTGGAGTCTCCCTTAGAGAAGGGGTGAGAAGTTTGGCTATCCTTGAGGAACTGAGCTGCTATTCCTTTGCGTCGAAAGGAGCCCGTTGAGGTGGTTCGATCATCTGGTAAGGATGCCATCTGTGCGCCTCCCTAGGGTGGTGTTCCAGGCACACCCAGCTGGGAGGAGGCCTCAGGGAAGACCCAGGACTAGGTGGAGAGATTAGATCTCCACACTTACCTGGGAATGCCTCAGGATCCCCCAGTTAGAGCTGGTTAATGTGGGACGGGAAAGGGAAGTTTGGGATCCCCTGCTAGAGCTGCTGCCCCCGCGACCCGATCCCGGATAAACGGTTGAAAAGGAGTGAGTGATCATAATTTGTGTCCTTTGTTGTAAATCATTGTTTTCCTCATCCTGGTACTCCTCTGCAGGGATGGCAAAGCGAAGGATGAGGAGGCAAATATCAGCAAACCCAGAGCTTCACTGGAGTTAAATCACTAAGTTAAATCACTCAGTTAATGGGATTTTCCCAGCATTGGCAATACAGAAGGGATGCCTTGCTATCGCTCTGTGTCACCACCTTATTGGCTACCAGATCATGAGGAGGAAGGAGGAGGCTTTAGTTATGTGGAGACAGATGAGGGGAAGAGAGAAACAAGACAGAAAGGTCTTAGGGGAGAAAAGGCAAGAGAGAAAAGAGCAACACTCAAGTTGAAGCTCAGATGCATTCACGAGTCAGATCAGACACATACCAAAAGCAAAAGAAAAAAAGTCAGCTGGGCTTTTCCGTTTAGCAGCAATTTTATTGATCTCAAATGGAAACAGAGTTATGTTGTTAAAATTTCTATACTGTTCTATTTTTGCTGTACTGTTTCTCTTTGACTCAGCCATATGATGATTTGAGTTCATGTCATACACATGTAAAACACAAAATCTGCACCTGCATTTCCCTGAAGAGGTCGCGTAGGGGTGGGTGACATGAGAAAAACAACTTTATCACGTTTTTTCTACATATTACCCTATGTAAAACTATAGCCCTAAAAGAGAACAAATATATAACGGAGCATTTAGGCTCAGTTTGTGCAATTTTACCAAATTGTGCCAAGTACAATGGACATTTAACAAAAAGCTAACTGTTGCCTCTGCTGGCTGCTGTGTGACTGGTCTCTTTGCAATTTCACTCTCAGTAGACTGTTTAGATGCTGTGTCTTTAGGTGGTTGAAAAGGTTTGTTGTGTAACCATCAGATATGCACACCGTGTGTGACTGTGTGTGATTGTGTGTGAGGTTTGGGCAGAAGGCGGCCGCTGGGAAGTGACAGCGCTGCCTCCTTGTTAAACACATTAGGAGTCCGTGGTTGCACGGGACATGTAACTGTTTTTTTAGGCACATTTTTCACAGCTTGTTCCACAAATTCTATGAATAAGTGTAGATAGACAGCGTTGATGCGACGCGATTGTCTTAGGCTCGCGTGCTGTTAGGACACAGTTTCGTTTTCATTTTCAGCCATGAGACTTCCCACTACACTCTGAATTAAACATGATGGGGAATGAGAAGTCCTTGTCACTGCCTTTAGTTCACTATGATTGGTTGATCAGCATGTCTTTAGGGTGGTGCATGAGGGGGACTAGCCAATAGTGTGATTTGGCTGAGGAAAAAAATACCTGAGCATAGAACAGCAATGGATAGAATGTGCCCTACAGACGATACTAAGATCTTTTGCTTTGGCAGATCGTCGACACGTTCTAATCCTTCACGATCTTACCATCCCTAGGGTCGCGGGGGGCTGGAGCTAGTCCCAGCTGACATTGGGTGTGAGGCAGGGGTACACCGCGGACATGAGGCCAATCTTTCGCAGGGCACATAAAGACAAACGGAGACAGACAACCATTCACGCTCACATTCACGTCTACAGGCAATTTAGAATCATCAATTACTCTAACACATGCATGTCTTTGGACTGTGGGAGGAAGCCAGAGAACCCGAAGAGAATCCACGTAGACATGGAGAGAGCATGCATACCCCCACGCTTTTTGACATTTGTATAAAATTCAAATCAAATGAATTTTAAATAGATGTCTGTGTCTGGCTATTGATTTTCTGTGATGCTGATGAAACAGCTAAGTTCAATCAGCGACACTCTGCCGGGCAAATTTAAGCTGTTTTTTCTCACATGAACTCCGGACAATGATGAGTTTCTCTATTCATATGTGGGCTCAATCAGGCATTACAAGGACTGGTGAAGTCTCTTTAATGTCCGATCCAATGTATTCAAACATTTGCATTCTCTCATACAGCACTGTCGAGTAATGCGTAAATAATTTCACGTTTGCAATGCATGTGTGAAAGGGGCTAATGTCCCTTACTATGTGTAGCTCTAAGGATAATAACAAAGGAGATATACAAGAAGAGCAAGAGCATGAAGTCTAAAATACATAACATGTAATCACAACGCACTGCATGTCATCCCTCTGGTTCTGTTTCCTGTCTTTTCTGTCAACATGCGCGCACACACGCACACACACACACACACACACACACACACACACACACATGCACAGCTTGAAATAACACCTCGGGAAGTGTAATTTACTTTAGGACATTGACATTGACTCGCAAATGATAATAATTTTCAACAAACAAACTTAGAATTGCTTCTTTGCCGAAGCTCTCACACAGCCTGAATGTTCATATGTGCACAGTATCCAAAGGCAGTAAACATGAACAGGTGTCAGACTTTCTCAGCAGCGTTTGGATACTTGGAGTCCTTGAAATGCTTAGGATGACTCTTGAACTCTGTGTCTACTGTTTCCCTTTCAGGACTGGCTGAGTAAGTTTGGCTACCTCCCACCCCCTGACCCAGTCACTGGTCAGCTTCAGACCAAGGAGGCCCTGACCAAGGCCATCAAAGCCATGCAGAAGTATGGAGGGCTTCAGGAGACTGGAGTCTTAGGTATGTGCCTGTGTTTGTTTGGGGAATACACATGGGTCAGTTAGTACTTTGGCTAGATTGAGGAAAAATATACGGAACAGTGAATGATATAATCAAGAAAACCACCAACTCCTCTCCTCCTCCTCACCTTTAGACCAAGCCACACTGGGCCTAATGACAACCCCCAGATGTTCTCTGCCAGATGTGTCGGAGGCCGAGGTGACAATGGGCCGCAGGAAACGAAGCCAAACTCCTCAGAATAAATGGGATAAGAGGCATCTCTCCTGGAGGTAGGAGTAATGAAATAAAAGGATAGATAGACACCATATTGACAGTGTCATTTACAGATGAAAAAAAAACATGAGCCATTTAGGTTGTGCAGTAGGTCACACTACTTACACGATACATAAACATACCGTGGTCATATTAGTTGGGCACTCCAGGGTTGATTAAAGAATAATCATCCAGTTGAGTTTGTTGAGTTTGTGTTTCGCCATTTATTTGTTTCATATCAGCTCATCTGTTTGTCTTAGCCTTAATGCCCTTCTGGACAGTCCAGTACATGACATTAGTGCAGTGCAGTCAGCAATAAATCAGAACTCCCCCCTGCCACCCCCCTCACAAACTGTGCATCCTTTGATAGATTAAATTAGAGGACCCTTCCTCTAGCCGGAAATCTTTTGCTCTCCGGATCAATTCTTGCTCAGAGCAAAGGCCTTTTGTGAAAGTGGCAAGCCGATTAGAGAGACCTTTAATAAACAACAAACACGACTGTTCTGTCCTCTCAGAAGATGTACAAGACTCAGAAGCCTCATTAAACTTAGAAAATAGAATGTTGTTTTAAGTTATTAAAATGTGCTACTTGCCAAATCATTATTGCAACAAGGTACAGAAAGTTAATGAATTGATTTTTATATACATTAATTAGATCTATTCTAAGTCCAGTCT
The DNA here is from genome assembly GCF_963691815.1 of Echiichthys vipera. Lineage (NCBI taxonomy): Eukaryota > Metazoa > Chordata > Actinopteri > Perciformes > Trachinidae > Echiichthys > Echiichthys vipera. Next base: position 13,850,045 of record NC_139841.1, read on the forward strand.
AGGTTCATGTAGTTCTACTGTAATTAAAGGAAAAGTCCACTATATATATATATATATATATATATATATAAACCTGTATATTTAGACTATCTTCATTTGAACAGATTCCAATGGAGTCACTGCAAAAACAAAGTATACATAGTAACATAATTCAGTTCAAAATGTTCAGAACCTTCCGGCCTTTATAAAATACAGATGAGCCTTAGATTCTCATACAACTGCATTCTCAATTCATGTGAGAAAAATGTTTTTTTTCTTCTCTTGGATCAAAAAATGTTTCTAATCAATTGTAAGAACGCAGAGGGCAGGCGATCAGGGTGGGTTGGTGGATGGATGGGTTGAAAAAACACAGAGCTTCACCCCAGAAAGGAGGTTCATGTCCCACAAAACTTATTATGTTTTGTTATACAACAAACATACTTATTTTAAACCAAACCTCAATCTTTTCCCAAACCTAAACAAGCAGTTTTGTGGCATTTCACAATGTAAATAAGGTGTTTGAATCAGTGATCGTAATCCGGGAGGAAAAATGTATCCCTTAAAAAGACAAGTCAGGGGGAGAGGTAGAGTGTGCGGACTGGTTGTACAAGAACGGATTGTGGGGTTGGATGGATAAATGAATTAATAAATGCATTTTTATTTTGTTATACATTTTAAAGAAAAAAAACATAACAAATTGGTGTGAATATGCAACAGAAAAAAAATCATCATAATTCATGCTTACACTGATCCATTTCACACAATCTAATCGGCACAATCAATAACCAAAAAAGAATCAGACTGAAGCCAAAGCCCTATTGTTACCTAACCTACAGTACATAACCCATAACATATCCCAGAATCAGCAATATGAAAGAGAAAAGGGGTTGAATACATTACTACTGTCTCCAGTCATCACATGCACATTTCTCAAATGCTCTGCCAGAAGAAGTGCATTAAGTCATCTATTGGAAAAGAGAGGATTGTTTGAAATACACTTGACATGACAATCAACCAAAGAGAAGTGGATGATACTGCAGCAGTGCTTTGAGGGGTTTCTACAATATATGAATTCCAAAACTTGGTTTTGAAAGGCTTTTTGCCATGATACCATCTCACCGTTGGAATCAGTTTCAACTGCTGTGAATCCGAGATGAGAAAAGCGGTTGGTCCTCCACAAGAAGTGGGATACAGATTCTTTTTAGAGCCACTTTTGAAGCCTACAGGTGGTGCAAGAAAAAAGTCCTGTGAAGAGCAGACACTGTAAAGTTTTGTAGTTTTCCCATGATGGAAGAATATGGATTCATGACCACCTGAGAAACCACAGCATATAATGTTACACAGCGGAATTCATACAAGCCATCAGGGCTTATTCAACAATGAGCATGCTGCGTGTGTGTGTGTGTGTGTGTGTGTGTGTGTGTGTGTGTGTGTGTGTGTGTGTGTGTGTGTGTGTGTGTGTGTGTGTGTGTGTGTGTGTGTGTGTGTGTGTGTGTGTGTGTGTGTGTGTGTGTGTGTGTGTGTGTGTGTGTGTGTGTGTGTGTGTGTGTCTGTGTGTGTACGCTAGAAATATGAATATGTGCATCATTTTAGAAATCAGGAGAGCCAACACACACATACCTACAATACAGTATGTGCACATACACACAGGCCTGTATGCCTTCCTCCTGCTGGGCTTTAGCTTTCTTTCTCTTCTTTGTACTGCTGCCAATCATACACTGCGCTCCCGTCAGCTCACTTCACTCTGAAATAAGACAGGTTTGTCGTCAGTCCAGTGAAGCCCCTTTGTTTTCACAACACTCACATTTGTAGAAGGGTGAGCTGGAACAGTTGTGGACTGTGTGTCTGCCTTTAGAGCCATAGAGCTTTCCATACGGTGCAGTATGTTTCAGTAAAGTACCATAACAAAGCATTGATATTCTGCATAGATAGGCCGCTTCTGTAACTCTCCGATCGTGCTTTCCGCTTCCGTTTTTTTCATCTGATGGCCCTTGCATAGTGATTTCCTCACTGCTTGGTTTTGGAAATTATTTTTATCATCTAATATTTTATGGTATCTCTGCTTGATTAGATTATGTGGCTGAACAAGGGTTAGCAGAATAGAGACAATGCGTGAAAAATCGAATGAGTCAGATGCAATCTGACAGCGATATCAAATGTTAGCATTCAGTCAGATTAAAGAAAAGTACAACTATTTATATCACTGCAACATACATATTATATATCAATATATTAATTTTAATTATTGCATTGTACAGCCAAGAAGGTAATGTGTATAAATAAATTGCTTTATTGATGTTTTATTAATCATCACATGGAGTTTTCTTTTTCTCAGAACAAGTCAGAACAAGTAGATTTTTGGGGGATTTTTTTAACATCTTGCTACTGAGGAGGAAACCATTATATTCAAGATAAACAAAGGACATTACACAATTTGTGTGTACTCCAAGGTCTGAGAGTTTCTATTCAGCCCTCAGAAAGGCTGGAAGCTGGCACAAAAAAACAAAAGGTCACTCTTTATCTGTGATTGGTCTTGACACTGCTTTTTACGCAGAACACTGTTCATTATTGAGAGTATGTTTAGTGATTGGTATACACAGTTGAGTCCTAATAAGGCAACTGTCATATTAACAACCTAATCAGTAACTCAGTTAACAGAGTTCAGTCTTGCTCTTGTCAAACAGCACTGTATGGTTCCTTTGAGTCTGTACACATGCCACAATGATTTGGATGATTAGCCTTAACTAAGAAATCATGCCTATGTTCCCACACTCTGGTTAAAAAAAATAAATGAATAGCTTTGCAAAAAGGAGCAAAGTGCAAATATGTGTAGCGAAGTCCTTAGTTCACTTCAAGCACTAAAAAAATGTTAATAGAATAGAACTCTGGCTTTTATTCAGAAACTCACAGAAAATTTGACTTCTGGTTCCTGCAGTGTTATGGGAGCCCCTGATCTTGCAAAGGTCTGCACCATTAAGTATAGATAGTTCAATTAGAGTATTATTAACTTACAATGAGAAGCAAAGTCTCATACACTCATTCGTGATTTAGCTCACCTCGGCATGATTGACAATGTTCAGCTGACTGGTGCTTCACACTCTACTGTGCTTCATTATGTTCTGGAAATGTGCAGATGTGGGGAGTTACTGTTATTTCATAAAGGGAGGGGAAAAGGCTTAGGAGACACTCCTTTCAGGGACTCGGATTTAAGTTATATGTTTTTTCTGCAATAGAAATCTAAGTAAATTATTTTTTGTGATGACGTCTGGGAGCCTTTGTGCCAGGGCTGAGCCCTTAATCCCCAATTTAACTTCTTTTTACCTCTTTTCTCTTTCTCTTACACACACCCATACGGCACATTGCACTCAGCCAAATATGTTACAGCCCAGTTGTATAACAGCCCACTGTTAGCTCATTATCTCATATTGTTAGCCCATTATCACAGCAGACAGCCTGGCAGTCATTAGCAGTCCCACTGATAACTCAAACAGATAGGTGAAGCGAGCTGAGCAGAGGAGAGAAAAGATGGGCATGAGGATAGCGGAGAGGCAGGAGAGAAAACAAGAAGCAAACATGAGGAGGGAGATTGCATCTTTTATTTCCGCATCTATTTAGTCTGATACAGTGGGTGGGTTTTACTGACTAAGTGCTGGATTGAAAAATCATCAACTCTCATACATCTCTTTAGACTCGTCATCTTTTCTAATGAAGTCAGTGAAGTGAGTACAAGAATAAGCGATATAAGAACATGAACAGAATTAATTATCATGCCAGTCCGTCTTAGATGCCAGCCCACAGAGGTATCATGCTCTTAACATTTTGTGGAGTGTGTTAAGACTATTATTATTAAATAAACATAACCTAAAGTTCAACTACATTCTTTTTGTAAAACCAAGCAATCCTTACCCACAGGGGGTTATTTCAAAACAATATTTAAAAAACATATTTAAAGTAGAAGGCGGTTGTTAATGAGAATATTAAGCGTAGCCCTGGTCATAACTCAGCAGCAGGGGTCCAAGTGCTAATCATTGCCATGGCTCACCGTTGTTAGTGAGTGTTGAAATGCCACAGCTGTAACCATAGGCACCGGTATGTTATAGTCCTAGAAATAGCTCTGGGACTATAAGATGTAATAATATAAAGCTGCAAGCAGTAATGGCCAGGCATACCACTGCATGACACACTGTTTTCATTCTTTTGTTTCTTTGACACCTATGAAATTTGGATAAGTGTGTGTTTTTGACCAATACCTTCTAAATTTCCAAATTAAGCAAGTTGAATTAATTTGATTTTTCTGTTGATTACTTTTCACTGAGAGGTAATAATTGTGCCCCCAAGGGTTAATCTATGACATGTTTTATCTTCAGCTAAGGAGCAAGATAATCTATTTCCTAGTTACTGAACCTACCGCAAGAGTCTACAGCCACACTAGAAGCTCTATGAGGCTACAGCAACTAAATGCTAATGTCACTGTGCTAACATGGTCACAATAGCCAGGTTTCCATTAAATTGCCAAGTTAATTTTGAGTCAACTTTTGAGATGACACGAAAAGAAATGTGAATCTGCCTGTAAACATAGCTCAAGTAGAGGTTGCAAACCGGAAAAAAGTTCTTCAGACCATCCAAACAATCTACTAGAGAACTATGGAGAGAGGAACCAGGAATTTGGTTCACTCAGGCAAGGTTTAATTGTTCTTTAATGTCAGCTAGTAATGGCCCTGCTTCATGCTCTCTGGAGATGAAGACACGTTAGCAGGTTGGAGGTAATTTTGTAGGGCTCTAGCCGTGCTCCTCCTGTTCCTCCTTGCACAAAAGAGCAGATACCGGTCAAGCTGCTGGGTTGATGCCCTTCTACGACCCTGTCCAGCTCTCCTCGTGTGAGGGCCGTTCTCCTAGTACCTCCTCCATGTTCTTGAGACTGTGCTGGGAGATGCAGCAAAACTGTCTTGCAATCGCATGTATGGATGCGCCAACCTGGAGCAGATAGACTACCTGTGCAACCTGATTGGGCTGCAGGTATGGACTCATTCTACTAGTAGTGACAACGACCAACTGTCTCTGGCCACCACATGTTTTTTGTGAGTTGTCTTGCTTTTGCCTCTCCATTGCGCACTTTAATTTGCACCAAAGCATGCAAAATTGACTTGTGCTTCCTAAATGGACAAATTGATATCCCTGAAGTGTAACTGACTTGGTGGTGTGACTGCTACCTTCAGTAATAGGATGCTGCAATCGTCTTAGTCAGGGAAGCAGGCATTGAGCTTCATTCATATGTATATATGTATATATATATATATGAAGAGAGAAAGAGAGAGAGAGAGATGCCTCTATTATTAGCCAAATCATGAATCCATCATTGTGTATGTATCACAAAGCAGTTCTGCCTCCCAGATGAGTTTATTGACATCACACTACATAATTCCAGGGTATTGAAGTCCTGCTTCCATTTGAGGCCACCAACCTGTGAAATTGCTTGGTGGAACTTAAAGAATAACTATAAATGTTATTGAGTGTTATCTTATTATGGGGCCATTACATTTTTCTCCAGATTCCACATCTCCATCACAGAGTTGGTCACTGTGATAGTCAGGATAAACTGAGAAAGGGGAGCGAAAGATTTGTGGAGAATGGGTGGACTCATGCAGAGCCTTTTAATTTAATGTCTTTCATCTTCAGCGTGAATGACATAACGCGTGTGTGTGTGTGTGTGTGTGTGTGTGTGTGTGTGTGTGTGTGTGTGTGTGTGTGTGTGTGTGTGTGTGTGTGTGTGTGTGTGTGTGTGTGTGTGTGTGTGTGTGTGTGTGTGTGTGTGTGTGTGTGTGTGTGTGTGTGTGCGTTTGCATGGGTGCGTGCGTGTGTGTGTGAGGAGGTATGAGGAGTATTTGGTAAAAACACAGCATGGGCCCGTGTCTTTGTCAGCAAATGTGAATGTGCTTTTGTGGCGCTACATATGTGCATCTATACAAACGCATATGAGCATATGAATCAACATCTGCATATGAACTTTCAATATTCAGGGCAATCCGCTTATGTCTACGGAGGGTAGCGCAGCACAGGAGTTGATTATATTGTGTGTGTGTGTGTGTGTGTGTATGTGTGTGTGTGTGTGTGTGTATGTGTGTGTGTGTGTGTGTGTGTGTGTGTGTGTGTGTGTGTGTGCGTGTGTGTGCGTGTGCGTGCGTGCGTGCGTGCGTGTGCGTGCGCGTGTGTCTTAGTGCGTGCATGTACATTTTAGCATCACTTTTGATGTCAGCTCATGTCTCCGTGGAGCAGCAGAGCCACAGGAGGTAAGAGCCTGCTGAGAGACTGAAGGCGGGGGACAGCAAAAGAGTCTTAGAGTTTTTCCTCATCTGTTTCTCTTCCTCCATCCATCCCTCTCTTTTATCCCTCTGCTTCTCTTCTTCTGAATCATAGCTCTGCTTGTAGAAAGACATATAAGAATAATGTGGAAATTACAAGTCAAACAGGTAAAATGTTATTGGAGATTTTGTGTGTGTGCAAACGTTTCTGTCTTTCCATATCAGCTTAAGCTCATACTAATGTAGCATGCATGCAGACACATTTACCGACACCTAAGCCTTACTCATTTGTCAAATGACGGTGGAAATCGTGCCATGGAATTAAATAGGTCGAGAGCGGAGTCAAACTTAATCAGCCCTCTGCCTCTCCAACTAATTTCAAAGTGTGGTAAATCACTTCTTCCTAATATGTGGTAGAAGAAGCAAGATGGGTTGCAGATAGGACTGGGCGGTATGGCCTAAAATGTATATGGTTGTAGAAGCAGCTATTCGGCCAGCAAAGTTCATGGTTATAAAGGTTATGATGGATGAGTGGTAAAACATGGGAGACCTGGTTTGAGCCATGTGAGAAAATTCATGTTTATACTTTGTTTGGTTTGGGTTCTTCCACTCGTCAAATACTGGTGCTTTGTCACGGTCAAACTCATACAGAAGGGGAGTCTCTACTCAGAACCATTATTTCACTATATCTTTCCATTGCAAATATTTGTTTGCAGCTATATTAATGTTTTGAATGTTAAGTGCAGAACCTTTACCCAAACTGCCACGCACAGATACTACAGATAGTAAGAATTGGGGTTTTGCAGAATTGTGTAATATTGATGCTGACAGAGTTTCACTGGGTAGCCATGGGACATCCGCACACACATACACACTTTTCAAATCCCAGTTTTGTCCTCGCTACTTTTGTAGTTTTACAGTTATAATTTCAGTGGCTCACTAAAATCCTCTCACTGTCCTGCCATTATAATCCATTTGAAAGAAGCACTCACAGCTATAATCTTGCATAAAGCAGCAGCAAGTGCTTTCAAGTAGCCAGTTTGTTGCTCAGGAATACGCCTCTCAGGCTACATACAGGCTTCTCTAGCAAGCAGGTCTTAACAGCAAATAACATATCCTTCTTTCCAATGTTGGTGGGAAAAATTATTTATGTTTTGATTAACAATTGACAATGTATATTGCCCACAAAAAAACTAATTACCTTGCCTCTCGGGGCTTCCAAGGTGTATTTATAATACTCTGATAAAAAAAGGACACTAAAAATGGACCTTAATCAAAGCTTAGGCAGTAAATAACATTGCTTTTGATATAAAAATAGATATTTGGTATAACAATGAAAATACCTTATCATTCATTGTCATTGTCAGTTCCCTGCCAGTAAATGTAATTTTTGGTAGGGTGAAGCACAGGATTAGTCTCTCATTTATCACGGAAGGCATGATGGCATCACCTGTCATTTGCTCATGTAAGTTGAAGTAAAGATTTTCTGGTTGTTTGTCCGTCAATCCAATTGTTGTGAATGCGATATCTCAGGAACCCCTGCAGTGAATTTCTTCAAATTTGGCACAAATATGCACTTGGACTCAGTGATGAACTGATTCGATGTTGGAGGTCAAAGATCAAAGTCCCTAAGACCACATGTCTGTTGCATCCTTGTGAATGCGATAACTCAGGAGCTCCTTCAAGGATGTTATTCCAATTTGGCACAAATGTCCACTTAGAGTCAAGGATGAACTAACTAGATGTCGGTGCTGCTGGACTTCTGATTGACATGAATTCCTTCAGAGTCTTCATTACATAAAATATGTAAGTCTAGACAGTTTGGATGTAAACAGCAACTTGACTGGTTGGCGAAGGCATAAAAACGCAAGGTGATAATTAAGCCATGAATATAAATGCCCTCCCCCACTTATGCCCATGTATCATCGCGATCGCTCTCTCTCTCATACTGACATCCCTGTACTGCCTTACAAGTCTGTCACACAAGCCATTTTTAAAGAGCTTTTGTAATGAGGTACATTTTTGGCGGGTGAGGAAAAGGAGACATCAGATACTCTGTCAGAGATGGAGATGTGTCTGTGTGATCACTGATCCCTCTGAGTGCAGTAGCCTGGAGAAACGCTGCAACTTATGAACTCGTCATTCGCACGAAGAACAAACCCTGATTCTGACTAAAGTTAGAACTGTGTAAGATGCAGCCATGGGGAGTTGTCAGAAATATTTCTGACATAGGTTAGAGAGAGTGTCTGTGTGTCTGCTTTTTACTCCATCTTCTGCTCATTCTCCCTCATATAGGTCTCTCTTTCCTTATCCTTCCTCATTACCTTATTCTTACCTACATCATCCTTTTGTTTCTCTGCAGATTTGACAGTTCAGTATGTTCTTATGAGATATACCGGGGTGTCACCTAGTGAAATTAATAAAAAGATTAACCATATAATCTTAAATTGTTTTATTCTAACCAAAGTTGAGTCTCCTATTCAACATCGGTGCAATTTTTCTCTGACACACAATGGCAAACACTCCCATTCAGTGTCACTTTGCTCACTTAAATTATACCTTATACGTAAGTGAGTTGTCAGTGAGCATCATAGACTATGAAGATGGATGATGCTTGCGAAAGTGAAGCCAAAATATCCCGAATACAGGCGCCGCCATGTTGTAATGTTGGAGTCAGAGTCAGTGCAGCAGGGATCGGGCGATGGAGAGAGTCGCCAAAGTGACATTCATACACCTACATGACCGATCACGTCTATCACAGCTGTCAATCATGATCAACCCATCTTTATAGCATAAAACAATTAATTAAAATGAAATGTATAAGAAAAACAAACACTTGATCAAACATCAGCGTGATAAGAACTACCATCTTTGGGATAACAACGGGAGGGGGGCATCGTTTATGACCTATATTGCAGCCAGACACCAAGGAGCACTCAATATGTTTTGATTTTACTTTCAGGAAGCTGGCTAGCCATCCATCTTTATATAGAGTTTATGGTAAGCATTTACCATAAATTTACCAGACCCTTGTGATGAGATGTCAGGGTGGTCACAAGTGGACAGAGCCAGTCCCAGTAATCAGTATACACAAACCATCTGTCTTCTTATTTCACCAAGCTGAGATCACCTCAGACTCTGTAGTCTTTAGGTACTGTCTATTAACACATTTTAATTTTAATTCCTTTTAAAGTCCACACTGGGAAATGCTTGAAATGCCAAGTCCACTCAGAAAGGTGTTTTTCTTCTGTTTATGTCGCCTAAAATGTCTTACATTTACTATACTGACTTGTTTGACACAATAGAGTAGAGCTGCAAATATTAGTCAATCAATCAATCAATTAATCAATTAATCAATTATTATTATTAAGTTAATCATCAACCTGTAGGATAATGTTTTAATCATTTTTGAGCAATTTCTTTTAAGAAAACAGTAAACTGAATATCTTTGTGTTGTGATCATAACAAGACATTTGAGGACGTTATCTTAGCTTTGGGAAACACATTCTCATATTTTTCACTATTTTCTGACATTTCATAGACGAAACAATCGAAAATTATTTGCAAAGATTAGCACTAATAGAAATATCCGTTTGTTGCAATCTAACAATGAGAATTAGAGAGGTGTTTTCACATTCATCTACTGAATCGGAGATTCAAACATATTCTGGACAAGCTAGATTCGGTACATCCCAAATTCATAAGCCACTCACTGTCTAATATGCAAAAGCCAGAAAAGAAACCTATAGGTATTATGTTATGTACACCGTTATCATGGCAGTGTCGTTACAAGCTAACAAACAACATAAGCAAATAAAAGATGCTACACTTAACATTCTGATACCTCTGCTATTTGCCGGTTTTGGTGCACCACAGACTCCTCATCTGAGTCTAGATCTGACTGACGCTGGGTTCAGAGTTCACAAAGGATAACCTAAGCTATTGCGAGCCAAATGCAGACCTTCCCTGGCCACAAAGCTGCCCCAGTGTCTTGTCCAAACCGCATGAGCAGCACTTCCCGGTGCTTCCGTTTCCTGTCGGAACCTGGTGTGAGGCTCAAACATGTGTGGCTGAATCTCGACGATGTTTTTAGCCATCTCCATCAGTCACTGGTCAACCTATCTCATGCAGTGAGGGAGAAAGAGTAGTGCTTTACAGACCCTTCTCAAAGATTTGGGTTTTATTACTTTACTTTAATGTAGGGAAACCATGTTAAACTAAATATTAATTATAGCAAAATGTTTTTTACATACTGTAAAATTGGTCTGGAGGGGGACTTTGATGATGAACAGCCCAGTATCCCTTGAAAATGATGTTATTGGTAAAATTGCATACATCTTTTTTTAATCTTTTTTAACCATGCCAGAACAAAGAGCTTAACATTAATAAGAAAAGAAAAAAAAAAAAAAAACAGAAAAAAAATAAACCTTAGAAAGGATCATTATGAACCGCTGGTGTACCTACACCAGGATCAGAGCACCTAGGCCGAAACAAGAGCAAAAGAAAACAGTGGGAGGAAAGCTTCAGACAGATGAGGCACCAGATCTCATAAAAGGTCCTTAATCATGAAGAATCTGTGTATGAATGGAAACAAGTGTCAAACAAATGATTTGTTTGGCAGGAACTCGACTTTCCAGCTTCAATAAAAGAACGAATGAGAATGACAAAGGGCTTTTTATGAACAAGATTGTTTGTAAAAAAAGAACTTCTGTCTCTCAACCTATTTGTAACCCAAATGTTTACAATGGCACAGCTGGGCTTGGCAAGTCCCATAGCAGGTGCAGTTGGTCTAAAAAAATCCAACAAAGTAAGGTTTTTCGAGTTACTATTGTTGGGGAGTGGGATTTGCATATGCACCGTAAAGGGGAGGACTATTACACTGTGATTTTGAGTTTAAAGTTTAAATCATTAAGGTTTCAGCTTTAACATAAAGCAGAAAACACCCCTTGAGTAGCTTCTTTGTGAAGTAAAAGTGGTGTATCTGTTTACTGTGCAGCCAGTCAAACCTGTGCTGTTTCAATAAAAAAGTCAGTCAATAATTCTGCTGCTTTTCCTTCCTGCCATAAGCAACTACTGATTTGATTTGGTTCTACACACAGTGTGACAACACGACACAACAGCGGAGCACATTGGAAGGCATTGGTTGCCGTTTGTGTGTGTGTGTGTGTGTGTGTGTGTGTGTGTGTGTGTGTGTGTGTGTGTGTGTGTGTGTGTGTGTGTGTGTGTGTGTGTGTGTGTGTGTGTGTGTGTGTGTGTGTGTGTGTGTGTGTGTGTGTGTGTGTGTGTGTGTGTGTGTGTGATTTTGGCTGCTCCTTCTGCAATGCTTAATGCTTTGTTTCCCTCGATTTAATGAAAATCTTAAGGATTATAACTTCAAGACCCATCAGACTTGTTCCCATTTGCATATTGTCATGTGCATTTTAAAGCATCGCATCAGAAAATATGGATGGAAACGGCAAAATCTGTTTGTGCAAAAACATTTTTATTTCAGCTTGAGGTGTTTTTTGCTTCCAATACAATTTTTTCCTTCTCTATACTGATTCTGATACCTGAACTTGCTTATTTGTGAATACCAGATTCAAAAACGATACCAGTGCATTGATATATACGGCTGTGATATGACTGCTATCATTGTGTATGGCCTGGCTCTGGTTAAACCCTTTGTAAAACATGAACAAATATGTACACAGAATGAATGCCACATAATTTATTTTATTATCTAGTTTGACAGTTAGTCTTAACTGAAATAGAAATTAAAAATTACTTTTGAATTAGATTTCTTTCTAATTTACATCCGGATCATTGCAGACTTGGGTACTCACTTATACCAATACCAGCATTTTAGGCAGTACCTGAGACATTTTCGATACTGGTATTGGAAGAACTCTAGACATCTTTTCGGATGTTCACTTTACCTATCTTTGTCTCATGCATGAAATATGACCAATACTAGCTGTCATGGAAGAACAATTGAAAGACCTCCATTTTTTTCTCATAGATGGGTTTGATGGCCAAGTGAACTTGTTTTGTATCTGGTTAGCTACCTCTGCTTCTTCTTCTCGGTTTACTGGAGGGTTACATCATACAAAGTGTGTCTAGTGCCTACTTCTGACACAAAACTATGCTCCACTTGGTCCAAAACTTGGTCCAAACCAGTTGATGGAAACATCACACACATCACATTTGTTTTTACGACATTTCAAAAGGTCATTTAAAATTCACTCTGCAATTAAATGCAAGCACAGCTGTTCTCTCAAACATTAGCCATTAGCATCCAGTGGAAAAACATTCACTGAATCTCTTTAATAGCCTTGTGAGCATCACTCTTTTTATGGGTCATTGCTCCTTAATGAACTAGAGTCATTCAATATTCTGATGTCATGCTTAGTAGGAACTATTTGATCTGGTTGAGATTATTTTAAAAGGTCTAAATTTTGATAACTAAAATTGAGTTCAACAAATGTTTGCTGGAGAAAATGAGAACAGCTTAAAACACTGACCAAACACAAAGCAAAGTGTGGCATCCCTTGAGTAATAGACAATTAATTTTTAAGCCGGTTTATCCACAGATATTAAAAGTCACAGCTCAGCTGAAGTGCACTCACCTTCAACTCTCCCTACAGACTCTATAGTCCTTGTTGCTCACTATCTCTCCATTCACCATGTTACCTAACTTTGCCATTGTGTCCCATCTTCCATACAAACTGCAGCACGAATGAGAAACGCAGGTGTTTTTGACAGATGGCCATTTGTGTTTTGTTGCAGCTATGTGTTCTCCCAAGGTTGTCTTTGAACAATTTGTGTCTATTTTATTTTAATCGTCCGGTATGTTCTCCTTTCAGACTCTAGGAATAACTTTTGTCTGTGCTTGTGGAATTCAGTCGATATACAAGGTTCATCTTGCTTTGTAGTTTAAAGGTCTGCCAGTGATAATCAATATTTCAATCAATATCCATGTTCGTGCACCTGGCCTTGTTTGATGCGAGACGCGTTGTTCAAAAAGAGATCAAGATTGTCGATAATATCCAGCTGTTCAATACAGCGGCGTGAGAGGAGTAGGAAGAGGCAAAGACTGACGGAAGGAGAGAAAACAAAGGGATCGAGAAGAGACACGACAAGGGAATGTAGGAGTGGAGATTTAAAGGGAGAGGGGGCAGACAAGCGTAGCATGACGTCTGATGCTTCTCCTGTTTATTCTCGTCCTGTGTCTACTGTCGCTGACGGATAGAAATTGCTTGAGGGATGCTCAGTGTGATGAGAGGAAGGAAGAAAATTTGAATAAGAGGGGAAAAGGGAAAGCCGATGAGTTGTTCCTGAAAGCTTAAGCCATAATCTCTTCAAATGCGCATTGTATTCTCAATTTATTACCAGTATGTGTGAGCATCTAACCATGAAATCCAAAAACCGATGGAATCACATACAATATGCAAACTTTTTTTTTTCGTGCAGGTCTGTCCTAGTGGCAAATGCTTGCTTTTGTGTTTTATACAATTCAGAGCCATCTCTCCATCCTGCCCTTTTCCTGCCAGTATCTACTGCTTCGTTTTTCCCTTACTTCTTTCTTTCTCCTATGCTCAGTGATATCTTTTCGACACCTTTCTTGTCCCTTTCCCATTTTCATGTTCATCTCTGACGTGTCACCCTTACACTTGACATATTCCTCTTCTCATACCCTTCCCTCCTATCATTTACCTTTTCATTTCCGCTAGTTTCTTGTCCATCATCGTTTTTTTTCTCCTCTCACTTTGCCCAACTCTCCTCTCTTGTCCCTACTTTTACTTTCTTCCTCTGTCAAGTCCCCTGTTCACTTCCTTCATCAGCCACCTCTTGTCTCTTCTCCTTCCTTGTCCTCTCAACTCTTCTCCTCCTCCTCACCCCATTTTCTCTCTTCTTCTTATATGTGACCGATTCCCTCCCTCCCTTTCTTCTCTCAGAGTGAGGACCTTCCCTAAGGACTCTGCCTTACTGGGCAGGGACACTGTTCGAGCCTTGATGTACTACGCCTTGAAGGTCTGGAGTGACATCGCACCGCTAAACTTCCACGAGGTGGCCGGCAGCGATGCAGACATACAAATCGACTTTACTAAGGCCGACCACGATGACGGATATCCCTTTGACGGGCCGGGGGGCACCGTGGCGCACGCTTTTTTCCCTGGCGAGAGGTTCACGGCTGGGGATACACACTTTGATGATGACGAGGCCTGGACCTTCAGATCTCCAGGTGAGCAACGTTGCAAGCTGTTTTATTAAACCACAGTGCCTTGCACAGTAGTGCGTTTATATAAATGTGTATACATGTTACATATTTCCAGCTATGTTCATATCCGAAAGAGAATTTGGGTTTTAGAGTTTAAAGCTTTTTGGTCTGGGAATGGGACAATTTCAATGGTTTTATTATTTACTAAAATAATACTAAGATTGTCAATGTTTATCCACTAACTTTTCTCTAACAATTTTGAACCATTTATTAATTATTTTAAGCTATTCCAATAATGTATCCATTACTCTTTCAACTAATTGTCTGCTTACTAGTTTTCATGGATCAAATAGCCTTTAATTTCAGGGACAATTAAAATGATTGATAATATATTAATAGATTCATGTATATGCATTAGTTGCAGCTCCAATGTTGAGATTTCATTTCAATTTTTTTTCTCACCACATTTTGATTTCGGTGAACTGAGGCCTAATTCTAAGGCTCCTGGCTTATTAACTTCAGCTAGGTTAATTATTATCTGTTGTATTCATTTTTCAGAATCAGAATCGGGGCGGCTGTGGCTCAGTTGGTAGAGCGGGTCGGCCAATGTCTTAAGGGTCGGCGGGTTTGATCCCCACCCTGCCCTACTTGTGTCGTGGTTGTTGTGTCCTTAGGCAAGCCACTTCCCCAACCTTGGTCGGAGGGGCCATAGGGGCTGATTAGCAGCCTGATTAGCAGCCCCACTTCTGTCAGTCTTCCCCAGGGCAGCTGTGACTACTATTGTAATTTACCACCACCATCTATGTCTGTGTGAGTGAATGGAACCTGGACTCTGGAAAGCACCTTGAGTACAGAGAAAGGCGCTTTATATATCCAATCCATTACAAATAGCTTATTGAAACCTGGGGGTAATTGGTTTGTGTCATAGTTGCTCCCTTCATAAGAATTCCTAATAATATAGATAAACAGAGAGAAATAAATAAATTATACTACTAACAACTACTATGTAAATACGGTATTTAGAAGACCATCCATCCAACTTCATCCGAACTTCATTCGAACATATTATAACAGTGTAATAAATATATAGTCTGTTATTACAGTCATGGACCAAGGCTGTTTTCGGCCCATTCCAGTGAAGCATTTTCATTCAGTGGGTTTTTGCTTTGAACTGTGTGGGCTAATAGATTGCTTTATGCAGTGTTATCCTGAATGATCTCGCCAAATTACTTTCATCAAATAGTTTTGAAAGAGCTTGATTACCCACTGAGGGAGAACTGCGAGTTTGAAGTGAGGACAGCATGACAGAGGCTCTAAATGAAATTCAGTCAGCCCTGCCAATCAAAAAACAAACAAGCTTATATTAGAAATATCTGTTATTCTTTGACAGCTCTGGAAAACACGACACAGTGCTTTGGTGTATTGGCTTTAGAAAGGGAAAGTTACCCAAACACATTTAGTCTTCCATGCATTCACTCATTCACAATAGAATAGAATATAGAATATCTGTCCTCTCTGCAGACAGCATCATTCACTCGCCTCCTCTTTGCACTCTGTGTCCTTGTTATCTAATGAATAATTGTGAATTTGAGAATCTTTGGTGTGTGTGCGTGTGCGTGTGCGTGTGCATGTGTGTGTGTGTGTGTGTTTGTGTGTGTGTGTGTTCACTCTGGTGCAAATGAAATCATCAGTGGCACAGCAGAGCCATTTCTCAAAAATGTGACCAAATTATCACGTTCTCTAAACCTTGGCGGTGTTGTCACTCAGCATCATCCTCAATCCTCCCCGCTGTCCTTTGCTTTAAAAAAAAAAGAAGAAAAAAAGGAAGGTGGCGAGCAGAAAAGGGCAAGGGAGCATTATAAGTTAAGTCATCCGGATGAAATGAGCGGATGGAGTGATCGAGTCGCACTGAACGCATCGTCAGGCGGGGGCTGTCTCAGCGCGGTCACACAAATGACAGCATAAATCATTAACTCTTCTTTTCTCTGACTTGCTTTCGTTAGTCTCCCTTTCATCCGGATGACTGAACTTAAAATGCCCTTCCGCTCTCCTCTGCTCAGTTGCTCCATTCATCCCTTAGTTTTGAAAGATGGATTAACAGCAGGGAAAGAGTAGAGAGGGAAACATGACTTTTTTTTATTTGGTTAAAACCTCTCTCACAAGTTTCCAAACTAAGTTCAAAAAACAAGTAATGCATGAAAGTGTATATAAATATGACAAGACAATCCCAAGTGAAGGTCTACTTTAGAACTTTCACCAAAATGAGCACGTATGTGTGGATTTTTACACACGGGAAAAACACCTCAAAATAGACTATAGACTTATTTTTAGAGATGCACCAATCCATTTTTTCTGATACCTGGGCTGAGCGTATTGGCCGATACCCGATCCAATACTAGTGTTGAATAATTGAAACGTATACCTTTCAATGTGAGTTAAGGCCTCAAGCTTGACATAAACATTTAGCCTTGTTAAAAAAGGTAACAAATTAACACATATATAAATGTACTTAATATTATTAATTAACCAATAAAAAGAAAAAAGAAAACAAAAATAAATAAATAACACTTCCATGTAAAGTGCACTGCAAATAGATATTTTAAAAGGCAATATAAAACCCTAATCGGTGTTGCAAACATAGAACTGAAATGACTAGATTCTGAGAGTGTAAATTTATCCCCATACTAAAGTGGATATTAACATACAGTTTATGTAATTTTGAAGTGACAAATAGGCTGATAAGCTAAGCACATTAGTAAAAATGTTTATTAGAAATGTAGTTTATTGGTTTTATCTCACAGTAAAGCCGGGCAAAAATGTTTTAATATCACTTGTCCAGCTGCTGTTAGGGCATAGACACATTGTAGGGTTCACAGTGTACAAATGTGGAACATGACACACAGTCTCTCTTCAAACACATTCATATTGTTGCACTCGGGTGTGTGCAAAGAGTAACAGAACTGATCGAACTACAAATCTCACCTGCGCACACCCGACCGATCGCTGCGAGAAGGGGGTGGCCTTGTCGGATTGTTTCAGAAAGTTACAAATATTGTTGAAAGAAGAAAAGGCAAAAGAAATATGCCTACATCCACAGTGTACAAACTGAAATGCATTGTGGGTTTTTTGTGTACGAAAAGGGAATTTGGTGTTGTCTGCTTTGATGTTTGAATAATGTCAACTCTATGGCAAAGAAATGTTCAAAAAATGAAGAAATTGACATAGGTTTTTTTTTTAATATCTGCTGTTTGGGGGTAATTCATGCCAGTACTTTGCCTTTGTTTCTATAGAACTGCAAATAGTATCTAAGCAGGGGAAGAGTAATTTTTACCGCCATGCCGTTTATACCACCACCTGCTTAAAAGTCCTTGCAGTCAAGACACGAAGGGTTGCCAAAAGTGTGTGATATGTGGGGTTACCATTACTCCTCCTCTGTTTCCAAGTGAAGCCTTTTTTCCCCTTCCAGTAGATACAGAATTTTTTGGCATGGCAGCTTCTTCCTATTCCTACCTCTTTCTCACCTCACCCTTTTCCGACATCCCAAATAGAGCACTTCCTGGATGAAAGATGAATTCATGACAAAACCTGACAAAATATAGAGCAATCTGCGAGGGTGCAAGCAGTATCTTATGAAGCATTTGCACTTTGAATAGAAGTGATTTTGCCACACGGATGCACTGACAGTAGTTCTACGTGCTGTGTGATTTCCAGTGTTATGTGTACATTATCTTGTGCATTGCACCGTAAAACACAGAGCTCCGTTACAGTTCACACACCAGTGCTTTATGTGATATTGGTGCATGCTGAAAAAGTTGACATTTGCGTGGCCATTCCCAGGGTGAATTCTGGGGATCAATCTTGCATTTTTTGTTTCTGGATGTCATAGAAAATGTGTAAGTTAGCTTGTTGAAAGTGTATATTTATTATATAGGTTATTCCCATTGCACTGTAGCTGCCCACTGCTCATTGTACAAGATGGGTGAAATGCAGATGACACATTTGTGCTTAAAACATTCCAATAAAGAATCTTCTTCATCTTCGTGTGCAGACAGTATCCGTTGTCACACACAATAAGCAGCACTAAATGTTGCAAAAAAAAAAGCTGATATTATCTGAGACCAAAAGTTCAGTCGCTTGTCTGATATCAAAGATCTGAAGGATGAATTTGATTTAGCATTAGGCTCTTCACAACTGAATTTGGTGTGTTCAAATAAATCCCATCGCTCCCAACTGTCAGCCAAAAAGAAATTGTGGATTTAATCAGGGGTAATTGGGATCCGACAACCCAGATGTTCATGACATAACTTTGTTTTCTTCATTAGAAAGAATGTGATAGCTGTCACAGAAGAAAACGACACATATTTAGTGCAATTTAAAATCTCTGTCGCACGAATCTGGAGTCTGAAACAGGTTGTGCCAAATGAACATGGTTTCATTCTGTTTAACTGGTGTCCAAAACAAAGGTCTGTAGACCGATTCAGAATATCATGGTGCTTTTGACCCCGTGTTTTAGATTAAACTGCAACCTGAAGGAAGGAGCTGTGTGTGTGTGTGTGTGTGTGTGTGTGTGTGTGTGTGTGTGTGTGTGTGTGTGTGTGTGTGTGTGTGTGTGTGTGTGTGTGTGTGTGTGTGTGTGTGTGTGTGTGTGTGTGTGTGTGTGTGTGTGTGTGTGTGTGTGTGTGTGTGTGTGTGTGTGTGTGTGTGTGTGTGTGTGTGTGTGTGTGTGTGCGCGCGCGTCCGTCTCATCCAGCTGGTGAGTCTGTGATGGGGCCAGGACCTCTGTGGGTCTCCCTCCTTTGTTTTACGCTGTCAGGGCTGTGAGCCATATGTTACATGACAGCAGCTCAATCTGCTTCAATTAGACCTCCCTCTAGGCCGCAGCAGTGGCAGGACAAGCAGACGAGGCTGAAGAGTAGCCTGAGTTGAACAGCTGCATAGATGTAGGTTTGGTTAATGGGAGCATGGCGATGAAGGAGGGAGCAGTCAGAAATGTGACCTCGTCTTAAAGACTGTCGTTTATTTCAACCTGTGCCATAACAGTCTGCCACCATCAAAGTGCTTTCCAGAAGACAGGTAATAACAACCATTAAGCTGCAGTAAAAAATTGTATTCAAGACATTTATACTGAAGAATTAACCAGTAACATTTCTCAAACTAAACCTAAAAACAGTATGAACCACAGAGTAAATGCCCTTGATGTGTTTTTTAAGTGCTAATTTTAAAGATGATAATGATTTTGCCAGCCATGAATAATTCAGAGAGATCACTGATGGTGGTACGACTGGTGGACCCCCTTTGGTGCGAAAAGAACAATGAAAATTGCCCTTGTGGATGCCCCTTTGGTGGAGAAGGCTTAGACTGCCATCTAAGCCCAAAGCTGCCCTTCCAGTGGAGAAAACGTGATGAAATGCCCTCTAGGATGCCTTTCATTGGAGAAAACCTTAGACTGTATAAAAGAAATGGGCGTAGCCTCTCTGCCGAGGTCCATTCTCTCAAATTGACCCAATCATACCCGCCTACGGCAGTCGCCATCTTGTCAGACTTTTGCTGTGCCCCAAATTGCGCACTGCAGTGAGTGTACTGACATCCGTGTGCCCTATGTACACACACGATCAATATACTCAATTTCCCCAGTAAGTGCTGTCTGAAATCACACACTACTGCCCTGCACTTACCGGAAATGACGATTCTATTTCTTCTTCTGTTTATATTTCCAAAAGTTTCTTTCCAACGACTCATCTGACTCATCACACCGCCAAAAATCCCTGTGATCCTCTTTTTACATTTATAACGTGAATCCAGTTGTTGCCGCTACGTTGCGATGTTGCTCCGCCTTTTTCAAGTTTGAATTAAGTACCGCCTCTTCCGCTAAGTAGTCAAAATGGCGGCGATTGAGGGTGTTGAGTGTTCGGCGATCCACATTGAACGGTTGGCCGTATTTGAGTGAGCGACAGGAGAAATGCAGTACACTGCAGTCTACCGACTTCTGGCCAGGAAGTCACTGTGGTGGGGGCATGGAGAAAACATGATGGCATGCCCTCTAGGGCGCCCATCCAGGAGAGAAAATGTGATAACGCACTCTCTAGGTTGGCCTTTAAATTGAGAAAATGTGATGCATATAGGCTGCACTTAATGGTCGAAAACTTTCTGCGTGCTGGTGGCCAACCACATGCAATAATGCCATTTTTTTTTCCTTCGCTCTTGCCCCTCCGGCACTTTTAGTCTGCCCCTGGATGGTTCCCATTGTGTTTTTACAGTAAAGTGGCCTTCGATGTGGGAACAAACATAAGTAGATTCTGTGACTCATCATACCTTGTTTATATACCTGCATTCCTGTTTTCAAGGATGCTTCTTTCTTCCACTCTGATGAATCCCCTTCGGGTGAAATTCACATTCAGTGCATCATACTTTTTTCATCTGTAAAACAAGCACAGGCTGCTATTTTGAACCACTAAATCTTCTGTAGACAAAAAAACTCTCCTCAAGTGTCTTTAATCAGCTCCCTAAAGATAGCCATAGACCTGGTAGAATTCTCTCTTCTTCTGTGGTGTTGGAGTATTCAGCTTCCCTCTGGATTATAACGCTTTGTTAAGCTGTTGAGTTTGCTTTCTCTCCCACTTTAAAGCTGCCAGACTGGCGCACTGAGGCGTGGGGAAAAAAGTTAATTAAACAACTCTTAATTTCTTCAAGTCACACTCTGCCAGCCTCACCTTGCTGCTATCTAACAATATCCTCCCCCAGTATCATCAACTTGTCTCTAAGGCACAGCTGATGTCAATATCACTGCTCCTATGTGTCATTCTGTCCGTAAGTATGGCAGACGTTAAGTCCTGCATGGCTCAGCTCTGCTCCCATAAGCTATCAGATTCATAAATTGTTGTTCTTAGCATTTTTATTTTTTTTGTTCAAAAAGCATGCTAATCCCTTGAGAAGATGTAAACTTGTTAGGTCAGCCCAGAGGGTGAAAAGTGAATGTTGGTGCTTCAGCAGATTGTAGAGCTTTGTAATCGTCTTTAGAAAAATGAATCTTATCACACAAATCCCTAGCTGAGTAATTGCCTTTGCTAATTCCCTTCCCCCTTCCCCTTCCTCATTGTTCTCAGCGGGACCCTAAATCTGAGTCCGCCAAGGCCATCTCCTAACGTGCATGATGATGCTGAATCGTGGAATATTAAGCACCACATTTAGCGGACCAGTTCTCTCCCGCTGTGTGACTGATGGTCCTGGTGTCCATCAGGAGAGGGCAAAATTTTGGCTAGATCAAATTAGTAGATGTGTGGAAGTGCTGTTTTTGCTTTGACAGGCTAAAGATTGCTTCTATTAATTAGCACTCTGCCAGCAATCTGCTGTTGCAAACTGATTATCCTGACTTAAACAAAGGAGTCATTAAGCAGGTGAATTTTTCATGACATTTTTACAGTGTCTGTGCTTGCTGTGGTGCACATGCCTTATTGTGTGTACTGTTGATGTCTATGTGAGGATGTGTTCCTCTATGAGAGATGATAAATACTTAAATATGGATGTATGGGGGGAATTATAGGATTTTAAACTCTCTAGGCTACATCTTGTTGTCACACGTTAATTATAGAGAGCATTACTAAAAGTCTAACGTTAAAGTTTGTCTTTAGACCCATCCTTTGTCACATCACATGTTGTCCTTTCCCTGGGTTTCACACACCCACATTTCTAGACTGATGCTGGTTGTATCAGAGCAAACAATAACAAATTATTCAAGTACAATACAAAAAAAACTGCAAATCATGCTGCAGACACAGAAAATAGCAGCCGGATCAGAATCCAGAAGCAATAAACAAACCAAAAAGTTAGAACAGGTACGGACGAGAGGAAAGCGGAGTGAAATAGTGCTCTAATAAATGACCTTATCCACTAAAGCACCCTAACTTAAAGTGTAACACCGGCTTAAAACGAACCCTCTCTTTCGGCATGAATATACTTCAAATAAGCCATCGAGACAAGTTTTTTGGGTGATCACCTATTGACAGACCATCCACTAATATTGCTCAAAATAGCACCAAAACATCTGCAGTAGTATGATAACAGTCCCTGCAGATACACAAGTCAATTACCGAATGCACTGGTGTTCAGTTCTTTGAGGTTTTGGTGCTATTTTGAGCATTATTAGTGGGCAAAAAAAGCTGTTTTGGACGGTTCAGAGCTCCGCCCCGAGCTACTCAGTGTGCCGTGTCTACCTGTTAGCGACTGTCTGCGATTTCTCTGTTAATAGGTGATTAACCAAAAAGCTTGTCCCAATGGCTTATTTGATATTTATTTATGCCGCAAAAGACCGTAGTTGGTTTTTTGCCAGAGTTACACTTTAACATATTTTTGATTTACCTTTCCTCCAAAATGAAGTAAATATGACATGATCAATAGTTCTACCATAGTCTATAAAGACTACATATGTTGTTAAAATTGCATATACTGAGTTTGGATGAAGTACAAGGCAACACAGCCATGAGGTTGCTTGGGGTCACTCTAGTTAAATTTGAACAACTGTGCCAGGGCGCAGACTTGCAGTATCAGTGAGTTTACACAGTATAAGACTGAGCTGTGTTCATGTACCACCAGTGGATAAACATGTAAACACAGAGCTCTGTTAGGGCTCACTGAACATGCAGGAGATATCAGGAAGGGATTATATTCTTGTGGCCTGTTCTAGCAACAACAAAAAATGTGTGCTGAAACACTTTTTTTTATGCCATTACTTTTGTTTCAAATAAGTAACAGATAATGTGTATCTATCGTCTATCTGAGTTTTCTATACTCTGATATGTTATATTTAAAGACTAGGGCAATCCTTGTAATTATTATTCAGTCATTAACTTGAAGTAAAAAGAAAACACTGACAATGATGTCATAATACATGCAATTGCAAGATCAATATGCACCTTTAGATAAATAAACACAAGCAAAGGTGCTGTGATCATAGGCCACTTTATTATAAGGATTCCCGTCAAATGTAAAGGCAAATTTTTGAGCTAACTGCATTTTGTCCTTAAGTTTAGCCAAGTACTAGAGGCTAGAATGGTTACATCATAAATGGAGCATCTGACCGAGCTGTATTCCCTGCACAACAAATTATGCTTACCTGGAGAACCTGGAGGTATGTAGGTCTATATAAACCAAGGGGATCTCATCATACTGTATAAGAGCTGATACAATAGCTCTTATTGTGTCATATACTGTATATCCCTACACAGCCAGATATTTTTCAACAAAAGTGTGAGATATGTACAACATGGAGAAATATTTGCCCTTAAATCACATGTTATTTTTGAGAACCTGGGAGGAAGCTGTTGAAGCCAGAGAGAGGAAAAAAACGACATGTTGAATATTTAGCTCAGGATTTGCAACACAGTTGAAAACATATGAGGCGACCACAATATAAACTGATTAATTATGTGTTACACAATGTTGTTCTTGACCCATTATTCATTTAGCATTTTGCCAATTTTTCATTAACTTGCCAATTTCTCATTACCACTCGTGTATACTAATAGGATAATAAAGATTGTCTTTGCCATGAGAAAGGGAAGTGAAGAGGAGACTGAGTGGCAAAATATATTTGCCCATAGTAGATTCCATAGTTATAAGAACAATACACATGAATAAGACTTAAGAGAATACTGCACTAGAAATAGGTGTTTATATATTGAAATGCAGTTGGAATAAGTTTGATCACAGAAAACAAAATGATTTAATACAACAAGCAACAACATACAACTTGATATATTGTGTTTAGGAGACACAATAAAAAGCAGAACCAATTCTGGCCATCTATTATTTGTAAGAATGTCAAATAGGATTTATTTTTTTCAACTGTAACGTAGTTGATTAAGGACAATGTTTTGTTGCCCAGAGACAACGGCAGCATTACAGTTGTCCATTATGTTTGCCAGTTTGGGGGACGGCAGATGTTATGATGAGTGGTGCTACTCGGGGGAAGAAGCTGCTCTTGTGCTTGGCTGTTTTGACTCAAATTGTTCCAAGTTGCTTCCTGGAAGGGAGAGTTTAGATGATGTGTATGAAGGAGTTAATGATGTTGGATGCAAGCTTCTTGAGGCCTGGAGTGGTTAATATTTTGAAGAATGGGGAAGTTGTCAGCAACGATCTCTGGTTACTGAATTATTTGACTGGTCTGGAATTGACTGGTCAATGGTGAACTGGATGTTGGCTGTGAGCAGCAGTGTGTCCTCAGCTGTTGCATAAATCATCATCCCATCTGATGAGACCTTTTGGGGATTCAGTTATAGTATTGGTATGGATAAAGTTGTCAGGTCTTCAAATGTTATCCTTATATACAGTAATTTCCCAGGCTGTCAAAGTTACTCCTGACTCATGTTGACTGAGTCTTTCACAAACCCTGAAGTTTGCCTACAAGGCGAACTTCAGGGCATCCACTAAGGGTTGTGTGATGTTTTTGCGGTAGCCAGAATTACGTCTTTCAAAGGTCCTCTTAAGATCAAAGCCATTTCATCCTGTGAACTTTTTGAAGACTTGAGGAATGGAAGATGGGATGAGTTTTAGAGGTCTAGTACATGAAGTAATCCCAATCTTTAGCATCATGCAATGAAAGCATTTAGGTTGATAAAAACCTGCTTAATGGCTCACTGGTGAATCCAGCGGAACAAAAATTGAACCCCTAAAAATAAAGGAATTCAATCCTCTGTGGAGCTACACAAAAGTCCTCTGTCTCTCTATCTCTCTCGGTCTTCCTAAATGAATCTGCTTCATCCGATTCTCTCCGCTCCTACTTTGTCCACGGGCGTTACGTTCATTCTGTCAGCCTCCCATGGACCGTGAATACGATGACATGGTTCATACTCTGCTGAGCCCCTGTTCTCTCTTTCTCTCCTTCCTTTTGTTCACCTCTCCTCTCTGCACCATGTGCTCCTGTAGATTAGAGTTGGCATTTGCCTCCTGAATACCCCAGTTGGGTACTGTAAGCCCGAGTGCACGTCCCAAGCTGAGGCCAACACAAGGTTAACTGAATGCAGACTTCAGCCTAGCCACCAAGGAACTCTAAGGTAGCTTGGCTCGACATGCTAGCTCTCTATATTTTTTTTCCGAAATCTAAATCTCCAAGCCCTAGGTTTTGTCTTGCTCGGCAGAGTCAGACAAAGAGTTCTGGATGCTTTGCCTTTTCTTTTTTTCTTGCTGAGCATAGAGGGAAGGATGCTTAAACAGCCTGCAGCCTCTCCAGGTGTGTCTCCACACATAAGGTTTTGAGGGACT
The DNA here is from genome assembly GCF_963691815.1 of Echiichthys vipera. NCBI lineage: Eukaryota > Metazoa > Chordata > Actinopteri > Perciformes > Trachinidae > Echiichthys > Echiichthys vipera. Next base: position 13,875,776 of record NC_139841.1, read on the forward strand.
CGGGCAGTTTTACCATAGTTATCTCACTACACCACACGCCTAACAGCACTCAGCCACCAGAGCTGCCCGTCACGCCTCTTAAGGCAGATGAGCTGAAAAAGCATAAAATATCCGGACAGGGGTCTGATTGGGTCAACTAAGGACACAGAGTAAGGCGGTCACATTGGTGACTGTTGCCACTCTTTCAAAAGCCATGTACTAAAAATCTGTCATGCCCTGTCAAACTCACAGTATATTGAACAATGCATTTAGCATGTTTAACAGTTTGAACCCTGCTATTGGTCATGGTCAAAAAGCGGTTTACCAGTAACCCATTCACAAATTACTACAACTAGTTCCAGACACATGTCTATTAAGCCATACAGTTCTGATGGATATGACATTTAACTCACCATGACTCCATAACTCCACTGTAACTAAACTAAATATAGTCTCAATAGTAATGTATGTTCTCCTCTCACACAATGCTGAGCAGTGTCTACATTAAACTCAGATGGATCAGGTTTTCTAGATATTTCTGAGGTTTTTGCTTCATTATGAAAGGAATATAATCCATACTGTTCAATGTAATCTTGATTGAGAATGTATTACCCACCTAGTATATTAAAATAGATAAATTGAGAGGTAACCACAGTTTTATGTTAGTTTTGCTATAGAGCGATATACAATGTATTGTTTGGCCTTTGGATTGTGTTTATACTTTATCAATATCTTTCCTTTTCTTGTGATTTCTGTATTTTATCTTCCCACCATGATGTAAACTCTTATTTTGTTTAATGATCTCTCTCTCTCTCTCTCGCTCTCTCCGTGTGTGTGTGTGTCTCCTACAGACTCTCACGGGATGGATCTGTTTGCGGTTGCAGTCCATGAGTTTGGTCACGCCATCGGCCTGGTCCACACCTCAGCCATAGAGTCCATCATGAGACCATACTACCAGGGTCCTGTAGGAGACCCTCTGAAATACGACCTACCCTATGAAGACAAGGTCCGCGTCTGGCAGCTCTACGGTACGAAGGAACATCAATCCACTGCTATGTGTGTGTTGTGTTTGAGAGAAAGGGGTGCATTCATTTAGTTCCTTTTCCATTAGAATTTCCATTAATAAGTCTGCCTCAAGTGTGACAAAAAGTGCACACATTTGAAAAATTGTATTTTGGTAATTGATTGGGACTGGAGAAGATTCTATTGGGAAATGGAACCAAGTGGCCACGTAATTATAAAGGGAAGTCACTGTTGATTTTTTTTCTTTCAGTCAGCCTTTCCAATTATTTCCAAAATACTGTTCTCCACATTACAGTAAGCCTATGTCATTATCTACTGGACATATACTTTTGTTTACAGCAGTGTGTTGGTGTGTATGTTGGTGTGTGTGTGTGTGTGTGTGTGTGTGTGTGTGTGTGTGTGTGTGTGTGTGTGTGTGTGTGTGTGTGTGTGTGTGTGTGTGTGTGTGTGTGTGTGTGTGTGTGTGTGTGTGTGTGTGTGTGTGTGTGTGTGTGTCTGTAAGCTACTACTTTCACAGAATATTTCTCTTCTCCACTGACCATGACTCAAGAGCCTCTGCTGTAATTGTGTTTCTCGGTGCAGTGGTGGAAACAGTCGTCAAAAGACTGAAGATATAGAGGCCTCCTAATACTCTGTAGCTCTTTAGAGCAAGGATATTGATTTAATGAAAACGTGGACGAGTTAATTGGACCTCAATATGACATGTGACTTTATCACACCATGCACTTTAGGAAATATTTCTAATAAATTTAGTTAATGGCAGTGAGGGGAGAGAATGATGAAGAAGAGGAGTGTGCGAGTGAACAAAGAAATACAACAAACAAAAAAGAAGGGATAATTACGCAGTGTGTGCCATCTTATACAATGGTACATATAGGAAAATAGTAAGATTGCAAAAAACAAACATGAGTAGAGCAAATAACTAATAATCAAATAATGTTATTACATATGTTTCATGTTTATTTGAGTTGACATTTGACGTCTTTGTAGGTGTCAGAGACTCAGTGTCCCACACAAACCGACCAGGTAACCCCTCCCAAACGGCTGAACCTCCTGTCTTGCTGGACCTTCCTGAAAACAGATCCACTCTCCTGTAAGTAGAAGATTTAAAGATACTTTGAATCTTTCACGTGCAACAACAACAACAAAAAAAAAATCTACTGTTGTAGTACTATACCGCATTAAAATTCCCCTTTGGCCTCTTCAATAATACCTCAGCATCTATCTCTACGACCCTGCTTTTAGATCAAACGCAGGGATCATGCATCACTTTTTTAATCTATTTTGTGAACAGTGGTGTGTTCCAGCCTTCACTCATTAAATCATGTAAACCCCCATTCAACATGACACTGCCTGTGCTGTAAGGGCCAGAGGAGTGCAGCTGAGAGGAATGTCATTAAAAATGGGATGGCGCTATACAATTTTGGCACCAAAAGGGACTCAGGACACGTGTTATTAGGACAAATGCTCCTTCTTTGACTTATGGATTCAGTTGACATTGGGGGACATGCTTTTAAACCTCTGAAAAAAAGCCACATAAACATTTTTTATGCTCACTATATTTTCCTGTTTCAAGATGATACAACTTCCTTAACTAGGCATGTTTACACAGCCATAAAACTGGCCATGTTAAAGTTAGGGCAATGATAGAGGTTCAGCTACTTTCAAAGGAATACTGCACTAATAGTTCTCACACAGGTGGAATTTATTGCAGGGCAACTATTGGATCTCATTATAAAGAGATTTCTTTTTTTTAAGATGGTTCCCTGTACATCAGCCTAATTATATTGCAATTGTTTTTCATTCATTTTCTTACTTTTTTTCCCCACGTCCACTGAGAAACAATGTAATGAGTCGATGCAGGACTCATTTATTGTAAAAAGAGTTGTTTTGTTGCTTGATATGAAGTCATCAGGTGCCAAAAAAGCGAATTAGCGAAGAGGCTGAGAGTGAGCTTGGGAGCCCGTCCGCCTAATGAAGTTATTCCTGCAAGTGGCTATCAGCTTGTAGTTTTTCAGATTATCAAGGATAATTAGGCTTAATTTTGTTCATTTCACACTAATATCTTTTCGTTTTAAAATGCATCTGCTTTTACACGTAGCGTCCACAGTTCTCCAAGCCCCTTAAACAGGGACTTCTGGAAACACTGCTGACCCTGATTTGGTATGAAAACTCCAGAGTTGCGTTTTAGTCTGGATGGGTGGAAACAGACTTTTGGACTTGATGACATACTGTAGACACTCATGTTCACTTCTTGATTGTTCTTATCGGTCACTGTCAGTCCGTCAGCCATATCAGTAAGCTCGTCCTGGTTACAAAACGTACCTCCTGTGATTTCATCTGTCTTGTGGCTGCTCCTTTCCCATTGCCATGGCTTTCCCTGGCGTTGGGTAATGCTTCTGATGCCCCTCTAATATGTTACAGTATTTGTTTTGCAACAACTCCCAATCTATGTTTTCCAGCACCTTTACCTCACTGACTGATGTATTACTGTCAGAAACAATAGTGGGGTGGATGTAACCTAAGAAGAAGGGCTAAGCAAAGCAGGCAGCGATGGGATAGGTAACCATCTTTTTCTCCCGGACTTCCTTTATTAATCTTTTCCCACTTATGGCATCTGGTCATGATGCGTGAAAAAGCTGGATTAGGCCTGACAGGGGCACCGTTGCTGACCACTAGGCAGTGGTGTAGAGTTAATAGAGCTATGAATAGAGACCTTTGTTGGCAATATAAGGCTTGGCGGGCTTTCATTCTCAGCCCTGTGGTGCTAATGGCTTCATCATTGGCAGGCAGGCCACGCCAGTGCTTTAAATCACTTAAAAGCCCCGGAGATAAATGCACAAGGGACCTCACCGTATCAGCCTGATAGCACATCCTCTCTTGTTTAGCCTGGTTTTACTGATTCATGCACAGCACCCATTTGTAGTGGATGAAAAGAAATTTGTGAACAAAATGTAGAGGCATAAAAAGATCTTGAAAAGGATCAACACATATCTAAACAACACAAAGAAAACAAGTAATGGATTTTTTTTGACAAATAAACGTCACTTTTATAAATATGTGCTCAATAATTTTAAAAGATAGGTAACTCATCAGAGCGCAGAAACATTGTCTGTGCTGTTCAAAGATTTAGTGTCCAGTTTTGCATAAGAGGTTATTTTTTTTCCTCCTTTTCACAATCTTCTCTCCTTCTTTCCTCACATCTCAGGCTGGCGCGAGATGCCCCAGACAGATGCACCAGTCACTTTGATGCAGTGGCCCAGATACGAGGGGAGGCCTTCTTTTTCAAAGGTACGGAGTCACAAAGGGAGAAAGACACAAAGCTAGAGAGCTGTGTGTTGGAAAAACATAAAAATAAATTAGCTAAACGAATGGAAATGAAAGCAAATTTTAAAAAAGGAGAGAGGATGAAGATGAGAGTGGAGTAGATGCAGACATCTGTCTGAGCCGGTTGAGCCTTGCCGAGACTGCAGTCCAAACATTACATCAGGCTTTCATGCTTGCCCTCAGGAGGAATAACCGCTAGCTTCCCACTGACAACAGAAACAAAGACTCACATACCCTTAACAGCAGAAGTGTTAGCCAAAGTATGCTGAACTTTATCTGACACATAACTCATTTTTATATACATATCATTTTGCCTATTGAATGTTGTTTTCAGATGCAAGATGCAGATTTTGTTCTAGTCTATTTCTAGTTGGCCCGTAACATAGTGTGACGGCCTGCCACATATGTTAAAGACAGACCCCAATGGATAAACTCTGCTGAATGTGAAGACAAAAGACAAACTGCACAGGACAGGAAACAACTAAATTAAGTAATTGTGAATGTGTAACCGTGTGTATATGGTCAGGGCGTTCCTGCAAATGAGGTGTCCTCAGTGAAACTTCCCTAAATAAATAACTGTTTAATAAAACATTAATTTAAATTTTTTAAACTTGCAAGTTTCCCCTTGGGGAAAACTAATGAATAATAATGGCCACCCCAGCCAATATTATTTGTTGTCAGCATCCTGAATAGTGCTGATCCTGTTCCTCATAGGAAAGTACTTCTGGCGACTAACAAGAGAGAAGCACCTGGTGTCCCTTCGTCCGGCTCAGATCCATCGCTTCTGGAGGGGCCTCCCAACTAATCTGGAAAGTGTGGATGCTGTGTATGAGAGGCCTGGGGACCACAAGATAGTCTTTTTCAAAGGTACAGTGCCAAAACATTTCTACATTTCAATATCTATCAGATTTTGGTCTTAAAAGCAGTCTTAAACGTTAGTCTGGTTCAATAGTTTCAGTGAGTATTTGCACACAGGATTTGATTTTCTTGCATTTTCTTTCTTCTCCCGTTCTTTCACAAGTAAAAAGTTAGAAGTAGAGTTAAAGTTTCCTTTTTAAAATAAACTTCTGATATCTTGCAGATGTTTTTTAAATGTGATTCATCCACACTATAAAGAGGCAAGATGAAAAGAGACTCTTCACACCTTTCTTAGTGAGACTTTGAAGGAAATTGTGGCTTTTTTCTCTCTGTGAGAATGCAGAAGATTAATAAATTGGGTATAAAACATCATAAAACATGGGTGCAGAAACAAGGGCATGTTTCCTATTTTGTATAAAATGTATAACAGCTTTCCTGGCAGAGAACTTTCTCCCTTTGCTGTGTAACAATCATATGAGTGTTTTATTTCACGAGTGTCCTTGACATATATTTCAGATCTCTCATCTGTTCAAATGTATCATCTGTAGGGTAGAACTGTATGCTATGTGTGATGTATACAACTATATCTTTTACTTCGTCCACCCTCCTCAGGTCTGAAATACTGGGTATTTAAAGATAATAACGTGGAGGAGGGCTACCCTCGTCCAATCAGTGACTTTGGCCTACCCTTGGAAGGAGTGGATGCAGCCTTTGTTTGGCTACACAACGACAAAACCTACTTCTTCAAGGACAACCACTACTGGCGCTACGATGACCACCTGAGACATATGGATATGGGCTACCCTAAAGACAGCACGCTTTGGAAGGGGCTGCCACCACAACTGGACGATGCCATGAGGTGGTCTGATGGTGAGTAGCCTTTAAAACACTTTCTTCTTCCATCATTTACATGGACTTTAAAAACACACACACACACACCACACACACACACACAAATAGATGAGATTTAATCCACAGTTATGCTTGGCTTGAAAAAAAGACAATTTTCTAGCTGCCTATTGGGACCACGGTTGTTTTTTTCAGGCCCGAATCTTCCTCTTGCTCCTGCTAGTGAATTTCCAGGAACTCGCTGGCATGTTGGAAGATATAATACCTCAGGAGCAGCCGGTTCTGCCCTCTCCTAATGGGCTGTGCACAAGACACAAAAAGAGGCAGTGTAATTTAGATCCTTTGTGCTCTTCAAACTATTGCATAACGAGTAATGAGTAAAACCAATCACTCTGAAGAGAAATGTAATTTTGACCAGGAGATCCATCATCTCATTCTTTGTCACTACCCAAAGTTTGAGACTGGAGGTGGAGGTGCACTAGAGTTCAGTTCAATACTTTCCTCCTTTAACTGAACCTGCGTTCAGTAATCGACTTGTTTTGGCTGCCTGTCAATATGGATGAAGCCACCTACTAGGGCTTGTAGCATTGAAAAGCAGTCTTTTTTAATAAACTCTGGGTTCGCTTACTACGTTGTTGGTGCTTTTTTTATGTGTATGGACTCTTATCATGCTACTGCAGAGGTTTAGTGCTATTTTGAGCAATATTAGGGGTTAAAAAAAGCTGTTTTGGATGGTTTAGCGCGCCGCCCCAAGTTACTCAGTGTTAGCCATGACTGGCTGTTAGCGACTGTCTGGGATTTCTCTGTTAATAGGTGATCAATGAAAAAACTGTCTCGATTATTAGATGTATTTTCAGGTCGAAAAAGACCATGGAATGCAAATACTCCAGAAATACACTTTTTAGGTTTATGTTTATCAGATCGTGTAACAATGTCTGAAACCCCCATTACAACAGCAGAAATCGGCCGGCTTTTGCCTTCAGAAGGGCTCAGATGATACATCACACAGACTAGTTTGTTACAATGGGTTTATTTAAAATACTGAGTTACCTAAAGTGTGATCAATGTATTTTACACTTACCTGCTCTCTCCTGTGCTGAAAGTAAAGCAAGTAGGCTAAAAGTTAAATTATATAACACCTTTCTTGAGCGTAACAAAGTGTTTTTCGATAAAATACAAAAGCAGACATAAAGCAGATGTCTCTCTGTCTTTCACTGTTTCAGTAATATGAAATCTTCTCTAAAGAACTTCAAATAATGCATGTGTGATAATAAAGCTGCGTTGCTACTTTTTCAATATTTCACAAAATGCATGATCCAAACCATATCCCCAAAAGTAATCTATCACCCCGAGTAAAACTGTGTGTAGAATGAAGCCAGTGACATATTTTGACCTCTTCTATCTTTATTAAAAATTGATTATAAAGACATAGTGATTGATTATATATAACTTATAAATGATGAATCACCACTGTCTGTTTCTTCCAGCGATAAATGATTACATTTCTCAGAGAAAAATAGAGTTGTAACACTCCACCCGAGCATCAGACCACTGGTAGCTGCTGGTATTTGTTGGTGCCAAAGGCAAGGCTGTGCAATATCCTTCTCAGGGGAAATCCTCAAAGAGAAATGAATTACAAGAGAAATATGAGGCAGAGATGGGACAATTATGCAAGTTAGCAAACATGCAGCTTCAAGTCTTGGATCAAGTTTCACAATCAGATTACAAATTCTGAGCCAACTTCCCTGGAGTAGTAAAACACTGAACTAGTTGGAATTACTTGAATATGTGTCTTTTTATCCATGTTAACAGCATGACTTAATGGTTGAACATTCATGGTTCCCTGAGGATGAAGTCTAATGACTTTGATGATCCCTTACATCTGGCACAAACATAAGGTAGACATTTGTGGTTTTGAGTAAAATGCCTTAACAACTCATAGATGGATTGCCACGAAATTGTATACACACACATGTCCCCTCATGTCTCCCTCAGGATGAGGTGTAATTACTTTTTTGAGTCCCTTTTCATCCAGCACCATCACCATTTCAGATTTTCTATCTGCTCAAAACTTGACTAGATACTAATCTGTTTAATGATAATGTTAGAATGCTAACAAGCTAAACTAATAACTGTTAATCACCAGTAGGATGCAAGATGGCGGGAAATCTTCATGCAAATTGTCCGTATTGTCCTGTTCCACTTTCAAAAAAAGGCAACTGTGGGTCACTGAGGCCATGCGTGTCCGAGACCTCCGCAGGTGGGCCGCAGTCACGTTGCTTAAGATTAATAAAGAGAACTGACCAGTTTGCCTGAAGAAAGGTTCATCTCAGATCCAAATCATATAATTATATAGCCTATCATTTCTGATTATGTTTCAACATATAAATAAGCTTGAGTGACAGTAAACATGGCTGCGTACAGTTAGGTCTCACAGGTGCGTGCACACACACACACACACACACACACACACAAATGATTGTAACTGATTCATTTTTCTTTCGTCTCCACTCTTATGCATGTCCACTCCTGCCAGGTGTCCAGGGCACTTCAGCCCTAGTTAATTGGCCTTTTGCACATATATTTACTTATTTATTTATTTGTTGGTTGATCCATTCAACAGTTTTCATACATTTCCGTGAGAAAATCTGTGGTTGGTGTGAAACGGCTTTAAGATGGTAATCATTCTAACCATTCTACCTGCTAAATGTTAGTATGCTAGCACTATGAGTGTGAGCATGTTAGCATGCTGGTGTGAGCATTTCACTCAAAGCACCCCACAGAGCCACTAGCATGGTATAACAAATTGTGCCAGAGTGTGGCAGGAATGCAGTATTTTTGTAGGTTAACCCATTTAGCATCGTCCTGGTTCACCCGACAAAAAGTCAATGGGATTTTCCCATTAGGTTTTGGATTATTGCGGAAACTAAGCGCTGAACAAAAGCTTATGATAACCAATATAATGAAAAAATTAACATAGAGTTTATAATCTTCTGTGTAAAATGCAATTGCCAGAAGTAAATCTTACGTTAGGCTATAAGCTAAACAGCAGCACTGTCACATGACACATGACAACGTTACCACCACTGGCTTCCGGCTGATTTCGCATGCTCAGCATGATGATGTTTAATGTCTCCAACGACCTCTGTAGTCTCATTTAGCCACTTGTTAGCAAGCATATTTTTTTAAGACGTGCAAAAGCTTAAAGAATTCGTGATTGAATTGATGTTGATGTTATCTTATTTCATCTAGAGTAGTTTGAATTCAAATTTAATGTAGTTTAAATCAACTTATATTGCTCATAGATAAGACATTTCAATTAAATTACAATGTAAGATTTGACATCATTCATAAAGTACATTCTGCTATGACATTTATTATTATTTTACTGAAGTTGGTTTATTTTGGCAGTCTTCTGGTTATCCATGCACATTTTTTGTTGGCATAGCTTCAGTATGTAGATTAGAGGTGCATTTGCATTTGATTGTTTGTTTTTTTTCATCCATCATACTATTTTTTTTAGCCTTTAATCTGTTATTTTGACGTAGCACACATGTTCTTTTTTTTGCTACACATTCACACAGTGGAAACTTTGGAGCTCGCCCAGTGTAATCGCAGTGAGCAGCTCCACTGTAGCAGCTGAGCGTCAAGGTCACAATGCCTGCTTCCATCAAAGCATGACAGTCATTCAATCCCATGCGCATGTTAATGAGAGGTGTAAAGTGGTCTGACACTATTTGAGAAACTTTGTGCAACATGTTTTTTTATGTTAGGCTGTTGTGTGTGTCTGTGTATTGGACTATGAATGTTAGGGCATTTTTTGATTTAAAAAATATCCCCAGAGCCACTGAGTCCTGATATTTGAGGTCACTCTCAGTGGGAGCCTGGATGACCGTAATCTCCCCCTACAGTATATGAACACAAGGAGGCTCTTTCTCTGTCAGGTATTCGGTCTTCCTCCAAGCTCTTTGATGTGTGGGTGTGTGAGAAGAGGCCAAACGCACAGTCCCGACTCCCCTTCACCTGCGGCTATTATCGCCACAGAGCCTGGAAGGGTACACTTGGAAACCGGCACACACAGACAATCCATGGGCCATGGGAACTGGAGATACCTCAAAGCCTGTTTTCTGTTTGTTTCACAAGCTCAGAATGAATAGAGCAAGAAAAGACAGGGGAAACAGACGTGGGGAGGGAGAAAAGAGCGATATGACAGCAAGAGAGAGAGAGTAGATACGGTGACACCTCATTATGAAAATAGAACAGAAAGAAGGAGAGGGATATGTGAAAAGGAGAATCCAGACAGGAGGAGATATGGGGACACCTGAAGAAGGAGATAATAAAGACAAGACAAGAGAAGGAAAAGAAGAGATGTTAGAAAGATAGATGACTTGGCTCAGAGGAAAGATCAGACAGGACAGGGAAATCATAGAGGCAGAGAAAGGCTGTAAAACCATTGAGAATAGTTGCTGTGGAGGAAAAAAAGGGGTATAAAGGGCATAAGTGTAGCTGTAATGATGATGATAATCATGGCTGCTAGCATCAGTATGGCACCCAGGAATAATTTTGCCTTTTAGTCATAGCGAGACAAAGGTAAAGGGAGTGGAAAATGAAATTTATCAGGCATGAAGATTATCTTTAAACTGTAGAGGAAGATCAAATAGACAAGTCGGTCGCCGTAATTGTATTGGTGTCACATTAGTAGAGTCAAAGCTACAACATCTGTTACGATAAAGTCAGGAAGTGATTCATGTAGTGATTTTGGACTCAAGGGTTTAAAATCTCAGGCAACATCAGAGTGATGGGCTCCAGAAAATACTAAAACAAAGGAAGAAATCATTTAGCTGAGCTAACTTGGATAGCAAGTTACACTACAGAGATTTCTTATGAAACTACAACTAAGCTAGCAAAGTAACTGACAACTGACACAGAAACTCTACCACAAACAACAATGGTACTTCAAGAAGAAAAGCCTTCAGTGCCGTTCTCTTCTTTCACTAAAGAAGAACTCTCCAGTTATCTTAAGAGTGAGACTATTGCAGCATATAAGCTAATCTCTTTAGGAGCTGCCATTATTGTTTTGAATGAGTGTCGGCACTCCTCCCTCTACTGCCAGTAGCTCAAAACAGGACGCCTATTTGTCAGCGGACTTTTAGCTGAAACTCAAACACATTACGTGAAGCTTGACCAGATGGATTTTTGTGTGACATGTGAACGTGTTTCTCTAGTGATATTGTGTGATATCGTGTGATATCGCAAGAATTTGTCTGCTTTGCAAGGTAACCTGAAAGCCCTCTTTAACATACAACATGCAGTAAATATACCATACCATACCAAATATACCTTTTGCCAAAAAACAAAACGCAAATGTGGATTAACAGATACACCCCTTTAACCCAGCAGAGGGTGCTTATGTTGCACATAACTCACCAATCCCAGTGGAAAACTAATAATAATACATTATAAACAGTTAACAGTATTGACAAAAATAAAATAGTCCATCCATCCATCCATCTTCAACCGCTTGTCCCTGTCGGGGTTGCGGAGGGGCTGGAGCCAATCCCAGTTGATATCGGGCGTGAGGCGGGGTCCACCCTGGACAGGACGGCAGTCTATCACAGGACACATAGAGACGAACAGAGACAGACAACAATTCACACTCACATTTACACCTACAGGCAATTTAGAGTCATCAATGAACCTAACACGTGCATATCTTTGGACCGTGGCAGGAAGCCGGAGAGAACCCACACAGACACGGGGAGAACATGCAAACTCCACAAATAAAACAGTAAATAACATAATAGTAAAATGTGAAGAGACTAGTAATAAAATATTAGTACAGTTATAATAGCAAGTAATGGTAAACAATGCCCAGTACTGGCAAGTGGAATGATTAGCTCTGCTACACAGCTCAAGCCTGCTACAGCTAATTTCTCTGTATCATAGAGCCCCATTGTTGTACAAAACTATTGAAAATAACATCAATGAGCTACATTGTTGCACTGGATGACAGCAGTTCCCTCATTACCATTAACATGGGCACTGTAGTTTATTCTGAATAAAGCCCACAAACACAGTCTTGCAAGTAGCATGTATTAGTCCACAGCTGAAAATAGTCGCCATAAATCCACTATTTACTCCTGTTGAGTCCCCAGCTGCTGGAGGAGATTACTGATCATTTGTTTGAAGTGAAACAATATTTGGATTTACATCTTCAGTATTTAAAAATGAATGTGTTTGAGGGAAAGATCTTTTCATGTGATTTGTTGAGTTTTCTTATGTTTCAGTAATGAATTAATAGAACACATTTTTATGATAAATAAATCTGATCCCCCTCTCAAATTATGTTTAGGCTCTAGAAAATATTGCACAATAAATTAACTCTTTTCAGATGCAAATTACTGTCACCATATTCAATGAATCAGACTCCTGTTTAAGTGTCATCATTTGTTAAGCCATCGATTCATTTTCACTCAGATAATCTGAAAACCATCTGATTCAGGTGTTAGTCAGTGGTGATGTGCTTGTAAATTTGTTTACCACTTTGGACAGCTCTAGGACTTGTACTTGTACTTCCAATAATAGTGATAGATGGAAAAGGAGAGTTTGTTAGTATGTGTACTCTTGGACTTCTAACTTTGAGAGGATTAAATTTAGTATTCGACTTAGAGAATGAGGGGGTTTGGGGAAAGTAAAGATAATATATAGACTATACGGTTTATCCTAATTTCAAAGTGCTTCAGTGAGCTGTTTTGGGACTTGTATTTATGGTTAAGGTACTGGACTGAGAGAAACAAGTCCTTCAAGATTTATAGGTAGAATTTGTGTGTCTGTGTACACATCACTATAGAGCACATCTTATTGCTATTCCAACAAGCTGCAGCCCAGCCTGAATATATTCTCATGATTATACGCAGAGAATCAACTCCACTAGGTCTAGGTTGTAAAAACGAAAGATCAGCGATTGTGTCTGCCATTTGTTGGCATTTGTTATCAAGGCCAAAGCGTGGATAAAAAGATGTAAAGCCAGGAGTTCTCACTCTTCTTTGTACAGTGCTGTGAAAAAGTCCTTGCAATTTTTTTCTGTTCCTGCTTTTTTGGCACACTTGCATGCTTGAGATAGTCACATAGTTATTCATATCAAACAAAGCTAACCTGAGTAAATACAAAATGCAGTTTTTAAATGAGGATTTTGTTTATTAAGGGAAACAAGCTACAACACCAACCTGGGCCTAAAAGGGAAGTGAAAAAGTAATTGCCCCCTAAACCTAATAATTAGTTGTGCCACTCCTGGCAGCAACAACTGCAATCAAGCATTTACTAGAACTGGCAATGAGTCTTTCACAACGCTGTGGACGAATTCTGGCCCAGACTTGTGGCAGAATTATTTTGATTCAGCCACATTGGAGGTTTTTCCGGTATGAACAGCCTGTTTAAGGTCATACCACAGCATCTCAATCAGGAGTTTAAAGTTCTACTTTTGACTCGTAAGTCCACAGAATATTTTACCATAAGTTTTGGTGATCATCAAGATGTTTTTTTTTGGCAAATGTCGGACGGGTCGTTGTGTTCTTTTTGGTCAGCAGTGGTTTTCACCTTGGAACTATCCCATGGATGCCATTTTTATTGGAGACTTTTGTGGTGTTTTGGAGCTTCTGATGCATGAAGCATTCTGTAGTTACTGTATTCAACCAGCAGCGGGTGCTGCAGTGAGCCCCTTCCCCGTCCCAAAGCCCTCACAGGCGGGTACTGGCGCGTTACTTTATGTGACCTTCTTGGCAACTTTATTTATTAAAAGCTAATAGCGACTAATTTAGAGACTTAATCAGACCATCCGGAAAAAGGGAGAAATCTGTGGTTGGCCTAATTCATTCCCATGCATGTCGCTCAGAGTACAGTTCAGTCTATTGGTCCGTGTCTCTCTCCATGCAGCAGTACTGTTGTTGTTATGTGACACCGTGGGGGTCAGAGGTCCGAGGTGGGGAGAAGAGGGCATCGTTAACAAAGGATGCGGTTTCAACGTCCAGATGACAACGTCACGGGGGGGGGGGGGGGGCGTACCCAAATCTTCCCACTCTGGGACCTGGTTACAAAAAATACCGTTGTCAGGTTCCGGTAACGTCGGCTGCGTGTGGATGGTCGGCAAAAACGATACTAAAGTTGTGCGGCCAGGTTGGTTTGGATAGCTTTTTTTCCCTTAATAAACAAAGCCATCATTTAAAAACTGCATTTTGTAGTTAGTCAGGATATGTTTGTCTGATATTAAAATGAGTTTGATGATCTGAAACATTTAAGTGTGATAAAAAAGCAAGAACTGAAGAAATCTCTAAGGGGGCAATTATGTTTTTTCAGCTCACTGTAGGTTAAAGAGCCATGCAGGCAATGCCAAGTGATGCTCAGTTTTATTGCTCACAAATATTCTTTGCGAAAAAAATACTCCATTCGGGGTACAGGTCCTTGACTGCACCATTCAGAAGTAAACTGAATGCTTTAATCATTATCTATCCTTCGTTCCTGTTTTCTCTTCAACACTCAGATGAATGCAAGGCGCATAACTCTATGACAGAATAAGATGAGACGTATTGAATCCCAAAGAACATTTACTCTACGGTTAACAATGAGGGAGCATTTTTTCAATTCCCCCAAGCTCTCTCTCGCCTCTTATTCATTTCAGTCACCAAAAAATGAATGAGCCACAAAACTATCAACTGTTTACTTCTCTCTTGTTTGTCTCAGTCAACAGCCTTGTGGGAGTTGGTGGCCTTCCAGTTTACCAATTCAGGAAACTCGATTTGAGTTGGTGAACCAAATTCAAAATTCTGTTGTTTTTTTTGTCCTATTATGAGCAGATGTTCAAACAATACATACAGTCAAGTTTTATATTCAAACTAGATATCACATTTGACTCGGACAAGAACAAAAAGAGCATGTGGCGAAAATATTCAACTAGTATACAGTAAATACCTATTTACCTGTGCACATCGTTTAATTTTTTGGTTTTGTACTGCCAGAGTCTGCTTAGTATTTCGAAAACTTTAATTAACGTAAGTACCCTGAAGTCAAATGACAGGTGCAGTAGGGGTCGTCCAGATCGACTGGCACAATGCAATTATGGTGTCAAGAATGCCCATTAGGTGTTTCTGTGTACTGGGCTGGCATGAAGACCCCACAAAACTACATAAACTCTTTTCCGTTTGTAGTTTGAGTAAAAAGTATAATTTCATTGCAACAAAACTAACAATATCATTAAGGCATAATGTTTTTGGATTCTTCTGATGATAATCACTTCCCCTTAACAGCAAAAAAAAATCAACCCTATTTTTCCCCCAAAGACTTCAATTCAAGGAGTGTTTATGTATGCTCCCGCGGGTGCTCAATTATCCATTCTCTTCCCACGTGGGTGCTCAATCGTGCATCTAGCGGCACTGAAGTTCTTGCCTTCAACATCTTTAAGAACATTATACAGGATACATATGCCACTTTAAATTTCGTTTAGTCCCCTGTTAAATCATTGCGGCCCCACAGTAGCAACCGAAAAAATAAAAGCATGTGACAACAAATGGTGAGTGGTAACACTGATGTGTGTCAGCTTTGCTATTATTAACACTGCCAAGGAGGTTATATTTTTTGGTTCGGTTTGTTGTTTTTTTGTCTGCCTGTCAGCAGGAAAAAAATCTACTGGCTCAATTTTCATGAACCTAGGTGGAAGGGTGTAGCCTGGGCCAAGAAAGAACCCATTAAATTCTGGAGTAGATCCTAAATCACTTTGGTTAACATTGTGAGAAAGGGCATACCCTTGGCGGAGGTCTGCGTTCTCTGAGTGTCCTTCTAGCCTTCATATGGAGATAACTGAGCCTACCTTATATTCACAGCACGCACAGCAACTACTTATCAGGTTGTTGGTTTTTTAGTTATACGACTTAAGACCAGTCTTGTGTGAGTACACTAATACTTACACATGTGATTGATTCAAGTCTGTGACACGTCAAGAGGAAACGATGAAGAATTGATCATACTCTTTTCTAAAGAGTAAGAATGAACATCATGTCTTTTTTTTAAAGTGTGAGTGCTTTTGTGTGTAGCATTTAAAATCAGGGTCTAATTTGAAAAACATGGCACAGTCAGATACTTTTGAAAAGGGGGAAAAAAAACATCCTTTATCCAAAATCTGAAATGATATGCTCTAGAAATCGTTCTGCACTCTCCTCTCCAAAACTCTCTTGTGTGGGATTGCACTGAAGGAATAAAATTATATGATTCTTCACAGTGGATTTATGGTCGTACACACCGATATGTATCTTTAATCCCACGCTGTTTCACATTATTCCCTCCCCCTCTCAAAAAGGTGTACTGTGGGGTCTGTTAATAACAGTGTGAGGGTACTAAGCATAAACACTCTGCACCCTGGATCACTGATTCATGAAATGGCCTTTGATGTTACGTATGTTCTCTGTTTGTTGTGTATTCCACAACCGAAAAAGAAAAACAAAGACAATTCTGTTCCTTGTGTAGAGACTAAAGCACATAGTCTTGCATTGTATGATTCTAATACCAACCCTCTGCCCTCTCTCTCCCTCTCTTTTTTCGTAGGCTCGTCCTATTTCTTCAAGGGGAAGGAATACTGGCGAGTGCCAAGCAGCGACATGGAAGTGGAGGCAGGATACCCCCGCCTCATCTCTAAAGACTGGCTGCTGTGCACCGAGATGCAGTCGGACTCTCCGGACACAGAGCCCAAAAACACGGAGACGAGAGTCAACGTGCACCATCACCCAGACCACGCAGAGAATGGATACGAGGTGTGCTCCTGCACCTCTGACACCGCCTCGCCTTTGGGCGCCCGCCCCTCCCCATCTCCTCTGTGGCTGCTGCCACCTCTCTGGACGCTCTCGCTGGCCCTCCGTTCTGAACTGCTATGATGCCAAAGCATGGGACCCCTCAGTTCCTGAGCTCTTTGGTGGGGGGCCAGTGGATACTCAGTGGAAGCAAAAACTGGAGTTTCTTTGTTTTGTTATTATATCTTTTGGTATCCTTTTGCGCTAATTTTGCTGTTATTTATTTTACATGTCATTTGGTGGGCACTGTCAGCTAAAGTAGCCATCATTATAGGCATCAACCCATAGATGCTTCACAAGGTTTTTTACTGAGTGGTTAAACTGCTTCAACTCTGCAAGGAAATATATGTTATAAAAATGTATTCCTTGAGGTCCAACAGTTATTATTTGACTCCATGTGCAGATTTACAGCTGCAATGCCTCACATACAGACATATGTTAAAGGAATCCTGGGATTTAGGCAGGTGCAGAAATGTGCCAACATACACACTGTTTCCTGTTTTATGAAATTACAGCAGATGCTTTATTACAGGGTTGGTTCACTAGAATTACTTCTAAATTGCCAAAAAAAAAACAACACATTTTCCCACTTACCTCTAGTGGTATCTATCCGTGTAGATGGTTTGACTTGTATGTAGGTTCTGCTCCTCAATACTAAGTGGAGGTGAAATGAATTTATTTGTGCTGTTCAACACACTGAAAATCTACTTTTGAAAAACAATTAAGTTGTGCTTCTTAGCAAAAACAATGTCAGTGTTACTCTGGATAATCCACAGAACCCATCATTACACATAGTAATAGGGACATTTGAAGTTATAAAAGTAATTTTAGTTTACTATGCTGTGCTCATTACTAACAATTTCCATCCACCTAACATTCAGTGTGCAAACTTCTTCATGTCAGAGCCGTAAGGATGGATGATGAGTAGGTGGATGGACTTTCCTTCCCTCAGCTGTACTCTGAAGCGAGGAACTTCTGCTCATGTGCGCACTCCCACAGGTTCATCATTTCCACCTCTGGTTCAGAAGCATTCCCTGCACTTGGTTTTCTTGTATCTTATATATCAAATTCAGATGAAATAATAAATGATTCCAATGTATTTTACACATTGCTTTGATCAGGTCATAAATTTATAGAGCTGTTTGACCGTTGGACAATTTCATCACCCCTAGCTCCTTTCTTAAGAGAACACCCTGGCCCCTGGATTTATTCTTGCTGTAAAGATATATTTACCTATTGACTGATACATCTGAGTTGAATGGTTCTGCCATTATTGCATAACTGAGTGGACTGTGTATATTTTAAGCTGTGTTTTCTAATGTAAAATATTTTTGTAGAAAAATTAAAAACAATCTGAAGGACTTTATTGGCTAACTGTGGTCACATGACTTTGGAGATTATTTTAAGTACTTCCCACTGCGCAATGTGACGTCAGAGTGACGTAATTTCTATGTCATTTTTGGACGTCCAATTTCATTCCACTGAAGGGGTTGTTTCGTAATGCCAGGAAACAACTTTTTCGACGTTTACGAAACGTCCGTGGGACCTCTGTGTAAGGACTATTTATATTGCTTTTCAACATCAAATTTTAGACCACTTCTATAATAACATGGGTCACAGACCTTATGGCTGCCATTCAGCGCCTACGGTCCCTCCGACCACCACCTCAAACATACAGCATTCAGACACCAACTAACGATCATGCCACAAGGCAGGGCGGGGATCGAACCCTCCAAGCATTGGCCAACTCGCTCTACCACCTGAGCCACAGCTCAGCAACAGCAGATATAGCAACAGGTTGTTTGCTGCTGGCAGCTAACATTAGCTTGTTGCTCCTGACCTGCATTTTCTGGCTCAGTAGTATTTGACTGTGATAGTGAGGTGGACAGGCTACCATGAATTTTTTTTTCCAAAAAGAAACCTGATAAATGCAAAAAATACATATATGCATAAATAAATAACTTGATTGTTCAAAATAAACCAGTTAAAGAAAATCAGGAAAATGTAACATACCAAAAAAAAAAAAAACATCATGTACATTTCCTGCACCTGTTATAGATGTCCACATGACGTCCAAAAAAATGTACCCAGCTCAAAGGTCAATTGATGAATGTCAATATGACGCCCAAGTTGGGTTATGGTTGGGCGTCCAAAAAGGCGACCTAGTTTGGACGTCAAATAGATATCCAGAATTTTCATGGACCGACAGATCAAATATAGACATTATTGGACAATACTGTCCAATGTCTAATGTTTAGTGGGTTATATGGTCGCTTTCAGTCACCACCGATTGAATTGTTTCTCAGTTCTCTTCTCACACTGTTGATGTAAGATGCCGTGCTTCCCAAACCCAGAGAATTGTAAGCCGCTCTCACTGAAACAGTCGCATTAACCCTAAAATAAATTTGGGACAGGGAGTTTGATTACTGACAGTGGCAGCGAGTGGTACCGGTCACATAGCATTAGCCGCTGAGGTGACGTGCAGGGAAGCTGGCAGTATTTTTTTGCACTGAGATGTGACTTCTCAGACTGCAGGCTCAACGTTTTTTTCCTCAAAGACTCAGGCAGTAGCTGAAAGGTGAATCCAGGGGAAAATTAACTCGGAAAACCACCCACCGCTGCTCGTTAGGCTTAACGCTCTGAGCGACATAGTTATCAGCGACACCTCAATTTTTATCATGTCCTCTTTTCTATTATCCACATTTCAACAGCTGAACAGTACAGTGCAGAGGGGATTGTCAGTAAAGGGAGAGGAATCACTGGTGTCGTAGCTGTCAGCCGCTGTCAGTTACAAGCTAACAAACTACAGAAACAAGTAAAAGATGCCTACTAAACTTACCATTCTGTTGTGTCTGCTAGTCATCGATTTTCGTGCACAACATATTTCTTATTGGAGTCTGGGTCTGACTGAGGGACGGTGAACTATAGTTACAGATCGCAAGCTCATAGAGTTCTGCAAGCAGACACTCTGGGCTCCATGTGGAGCCATCCACCCGCAAGGCTCCATGAGACAGCCATCCGCCCAAGGGGCTCTGCTGCCCTGTTGACCCGCCGTTTCCTGAAACCTATCAAACTTGTAGGCCTGGCTGTATCTTTTCGTGTCTAGCTATCTTGATGCGCACTGCTATTTGCAACCTTTGGGAGAGGCTAGAATGTCACCGAAAGAGTCACAAGCTAGCATGAGCATGAGCAGCGGTGGGCGGGACAATGCCAGATCCAGAAATTCTTAACGAGGGAGAACGAGTAGATGTGAATTCAGCCCCTTCTCTGAGTTTTTCTGAACTTCCTATTTGGGAAAACCAAATATTAAATCATAGCAGAATTGTTATTGCATACTTTAAAATGTGTCTGGAGTGGAACTTTAAGTAATGTCGGTGTGTTTGTGTTTGTGTGGAGGTTTATTCTACCCAAAGGCTGCAGATGAACACCCAACAAAAATGATTCCGCCCCAAAAAACTTCATTCTGTTTTGGGGTGAAATTAAGTTTAAAAGTTTAAAAAGTCAGTCAACTGCCATTTCTGCCAGGAGCAGCAGTTTTCCTTCCTTCCTTTTGACACACTCGAATGGTGTTAATTAACTTGTGTGGCTCAGCAGCCACCAGGGGAACACCTGCACCCACAGGCAAATACAGCATGGACAGGTCACTTCCTGGCTGTATGTCCTGTTTGCCAAGACACGATTAACCAGCCAGTTACATGTGTTTAATCAAGTAATATTGAAATGTTAGTGGAGATAAAAAGTACAAATTCAATGACTATGATCAAATAGTCTAAATAATTCATAGAGCTGCTTCTATAGTTGCCACACGACACTTTCAGTGCTTAAGTCTCCAGTTGGGCCAGGCAGAACCAATCAATCTCTCGCTACCTAACATATTCAAGAGTAGACCAGCTGCTTGGAAAGCCGAGCAGTTGCAGTGGGATGGTTAACAGGAAGAGGAGAAATAATTGGACAGAAATTGACAGATTAATAGACAGATGGAAACAAGCAAACTGAAGAATCTGAAGCCAGAGAACAAAAGCAACCAACAAACAGAAAAAGACAAACGGATCCAGAGAAGAAAAGGAAAATTTCATCTCCAGAGACAGTGGCAAAGGTAAAGAAGCAATTTAGCATTAAGTACGTAATCCATGAAGTAGAAACTGTTTCCCCACAGCTGTTCATACGATGTGTTAAAGGAAAATTCTGTTTATTTCAACTTGGGCCTTTTTTCCAGTGATTTCAATCATTTCTATCGGTTATGATAACAGCATACTGGTCAAAGTAACCTGGGCACAGGGCGACAAGGCTACATTAAGGTCCAACATGATAATCCGACACCAAAGAAATGTGAGGCAGCCCCCTCGAGTGGCTGTAGTAGTTATATCAGGCGCAAAGAAAGAAGTCTGGTGACATAGTATAAACAGCACCTATGTAGGGGGAGACTTTCACTCACCAAAAGTTAATGTTATCTTTTTAAAGATTATCAGTCTAACTACTGTATGTTACTAAGTCATGGACTGCCATGACTGTCATGTCGTGTCACTTACTCCTGAACAAACTTACTCATTTATTTTGCCAGATTATTTTAACCATTTTATTTGAAGGCTCAACCTGAATCATCCAGAGTGTTGTAATAATCTTTCTCTGCATAGGTATACTGTGTGGGGACAACTATGGCAAGTCAAGGTCAAAGAAAGTTGGTCTGAACCAACACTGGGATGGGCCTATACAACACACAGTTTGGGTAATACTTGGCATTTCTTGTCTTTTCAAAATCTGTGTGTGTGCATGTGCGAGAGAGAGAGAGAGAGAGAGAGAGAGAGAGAGAGAGAGAGAGAGAGAGAGAGAGAGAGAGAGAGAGAGAGAGAGAGAAGAACTGCATTGATATATGAATTCTGAACCATGTTGTCACACACTCTCCCACTCTCTTTGTACCGTTGGTAGCTGGGGGGGGGGGGGGGGGGGGGTTCAGGACAGCTTTCCGTAGACAGGGAGGTGGTGGCCATGGGGGTGGGGGGGGGGGGGGTGAGAGGAGCAGCTGTTGTAGTGGCTGTCCATTTTGCATTCCCCCTGTCCTCACGCACACATCAAAGGATCTCGGAGCAGGACCCCTGAAGCCGGCACAGGTGCAGAATACACAACAAGGACCCTTAAACACCTGACAAGGAACAGCGTCGGAACCCTGGGAGGAAAGCCTGAGTAGTCACTTTTTTAAATGTAGGAACACTAAGTGGTAAAGGAAGGTAAAACCTCTGTAGACTTCACATGGTGTCATAGAGACGATTTTCCCAATATGTAATTGCCTTGAGTCACTTGGTTTGTATGCTGAGATACTGAACGGAGAGTTTAACACACAGCCGGTGAATACAGGGAATTTCAGACAGACATTATGAGAAAATGAATGTGTTTTTTAAACATTAAAGCATGTAAACATGTTCTAATAGAAACCCAGAATACAAGAGGGGGGAAAAAATCATTTTAAAGCATGTAAACATCCATACTTACATGCTGTGATGTTCTAAAGAGGTGGATGTTTATTTGTTTATTAACTTCAATAGCAATATGTATGTTTAATTATGAAGTCACTTTTGAAGGGGTTCTTTTGATCAATATTTAAGTCAAGTCAAGTTTATTTATATAGAACAATTCAACAGCAAGGCAATTCAAAGTGTTTCACACGGAACATTAAAAACATTAAAAAGAAACACATAAAATTACATTTAAATCACATTTATAATGACATTCAAATGAAATAAATAAAAGAGGGCAATTCTGAAGAGGATTTTGCAGATTAGATTGTCAGTTACATGTAATAAGAGATTAAGGTGCATTACAATCAGTTCAAATTATTTACTGGAAGTTGGCTGTAAACAGAAAAGTCTTTAGTCCTGATTTAAAAGACCTAAGAGACCTGCAGTTTTATGGAAATTTGTTGTGAAAAAATGTAGTGAGTAACATTTAGCTCATATTGAGGGGAGATGGATGCCACCTGGGTCAAAGAGGCACTAATTCCAGGGATCGTCCCAGATTGGCCACTGACATAAGATCACAGGGTATAAAAGGTTTAGAAGATGGCAAACCGGTCGGTATGTTTTTTTAGATTGTTTTTTTACTCTGGTCAAATGGAGGAACACCAGTGTTCTGTGAACTGTGAAGGTTTTACTGCAGAGGACTCTAAGCAATAACGGCACCAAAATAGTTTGTTTCTCCTTTTTGTAGCTGATGTGTGAATATTTTTTTATCAGGAAAATAAAGTATTCTCAAGTTCAGCACATAAAATCCATGTATAAATGCGCTAACCACAAGTTTTAAACCCCACATTTCTAACACCCTCTGCAAGCAAGCATGACTAAACCAAGACAGACAGGAGTGCGTTCAGCCATAGTACAAATATGAAGATTTATTTAAATACGCGAGACACTGTTGGCTGGGCATGGATCCCCTTTCTTTAACCGGAAATGACACCTGAAGGCCGACCGCGCCCATTATCAACAGCAGGGCCGGGCAGAGACAATCAATCAGTCTGAAGCTGAAATATTCACCAGCGGAACAATTTCCTGCAAAAACGTAGAATGTGTAGCGGGATGGTTTTGAGAGGATGCGGCAGGATGTAAAGTGTGAGATGGACCACCTGTTGTGGTGGAAAAACGTCTCAGCTCTGTTTTTTAAACACAGGTCTGATTTTTCAGCAACTATGTTCTTCATGAATTATTCACATCATGTAAAATAAATAAATAAATGTCGTGTTGCATAAAGCAGCAAGGCCCTGGGTTTGAATTGGACTTTGTATCTGGGTGTTTTTGTGATTGTTTCCTTCAGGTGCTGCACTTTCCTCTCTCAGTCAACACATGCAGGTGTTTCTGATTACAGAGTCACAGACTCTGGATCTTTAATGCATGCATTCTTGATAGTGTAATGGTACATTTGACTATTGTTATTTAATCATTGATAAAGGGTTTGCACATTGGAATTTTGCGAGGCTGTGTTGTATTTTTTATAAAGGTTTAAATGTATTTGTCGATTTCTCAATGTTCATGTAGGACAAATGTAACCTTGATAATGCATTTTGGCCTCTGGGTATTTAAACATTCATTTTATCGTAATCTACCCATTTAACAAAGCATATATGATTGTTACTATACAGGGTGTTTTCTAGCTCCATATTATTAGAGATTGTGTTACAGTGAGTTGATGTTTGTATTTATGCTGCCCTATTGGAGCATGCAGTGTCTTGCCAAGAGGAGCCTGGCTGGAGGAGCCAGGGATGAAACCGCTGATCTTCCAATTACTGGACAACCTGCTCCAGTGTGGCTTCTCACTGTCACAAATCATCAGCATGATGAAGGTCTTTGTGTGACCGAAAAATCACAAAAAAATGCATTTTTGTGTCTTGGAGATGGTTTGCAGCTTTTGACCTACTCGTCCCTTTCCTATGAACCTGTCTCATGAAATAGATGTGCAAAGCATTCTTCTGGTCAGAGTCTAAATTGCAACAATCCTCATGAGTGAAAGTGAATTGTAATTATAAGCTCATACTGAGAAAAAAAATAAAAAAATAATGTAGACACGCAATTTTAATTCATTCTTAAAACCTCTGCAACTATACAGAAAAGTCAAAGCTACTGTACATTTACCTGTAAATACCATTTGTTGACACTCTGCTGCCCTCTGCTGGTGAGGAAATAACATTTGCACGCGAGTTGGTGCCCCAGCAGGGTTGTAGGAGTGGATGCAGCTTGTGAGGTCAGGTCAAGCATAACCCTACTAATGTAATTCACATAAATACCGTATTAGTATTCTGATTTCAGATGTTTTCCATAATGTTTTCCAAGTGGTTTCAGAGTCATGTTTCATCACCGTGTCATTGACCAGGACATATAAATGACTTGGGTTCAGATGGGTTAAAGCCTTCTCAGTGTTCCGCTCACACAGACTTCTCCCCAGCCCGCTGACACAGTGTATCTGCAGGGGTCTCAGCTCTGATCTCCTCTCGTCTCTTTAAATGTCTGTGGGGTTCTGCCCAGAGAGTTTGACTAAAGTGTGTTCCCCTGGGTCTCCCATAGACCATTTCTCAGTTTTTCTTAGATCTACAGCCACTTCAGTTTCTGACCTGTGTTTTAAGTTTTATATATTCTACTTTAGGACTTCTGAAACACACCGATCTGCTCTAAGCTCTGCATCCTTACTTTGTAGGTGTCCTTCTTTTATTATTGTCTTTCTTCCAGATGAAGAAATGTCCTTCCAATCTATCTCTTTATCTTTTGCTGCCTCTTCAACTCTCTTCTCTTTAAGGCTTCTTCCTCATCCCTCATCCCTTTCTCGTCTGCGTTCACTGACTCTCTTGACTTGTCTCCTCTTCTTCCTCCTCTATTTTTTCAGTTTTAATAATTTCATTAGCTTCTCTCTTTCCATCAATTCCTTTTTAATTTGGTTTAATTTGTCACACTTTTTCACACTAAAAGTCAAAGAGTCGTTTTTCCCTTTACATGAAAAACTTTGGGTTCTAAAATGTCCTTGATCAGACTTTTACAGTGCTTATATTTTATTTATTTCAAATATTTCCCTGTTAAATGGTCATGTATCAGGGTCGGTTTCAGGATTAACATATTTAAATGCATAAGATAAAATAGGCCTGTGATGTGTACACCAGCTTAAAGTAAAGTATTGTGTGATTGATGCGTTACCGCGCCATCCCAAGGGATTTCCTCAAAGTATTATATCGAGCTGAGTACTCCACAAAAGCTAGAATAATTGTGTCATTTGCCAACTTTAAGCATTTCTATGCTAGACAAAACACCTCTATGCTCAAATGATAAGAGTGTGAAGGAGAAACTGAATAAGTGTAAATATGTCTTTATCCTTTGCTGTAATTGAGTACTTCTTTGGCAATGACATTACCATCCTCCTTTATTATTTTGGCGCCAGTAAAATAGCATTATGTCTCGTTAAAGCCCCATCAGAGAGAGTTCTCTGTGTCATTATATTAGGTGCAGAAAAGCTCATTTTCCAAACTGCATGTGTCAGCGTGCTCAGCAGACCATGGAATTATGGTCAGTAGAAAGTTCTGCTTTTCCTAAAGGCATTTCTTAAAAAATCCCTCTACAGTTTGTTTTTAAATATGTCCAAGATTAAGTATTGTATTAGATAAAAAGTCTTTTTTTTTTTCAGTTTTAGGGTATCATCATATTCGTTTTAGTATGCTGTTACCTGGTATTTATCACATCATATATATGTGGGAGCGTGTGTTGTTAAACATGTCTATAATCATTTTAATAATTCATAGGTTTATTTCACATCATATTTGCTTATATTTATTCCTCATACATACTAATCTATGTATAAATATTCATCACAAACAAACAAACTTTGATTTAGATGATCATAAATGTGCAAGGGTTTTGCACTTACATTTACGCACACTGGTTTAGGCCAGTAGTGTATTATATGTAGCTAAGTTTGTTGTTGTTTCCTGTTATCTGTATGTATTTTTCTACTTATCTGCATTGTCTTCCTTTCTTGTTCTAAGACTTTTCTTATCTCAAATTCTACATTTCCATCCCAATGTTCGATTTTTATCTTTTTCAGGGCACTGTTCATAGACAACTGTTGAGGATGAAGGCTGATTGCTGAAGTATTTGGATACAATCATTAATTTGTAGAAGAGACGACAACAGCACAAGGCAAATGTGACTATACTGGGAAAAAAGCTGAGTAAATGGATCATTCATATACAGCATATTTTTGGTAAAATATCCAGTAGGTGGCAGTATTGGCAAATAAAGCTTTAGGGAAAGTTTATTGTAGTTTCTAAACATTTCTTCCTAGCTCTAATGTTGAAGTGTGTTAAACTATCGTAATGGTACAGTGAAAGCGAATATGTCTACATTCTAGGTCTATTTTGGGGATCCTCTTTAAATGAAAGCATTGCAACAACTTGGCTTCACCTGATCAACAAGCCTCACCTAAAGACTAAGTAAGACATGCTGTCATTTCTGGGGATGATAAAACAGTCAGAAACTGGATCTTGGATTATGCTGCTTTGGATTCTGTATTACGTGCAGCCACAATGCAGTCTGCTCCACCCACTTTGCACTGGAGGAGGTTGTTTTTTTATTTAAGGAAAGAAGATGTTATGGATTTGCCCTCCCCATACAAACACACACTTCCCTTTCCCTGGATTTGAAATGACATGCCTGGATAGTAGGTCAGATTATTCATACCTCCAACTCGACATCCCACTTTATCCGAAGCGGTGAACACGTTGCAAGAGCCACATCTCTTAACTGCCACCGCCAGGGTCATGCACTGCATCTTTTCTGCTGCAGCTGAGACCAACTTTTCGAAACTCTTGAAACCACAACATTTCCTGTGCCATGGGTTATTTTTTCTGCAGCAGAACTGATGCATTACAGAAATAAATGTAATGCAGCAGATATACTAACATTTAACACATATCGGATGATCTGCAGTTTACTCTACGGTTGGATTCATTGCAAATCGCTGGATAAAACTGTGGATGAAATGACTGAAAATCCTATGCAAAACATTGACAGAACTTCATTTGCATTCCCATTACAGCACTGCCCAATCATGCTGAAATACCATTAGCAGAAGCAGATGTTAGTGATATCTTTTTCCACACGAACTTGACTTTGTAGCATAGTTGCAGAGGTGACACTCGCCTCAGGCAAGAGCTGACTGAATTCCATCTTCAAGCCCAAAGTTGAATCAAGCAGAGAAGTGTTTCAACACGCCTGCGGTTGGAGCGTAAAGGCCTCACAAAGGCAGCGAGCCGCTCTTTCAAAGAGTGCTGTAAAATCAAGAGAGGTGGGTCAGGTGAATAAAAATACTTTACAGTATGTACATCCTCAGCCACAACTCTCCCAATATACGATATACCCTCACACAAACATTTAAAGGTCCCATATTTTGCTCATTTTCAGGTTCATACTTGGGTTGTTACTAGAACATGTTTACATGCTTTAATGTTGTCAGAAACAAATACTTTTTCTCATACTGTCTGTCTGTGTTCGACATTTGTCTGAAACCCTCCTTTTTAGTGCCTGTCTCTTTAAGCCCCCCTCCTGAAAAATCCCAGTGTGCTCTGATTGGTCAGTGTTTCCGGATCTTCTGCATCTGCACTCTCTGCGTCTCTGCACCATCGTTGCAACTGAGAAATAACTGTAATGGCACTGTAACAGCACTTTCTACCTACATTATTTATAGTATAGTTGTGACATCACAGCCGTACAGAAGTCCTGATGACTGGTTTAAAGACACAGTTTCTGAATATGGGCTGTGTGCATTTCTCTTTGGACTGGGCGTTTTGATACTTTCACAGTATTTATATAGCACCAAGAGCAAGACCTAGACATCAAGCCATGGAAATCTCACTTTTTACAATATGGGACCTCTGAAGGAGGCAGTATATTTACGTTGTACATAGAAAAC
Organism: Echiichthys vipera; assembly: GCF_963691815.1. Classification (NCBI taxonomy): domain Eukaryota; kingdom Metazoa; phylum Chordata; class Actinopteri; order Perciformes; family Trachinidae; genus Echiichthys; species Echiichthys vipera. The sequence continues at coordinate 13,904,077 of NC_139841.1, forward strand.
AGTCGGTAAAACAAACTTAAAAAATGACCTCAAGAATGAGAACTATCTTTGAGTTTTCTGGTTGGCTGAGAGTATTTAAAGCCAGTTTGTTTTCATTTATCTTGTCAAAGAGTGCATTTCAGAACAACAACTTAGGGCAAAAGCAAGTCATAGCTGTTGAGTTCACCTTTATACTATTCTTCAACAATCATAACCTCATACTTTCATTTGTTTAACAATGGCACAGTTGTAACCCCTTAGTTGTTGTTCCTTTTTTCCTTAAATAGCTTTATGGTTTCAAAATTCCACCCTGTCTTACTATCATATTCTGTATCAGCTTCTTCCAACTCTTCACTGAAGCTGGATGTTTGCACTGAAGGAAACATTCAAACCCCTACAATCCATTTTTAATACGGTTGAACCATTCCACCAAATAGAAATATTTAGGATGTTCTGTGAATTACTTTATACACATTTCCCCCAGATTCAGTCTGACATATTTGGTATATTTTAGACCTCCACTAGAATATAAAATGTTCCCAGATGAAATTCATGTAGGATTAAACTCCACCGGGCTGTAAACTTTGATCATTGTCCTCTAAAGTGCTGCTCTTCCCTTCCTCCCATCAGTCTTTCATGTTAACGGGCTGCTAACTGCTGGCTCCATCAGAGAGCCCGCTCTCCTCTCAGGGTAGTGGAGGTAGAATGGGGTGGAGGGGCTGGGCCAAATGGCCTCATAGGATTATCAGCATTTTCAAGGCTACACCACAACTCCAGACACCTCTGTAATCTCCCGATTTGTTCTCAATACACAACCAGAGCTGCCAGGAAGGAACCTGTCTGCTCCTCCATCCCCCCGGGGCACTTTGAAATTCAGTTCACCGTCCTTCAACTTGGTCTGAAGGAGAGCGAATCTCTCATGAATTTCAGACCTAGTACATACACAGTGTATAGGTGAGCGCTGCAGGATCATCACAGTCAAGTTCCAGGGAAAATATTGTTTTTGTGGTATCTACAAAGTCATAGAAAACATTTTTGTTGTTTTTGAATCCCCAAAGGTCTGTATAAAAATCATCATTATAAGAACAAAAACAACAACAACAACAACCAGGCCAAACCGATTATGTAGAGCAAATCAAGAATGGATACACAAAGGTATTACGTGTTCCCATTTGAGGGATTATCTTTCATATAATTTTCAAAATGATTATTCTGGATGTTTGCTTTATTTAGATTAGATTATGTATTTTCCTTTTCTAGTTATTGGATTAGTTGCATAATTTTCTTAATTTAACTCAATTTGTTTTTGCATCATTAGTTTTTTGTTTAGGTTATGTGTGTGCGTTGGGTTAGGGCCCATGTTTTTTTTTTTTTTTACCAGAGCAAGAGAGGCAGCGGGAGCCATGATTTGTTTGTTCCTTTGTTTGCTTGATTTATAATACATCATAAGAAACTCAGAACCTTGGCACAGACAGTGGACTTATTTCTAAACCACCTACTCCTGGTGCGTCAGTGACTGTTTGATGACTTAAGTTTGATTTTGCTGAAAATGGCCCCAACAATAATACAATCTAAAGAAATCTTCCATGGCGACTGTTGTTACCCACGGGCCCATAGTATGGCAACAGATCACACATCAGGTATTCTCACCTGCCCCCTCACTCTGCTCTGACTACACCCCCTTTGACTGTTCAGACCCCACCCTTCTCAGTGATGACCAATCAAGTTCAAGGCTCAGACTTTTCAAGGATAGAGACCCCTGGTGCATTTAACTTCAGTATTAGTACATCTGAAAGCAGCACTTGGTCACAAGACTTCTATGTTGGTGTCAAGGACATAATACCATGCAACACATCTCTGGTAAGTTTGATCTCATTAGTTCTAACTATGCTCTATGAGAAAGCATGTGCAATGTGATACTGGACTGGAATGATTTGTTCCTTTTGGGCTGAAAGGTAATGCAAAATGCATTTGACCATGATCTATTAAAAAGATGTTTCATTTGCTTGACTTTCATCCACAAACACAACACATTTCTTCTGTGATGTTTATATTGATTTGAAGATAATGTGGGAACTAACAAAACGATTCTAATCTATTATATAATGTCTAAGGTTCTGCAGTTATTTGTGAGAATATATATTTAATTTTTACTAGTATAAACAACTTCTAAAAATCAGTCATATGTTCTATAAATCGACCTAATTTTGCAAAACTGCTTTTGTGTGTTTTCTCCACAGACTCCAAATCCAATCGGAGCATGCCCCTCTCCCCTCCGGCAGCTGACTCATACCAGCAGGGCTGCATCAGGTTGACCCTGGAGAATGCTCCTCTCTGGAAGTCCTTTCACAGCATTGGAACAGAGATGATAATAACAAAACACGGAAGGTAACTGAAATCCTCCACTCTGCTTTCTAAAAAAAAAAACAGTGGTGCTTTGTATCATTTATCACATGGACCAAAACGTACAAGAAATTCCCCATGCTTAGGTTACAGAGCAGAGACTTTCGATGCATGTATTTCACAAAATGTTTAAAACCGTTCACTGACTCGTGACTTTGTCTATTTCTTTCAGGAGAATGTTTCCACATTGCAGCATCCGTCTATCTGGGCTCCAACCTTATGCAAATTATGTCGTCATGGTGGATATGGTTCCTGCAGACAGCTTCAAATACAAGGTAAATGCATATGCAACACACACTGAATGGTGTATGGTGGGATTAAAACCAGCAGATTGCAGTATGTAAAATGCAGCAGTCTGCAGCCAGACACTGGCCTGCCCACTCTGGGCCATTCACCGCTGCATATCAGAGCCTTTCATTGCTTCCTGTTTGTGCACTCTCGGCTGGAGGCCCAATCAATTAGCATGCCTCCTTATTCACAATCGGTGGATGAGGAGCACCAAGCCATCCATACATTCAACAGCTCTTACGCCAACTGCTGTGGCCCATTTGGTCACAGATATTGCTTTTAGCACACACTTGAAAGAGGTACATGATAAAGGGAAAGTGCTGTAGTAGAGCATTAAGGGTGTTTGGTTTCTTGGGGTCGTGGTGAATTTGTAGAAACAGGGATTTTTTTTTTTAACATTTTACTTACAAAAAAATATTGGAATACATGACCAAAAACAATAGAAACCACCTGAATATTTTAACGCCATGTGAACAATAACGGCTTAAATCCTGTGAACAAAGACGTTTTCGTGCACACAGCTCTCTTCAGGGTTCCTTCAGGTGCTGGCAATCTTTGAAAACACTTTATTTCAAATATGGCGTTTTCAAAGTTAGAAAAGTACTTGCATTTTGTTTGAAATGCTCGAAACTGCTTTAAAGTTATAGTAGGTTTTTTCCACATACTAGGCAATGATTTTTTGGGATTTTTCTCGACACTATACCAAGACTTTTATTTGCTTTTTTAAACAAACTATGGCTGATTTTTGCATTTTGTTTTGACATTTTACACTGAATTTTTGGAGATTTTTTCAACACAATGCTATGACTTTTCTTGACCTCTTTGAACAAACTGTTTTGTACACACCTACCTACTGATATTTGTAATTTTTCAAAATATTATACTTTGAATTATATTTACTCTATTGGTCACACTAGACTATGATTTATCTTTCCTTTTTTGAACAAACTATGCTATGGTTGTTTTAGGCATGTTTTTCTATTTTTTTCAACATATTATAGTGTTTTATTTTTTTCAACACAATATAAACTATGCATTTTCTTGACTTTTTTGAACAAAATAAAATTGAAACACCGTAACCATTGTAGAAGGTTACATGGGATGCCAGGTCTATTATAAATACATTTGAACAGTTTGAAACATGAAACTTTGTTGTGTGTTCCTTCTGTAGAATGCTGCCATGAAACAATTTTGGTTGTTTATATTACAATACCTAATTTAATGTGATCACGAAGCACAATAATCAGTGAACTGTATATATTGGATGGTCTCTAGATACATATTTCATTTAACACAGTTGTAAGGCGTTGGGAAAACTGGAAATACACCTTGAATGCTTCAAAAGTGCTTTAATTTTAAACCAAAACCCTATCTCTTGCACTGCATTGGCCATTATGTGATGGAAAAAACATAGTTGACGCCTCATGAAGACGTCTGTTTAATCAGATATGTCCTCAGGTATCACACTTGGTAACCTTGCATCCTTCCCTCTCTCGTTTCTCTGCAGTGGAAAAAGGAGCAGTGGGAGGTCGCGGGGAAGGCAGAGCCCCAGCCCATGTGTCGGACATACATGCACCCGGACTCCCCTGCCCCAGGATGTCATTGGATGAAGCAGCCATTGTCTTTTCACAAGATGAAGCTCACCAACAACACCTTGGACCAGCATGGCCATGTGAGACACCACCTTACAGAGTTAAAACCATCATGCTTTGTTAGTATGTATCCACATTACTCTCTGTGTTTTGCTCACTCTACTCTTTTTACCCACCAGATCATCCTGCACTCCATGCATCGCTACTACCCCAGGATTCACATAACGCAGGCAGACAGTCCCTACACTGTCCGCTGGGGCCCATTTCAGACCTTCTCCTTCCCAGAGACGACCTTCACTGCAGTGACCGCTTACCAAAACCCAAAGGTATGAACCTGTACAGCAATTTTTCAAACCATTAACCCAAGACAAATGTGATGATTGGAACTGCACAACCAACAGTCTGACAGCAATCGTTTCATACTTTTTAAGATCACCAAATTGAAGATAGACCACAACCCTTTCGCTAAGGGATTTAGGGAGGGAGGCACCCATTCTCACAGCAAAAGGTAAGGATAATTAAAACTGTTAATATGAAATCATCTATTTTTTGAATGCATCTTATCATCATATGTAGTTTAAAAAACATGTCTGTTATACATTTTTGTTATAGTTTTAGGCCAATGCAAACACAACACAACAGTGAAGAATGAAATTAGAAAGGGCACAAGAGTGTAATTAAAATGTTCAATTTGTCCTATAGATGTCGTTCAAACAGAAGCCCTCCTGCAAAGAGAGCCACACTGGACAGAAACTCTATTTGCAACAGTCCTCCAGGTAAGTTTTCGTAATTATTAAGTGATGGTATTCCTTTAAATCAATGTGCCAGTCCAATTAAACATTGTATTTCCCTCTCAGGCCTGCAGAGGATGCCCTCCACCTCTCAGACAATCGAGGCAGGGATGGACCAGGCTTCAACACAGCAGCAGCCATTGAAGGGGTGTGACCTTTCAGCCTGTTCTGCGCAGCAGGACCCATCTGAGAGTCTACATACTGAGCCCCTGGAGCTGCAGGAGTATGACTACAGTTGTGAAGAACAGATGGTGCCTGCATCCGTGCCATACCAGCCCTACAGGTATGATTTAAGATACCCAGGAAGAGATGAAATCCAATGACACGTTGACAGTACAGAAAAATAAAATGCAAAATGATGATCCATGACATGTAACCTCCATGTCACTTTCAATTTTCTCTAGATCTTTAGAGTATGCCAGATATCCTCTGCCTCCCAATGACGTAGATGCAACGAACACCCTCGTCCACTCTTCGCCTCATCCATCCGCCACAACTGAACACAACCCCCAACAACATGGCTACTACCACCATCCTCATCAGCAAAGCCATGCAGCAGATTGGAGCCAATACCCACTTTTCTCTTACTCTTTATGGTGAACTTTGACCCTTTGCAATAATGACGCGATGTTGCCATTATGAGTGGATAACTGACTGAGAGACTAGCACATGGTAAAAGAGTGTATAATTGTGTATAAAATGTCATATATTTCCAAGAGCTTCTACTGTATGTGGAGGTCATAGCTTGGTTCGGGTATCTTTGACAATGGTGCCGATCTATTCGATTCAATCCTGTGTTTATATACTTTATACATTATATACTGAGATTGTAATTTCTGTTTAAGATTTGACCAATTTGTTGCTGCTTTTAAAAGGTTTACACTTGTAGTAAACTTTGCTTGCTCAGTTGTCTGAGAAGTAGATATGTTTTGTGTTTTTGAGACGCAGTATATATATTCTGCTGTATCTGGTCATCTAGGAAATAAGTGTGATATTGAATATGTATTTGTATTGATTTGTGGGTTTTATTGTTGGTTTTTTTTGCTCATCCACAGCCGACTTGCCTTAAAAACAATATAGTAGAAACACAATATAGTATAAAAAAATAACCAGAACATAATGTATAACAGAATGTAATTTTAACTGGGTGAAAAAAAAGTCATATAGAAAGAGTAATATCAGACAAGTCACATCAGATCAGTATTGGTCGCCTCGAAAAAACTCTAAATTTTATTTTGGTGCCGAGGAAAGTTTTATCATAGTAAATAGAGATGAACAACAATGAGTAATTTTGTGTGACATTCAGGAATGTTTTTGATTAGAATAAGAGATTACATCATATTACACTTAATTACACTGAAGAAAATTAGCCTACAATAAATGTGCATTTAACCACGAAGATACCACCCAAAAAGGACTCGAATCAGATTAGCTGTGATTCTTGTCATGGGTCATGCTGAACACCTTTGATCCACAGCCACAATTAGGAACAGTTTTGGGCAAAAATGCATCAGCATGCTAACATGCTCACGATGACAATAACCTTTGGCGTTTAATGTTTGGCAGGCATGCTTGCTGTGTTCACCATCTTAGTTTAGCGTGTTAGCATGCTAACATCTACTAATTAGCATTCAAGAAGATTCAGCTGAGGTGCAAGGGGCTCTCATTAGTTTCATTACTCATTACTACTCCCTGTCGGGAACGTGAAGATTTCTTAACATTTCAGGGCAATTTGTCCAATAGTTTTTGAGAAATTTCATTTAAAACCACAGATGTCAACCTCATGGTGATACTAAAAAAAAGTTATATTGGTGCATTTTCTGGTTAACCATGAAATTCCATGTCATAGATAGATAGAGATGCTCCACTGGAAAAGTGAATCCTTCGCCATTAGAATTCATCCTCTTGGGCCCTAAAATGTCTGTACAAAGTTTAATGTCAATTAATCCAATTGATGGATCCAATGTGTCAAAAATGTCCTGGAAAAACTACCTCAACTGGGAATTCAACGATTAAATATCACAAGAACACCAAGTATGTCTTTAACAACTTAATTTGAATCTTTTCCGCATAAGCATTACACAGACAGCTACTGCAGTGCCAAAAAGTGATCCACCGCCAAACACTGATTGCCTTCTGCAGCAGTGCATGCAGCCTGTGAAACTGTGTTGCAATAGGGCTACAACCCATAAAAAGCAGTTTTCTACTTGCCAAAAAAGTGATTGCAGATTTTACCTGGTCAGTGAAATGCTAGTTATGCCTTTTAAATTACCAGATATCATTCATGAGGCTTATATCTGACAGCTGAAAGCCTGCCCAGTCCACTGTAGTACCTAAAATGCAGTTTAATAGGCAATACAATCAATAAAATGCACTTTTCCACTTGCCAAAAAAAGTGACTGTAGCTCCTACGATGGGAATTAAAAATTTTTGTCAGTCTAAAAATTACTTTAATATTTATAACAGATCTTGGCCAAGTGTTAGATTAATTGTTAAATCTAAAATTGCCTGTAGGTGTGAATGTGAGTTTGAAATAGTTGTCTCTGTGTGTCTCTATGCGCACTGTGATAGACTGGCGTCCTGTCCAGGGTGTACCCCGCCTCATGCCCGATGTCAGCTGGGATTAGCTCCAGCCTCTGACTGCAATAGGGACAAGCAGTTGAAGATGAATGAATGAGTGAGTGATCTTGGACAACCCAGTACTATTTATATGTTCAAATACCTTTAAAATGACCAATACAACCAGTAACATTCAGTTGTTGTTAAAAAACAACTGTCCCATGGACGGCACCAGTTTTTGGCAAACAAAAGCATCTTTAGGGGCAAGAAAGAGCACAAGAATATGGAGCAATGAAACTGTCCAAGAGCAGTGAGTTTGACCTGATGAAGCGATGGCAGACAGCTAGTGTGGAATTACCATCATAGTCTGGCATAGTTTCCCCAGCAGAAGGCAGGAACGTCTGTGCTGTAAATGTTTTACGAGAGAAAGAGAGAGAGAGAGAGAGAGAGAGAGAGAGAGAGAGAGAGAGAGAGACATACATATCTGGGACATTTATACAGCATCAGGGAGCAGACAGTGCAAATGAATTTTCTAGAGCACATCAACTGACGTGTCTTTGTGTGACACACTTTTTGAACATCACTGTAAAAACAAAGATGCATTGAGAGTGAGGCAAAATTGTGAATGATACTAAACCTGGAGCAGATATGGTTTCAGTCTCTGTGTTTCAAAAGGATGCTTCATTAACATCAGGTCTGTAAAGAAATTAAAGTGTGACATTCTGATTACAGGATAGTCAATTTAACCTCCAGGTCTTGGAGTAGCATGGGTCATCTGGGTCACCGACGTAGCCCATCCCAGATTCCTCTCACCTCACTATAAAATGAAATATAGACTACAGATGAGGTCAATTAGTGTGCTTGAGTTGTAATTCCAGCTCCGAAGGTGTGTAAACGTTCAGTTAAGCCTTTTACTAGAGTCAACCAACATTCTTGTCTGTTCTATACAATGTGATATCAGGATATATGCAGGAGTCATGAAGTTCAATTTAATACCGTTTTTTTTTTTTAAATGAAGACCCTTTCCATACATTTTAATACCTCATCACCACCCAGGGGAATCTCAAAGTTATCCCAGAGTGATTAACACAAAATTGCAATAGCGATAGATTGGAAAGAGGAGATAAAAACAACAAAACCATATAGAGCCACTACAGGCTCCCTGAATGAAATAAAGCACTTAAATGATTAACTAAACCACCGCTGCCAAGCAGCTGACTCTGAACCAAAATTTTCCAGGAGACCCGGAAAAGACAAAATGAAAGGCAAAGGCTCTCAGGAGACCTTTGATAACCCAAAAGGCTGGAGTTACAGCAAACTCTCCAGCAGCCCTCGTTATACACTGGGAAACAGACAATTGTCATCCTAGGCTATATTCACACTGCAGTTCCAAGTGACCTGAATCTCATTTTTTTCGCTCATTTGACCCATATCTGATTTTCTTTTGACAGTGTGAACAGCACAAGTCGCATTGAATCTCACATTTTCGAATCAGAATCAGGCCACCTTTAAATCTGGTACTGAATCAGATACGTATCTGATTTTTTTTAATGCAACTGCAATCTGAACAGCCAGGTCGCATTTAATGCGACTTTAACGTCATTCTGACACGTGCTGCATCATTTTTTAAATGAATGACAAATAAAGTTGATTGAAAAAACAAAGGTGTACAACCGGAACAGAATCAAAACAAACATGGAGGACAGCAGTGAAGCAGGCAGCCAGTGGAGGGATATTGAAGTTTTACACCTCATTAGTATTTGGGGTGCCGCCACACACTGTTTTTTTAGCATTAAGCCATAAAGTCCGGTTCCAATGTTCACTCCTATAAACACCGTTGTGGCGTGACGTCATCAACAATCAACTGCACATGCAAGTCACTTCAGGAGCGTGAGCTGTTCACACAAACAGGCCACATTTAAAGACGTAATGTGAACCAAACAAAAAATTGGATTTGAGCAATAAATCGGAATTGTGCATTAAGACCTGCAGTGTGAACATAGCAAAAGACACACAGAGTTCGTTTATAGATACACAGATAAATACAAATTTGGGAACCCTAAAAAGTGCTGAACCTGTTTGACAGAGTCAGGTTGAGGCCACTCCTGCACCGCTTTGACCTTGCTTAGGTCCATTATGACACCGCCCTGTGCCACACTGTATCCCAGGAACTTGACTGTTATCAAAGAGCTGATGCTTCAACAACTTCTGGAGAACCCCCTTAACATGAGACACATGCTCCAGATAGGTGTTAGAAAAAATTTGGTTGTGGTTCCTCGAGCTATGGGTGTCCCAGAATGAGGTGTAACTGAGGTGCATCAATAAGAAAAAAACGTAGCCCCTTCCATGTGATTGCCATTGCGAATGAAAATCGGGCAGGTGACCTTCTCAACCCTACCCACACCCAAAGGTTTCCCATCCATTGCGGTGAAGATCAAAAATGGGTCATTTGACCTGCTGCTCCTGAATCAACAAATGCCTAGACGGTGCACCAGTGTCCATCCCCAAATGATTTAAGGACAAAAAAGTGGGATTATTGCCCAGGGGCGGGGCATTATTAAGACTTGGCAAGACCTCCACATGGTGTGACAATGAGTCTACTCGTTTCTGATGTTTCTGACATAACCTAAGGAGTTTGGCTGCGTGTTGGCCACTTATATTGTGGTCAAACACCCCTCTCATTTTCACCATGAGGAGGGCAGAGATTCTTGTCTGATAGAAGGGAAATTATACAGTGGAGATCAAAATTACAGAACAAATTATTAATACTTCATTCTGAAAGTTATTTTTTGTTCAGAATGTGAGAGAATATATACGTTGTAGCTATACCACTGCTCTACTAGTTGTTTTTAAAATAACCAAGGCACTTCAACAAAAACCTTTATTTTCCAAATTAGAGTACACTTTCAGATACCTCCCAGTTATCGGTGTTAATCTGGCACATGGTGAGCCTATTTATCCGGCAGCTGTCCTTGTTACTTTGCAAGATGGCAGCTGTTCTAAGGTGACTTAAACCCTGAGACAGCAGGTTGTCAAGATCAAGGCCAAAGGGATGACCCTCTCAGCCATCAGAGAGCGGTTGAGTGTTCCAGGTCTGTGATTTTAAGAATATTAAAACTTTAAAAGGACACAGATTAATTCAAGTCTCTCAGAAAGGCCAGTCATCCATGTAAAAGCTTCTCAATGGGGAATCGGTTCAACACTGCAGCTGGAGTTGCTCTCCAGTTCAGTGCTGAACAGGGCAAGGATCAGTCTCAGCACACAGCGACTCGTCGTTCAAGACAATTTGGACTGAAAGTCCACTCTGCAGTGACCAAACCTCTCCTCAGCAGAAAGAATAAAAATGCTGAGGAGCATGTTGTATGGACAGGGGAGAACTGGTCCAGAGTTCACTTCAGTGATGAGAGTAAGCTCAATTAATTTGTTTCTGATGGGAAACCTTATGTTTGGGGTAGGACTGGGGACAGACTGAACCCAAAGTGTGCAAAGAAGTCAGCTAAATTTGGAGGAGGAAGTGTCATGGTTTGAGGTATGTCTTCTGCAGCAGGAGTTGGGCCTCTTGTACAGCTACATGGCAGGGTGAATGCAAAGGTTTATGTGACAATTTTGACAGACAAGACAATGCCCCCTGTTACACTGAAAAACGGGTTACGAAGTTACTTGAAGCTAAAAATATTGATACAATGAAATGGAAGCCCAGAGTCCAGATCTGAACCCCATAGAGAATCTCTGGAAAATCCTTGGCAACAAAGTAATGTCTGAGAAACCCACTACAGTTACCGAACTGTGGATGAGACTGCAATAATGGACCAAGATCAAACCAGAGCAGTGTGGGAAACTAACGATGTCCTGTGTGTGCAGATGTGCTGGAGTCATTCAAAGCAGGGGCCTCTACACGTCCTATTCATTTTTTAATCCTATAGGCCCAAGAAAACATTGTTGAAATCTTATTTTCTGACACAATGGTGACTGTTCTCTAATGTTGCTCACTCTTTTCCTCTTTTTCCAAAATAAAGGTTTTTGTTGAAGTGCCTTGGTTATAACATACTAGTACAGCAGTGATATAGCCCCAGCAGATATTCTATCAAATTCTGGACAATAAGGGGCTGCCAGTGGCTGAGTGGTTAGAGCAGTTGCCCCATACAAAGACGCTCAAGGTCCTCGAGGCAGTGGCGGCCCTTTGCTGTGTGTCTCCCCCTTTCTCTCTCACCCCATTTCCTGTCTATCCTATCTAGTAAAAGGCTTGAAAACTGCAAAACTAATGATAAATGATCTTTTAAAGATATTAAGATATCAGATATTAATTTATCTCTTTTGTACATGGTACCCGGGCTCAGTATGTGCGTACCCAGGGTAGTCTCAAAGTTATCCCATAGAGCCACGGCTTCCTTAATGAAATAAAGCACTAAAATGATTAACTCAACCATTGATGCCAAGCAGCTGACCCCCATACACAATTGTCCAGGAGAAAACACGAAATGAAAGGCCAAGACTGCCCGGGAGTCCTTTGATAATCTAAAAGGCTGGAGTCACAGCTAACTCTTCAGCACCCATGGTAATAAACTGGGAAAAAAGACAATTGACATCAAAGACACAAAGTTCTGAGTTGGTGTTTATAGATACACGACAACTTGAGAAGCCACAGGGAGATGGTGAGATAATGAGTCAGCACAGAGCACAGGAGACTCAGGGTACATGAAAACTTGGCTGAATCACAGCCCATCATTGCCTCACACACCTGATTGCAGTGAGTTGATTCTCTCACCACTGTCAGAGCCGAAAGATTTACACGACACACTTGAATCTACATTTACTATACATTGATTGTTAGATAGCGCAACTTTTTTTGAACTATGAAGTATGTAAAGATGTTCTAGTAGAACACAGTATAATATGTCAAAAAAAAGTTAAAAAAAAAAAAAAAAGTATGATGAAAGGAGTGTAAAAAATGGCGTAGTACTGTATGTAAAAAAAGGTGTTTAAGACCTTTTAAGGGCCGTAATTGTCGGTAAATTGATTCATGATGTTTACAGTAGTTTTAAAAAATATTTTTATGTTTATTTTCTTATTTTTAGACAACAAAGATTCTACAGCATGGCAGTTGCCGTCACATAGTTGGAGGGTGGTGTTGGTAATGGGCTGTGCAGTCATCGACTGTGCCGCACATCCATTTACACACACACACACACACACACACACACACACACACACACACACACACACACACACACACACACACACACACACACACACACACACACACACACACACACACACACACACACACACACACACACACACACACACACACACACACACACACACTGTGCCCTGAGGAGAGGTAAGACTCAACTAAGTTTCATTCGTCATGGTCATTTTAACTGCAACCCCCACACAGTCCAGAGCGATACATCGATTGGCTTTAATGACAATTTAACCTGGCACATGCACACAAAGAACAAAATGTCCAAGGGCAAAGGCCAGAGTGAACTAAATAAACAGTATTCTGAAACATGGAATAGTTTAATTTAAAAATGTTAAAGTTCAAGCGCTTGTGTTATCTTTTCATCCTCTTTTAACCTTTAGAGTAGTGAATGGGGTGTTGGATGGATGATGATATTGTGAAGATGGATAATCAAGTTTTCTAGGCTGCTACATCATCAATGAGTGGGCCGTCTCGGACATGCTTTGTGGAATGAGAACCATTGCTATCTGTGTTTGATGGTAGCATTCTACAGTCATTATAAATTTAGTATAGAGGCATGTGTGTCCATGGCTCATTTGGTAACAGTTGCGTAATCTAGCATATGCTTCAATAAAGTCCCACTTATTGTGAATGATTGAAATCTTACATTTAGCTAAAGCTGTTTCTCATAAGCACCCTTTTATACATCACAATTCCATCCCCAGAAGCCCTATTTCAGATATAAAGCTGAACAAACTCTGAATCTTATCCTGAACTCTGAGTTGACTAATCCTGAGATGGGAAATTCTGAGTTTTCGCTTCCAGAGCAGCTGCTCAGTCAGTTCAATCAACTCTAAGTACGTTGAAGCAGAACATAAAAAGCCATCATCAACAGCGCTCCCATACTACGATTCACCATGGCAACGAGTACAGTAAGTAAAAGGCTGAGCCTCCATTTTAATCCAGTGGATGTAGAGATATTAATGCATGTATGCAGACTGAGCACATTTATCTTGAAATAAAAGAGCGTGAGTCTGAGCAGGAAAAGGTGTCCATAAGTTATAGCAAGTTGTTTTATGCAGAGTTGTCTATTAATTCCTATTTAAAAATATAGCTGAAGATTAAAAAAAAAAAAAAAAAAAGTTACCTAGATGAAAGACATAGAGACATTAAGTGTATACTTCTTTCCTTTCGGGCTGTCTTAAAGGGGAAAAAAGGGGAAAAAAACGTTATTCGTGTATCTATGCTTTCTAGTTGTGTAATATTAATATCTTCTGTATGCCCCTTTGTTTTGTTTTCTTCTTTTTTTACATGTTTGAAATATGTTTAAATCAAATCAAATCAAAAATGATTGTAAGAATATCAACTTAGGTGATATGCAGGTAATACAGTAGCTGCTTCAGTAAACGTAATCAATCCACACAGACACTGAGATGCTGCTGAAACACGTTCAGCCTATTTAAATCTTGCTCAATAATATTAAAATGTTATCCCCAATATGAAATCAAATGAGTTTCACCAGTGCTACCAATCACATGAGTGATAGAGATAATTATTCATTGATCCTATGTGTCTAAGGCTTCATAGCAATTTTTACACCAAAATTGGGCAAAAACATTTAAGTTTAACTGCTCTAACAAAGTCTGCAGAGTCACGGCATTATTGAAAATGGACATGCAGAGGTTTAATATTTGAATGTGAGGGCAAAAACAGCTGCTCAAATAAATGACTGATATACAACTTATACTGGGTATAAAAGCGATAACTTTAGCTAGTCCTAAGTACCATGGTTACTGACCCAGAGTTTCAATTATTTTTCTTTCTGGAACCAAAAATCCAGTGCTTTGCTGTACAATGAAAAATAATTTTGCTTTAATAAGGACTGTACCTACAAGGGCATGACAGTGTGGCAATAAGACCATGCTTTTTCTGTAGAACAGTTTTAAACAACATGATCATCTCTTGTAGTAAAAAGAAATATTATTACATATAAGGGATAATTATAAACTATATCAGCCAGGACATCTTCAACAGGTGTTACATCTCTCTAACTGCATGTATGACATCATATTACCATTTTTAGGACATTGGCTCATACGTTTGTTATGTGTACCTGGTTGGAGAGGTGCTGAACAAACAGCCACAGAACATGGCCATCTGAGACATTGCCCTTGAAAAGTTTTCTATTTCCCATCTCTAGGTCAGCTGACTCTTTTATTAGCACTTCATTAAAATTCATAATTGCTTCCTTTCTCCTGGGCGCAGCCAGAATCAAAACTGGAACTGTCAAAAATTAGAGCAAGAGCAACTGTCCTGTGCTCCAGATACACAACCTGTGACAACACCTCCACGCCCACCCATCTGTTCCTACATGCATACACAGCGGAGGACAGACACCACACGGAGCAACTTAAAGAAGTAGACGTAAATTTTATTTACTTGTTCTGTACATAAAGGGTCAATACCAGCACAGGTGTTAACCATGGGAAATATTAACACATGTAAATGGTATAAGAAAATAAAAAGGCACAATTTTCAATTCTTAAGTAAAAGACAGGCTTTCCTAGAATATGAGAAGAGAGCACAGTAATACTGTTAATGCCATTACAAAAACAACTCAGAAGCATGAGAAAAGCAAGTTCACCTCAAGAAAGGGAATAATTAGGGTGTATTGCTTAATTAGTAGATTTCATTAAGTTTGATGAGGAAAACCCACACTGGTTCATCGGCACGAACCAGGGGGGATTCAAATAAGAGAAACCTTTATTTAATAAGGAAATGAATGACATTAAGCAGCATTTGGCCAGGTAAAACCATCTCCCCAGCCAAGAGGTCATGCACAGAGGCAACCAGCAGGCATTTTTCCCTTTTGTAAATGTCACCGTAGGTACTTTTGTTTAATAACATCACTCACGTTAACAAAAAATGCTTGATTTAATAGACTATAAACTGACAAAATAAAACAAAATGAAATTGGGAGACAACTAAAAGCTGCACAATATTACTCTGAGTGAATGGCTGAGCATTGATTTGAATGGAAAAACACTAGGCGGAGAAATGGTTCATTTTTACAGCAGAAATATAGGGGTCAGCACTGTTTGCACAACTGTTTAATCCGCGGCTCCTACTGGTCAAATTGGCTGCAGCACGGTAGGAACAAAGACGCTTCCTCTATGATAAGAGTCTGTTTGCATAAAGAGAGAGAGAGAAATGTGCACAGACCACATATTTAAGGAATAAAGCTGGTTGAAATCCTAAAATGCCAGGAGTAACGTCGAATTAAAAACATTAGGTTAGAGAGGGGATGTCATGCGCTAAAAGATGCATTTATCTTACTCTCTGAAAAAAAGGCATTGATGGGATTCTCATTGGCTTGCTGAAACATTTTCCTTCTTCCCTGACCTATACCACTGAGAGTGGAGTTTATCGCCTCAGTGGAAAAGCCTTCAGTTCTTGTGCCCACACTGTGACAATGCGTTTATAGATAGCCTTGTAGTCAGGTGCTTGTCGGAAGTGCTGGCAAGGGCTACTGCCTTTGCCACTTGACTTTTTAAAACCTATTCGAAGCTTGACGCTCCTATGCAGAAAGTTGAAATATATCTTCTAGTGCTTGTTTCTGTTGGCACTGAAAACCTGCTAATCTTTAAGCAATGTCCTTTTTAGTTCAAAGTAATGTGAAGGACAGTAAAGACAGGTACCAAGTGGACATGCAGAATACCCCTCTACCATACATCTTCTCCAAGTCACAAAAAACAAACTATTGTTGATCATGTGGCACAAAAAAAAATGAAATCACATATGACCGTGCCATGTCTTATTATTAACAACAGATAAATAAGTTGTCAGCCAGACTTGTGTCAGGTTGAAGAGCGGATGTGATCATGGGATCTCTAGTGTCACAGAACAACTAGATCATCCGCAAACCCATCTCTCCTGCTTCCTCCTGACTCCAGTCACACATCACATACATATCAAAAACCTGAATAACTCATGGCCAATACGTGTGTGTGTGTGTGTGTATGTGTGTGTGCGTGCGTGCGTGCGTGTGTGTGTTTGAGATGGTTAAGGTACAACAGTGACTTGATTGTTTGGAGATATAACATTTTGACTGGCTGTTAAGCTCACCATTTCCTCAGTGCTCTCCCAAGTCCGTAGGGATATTGCGGTTCCCTACTTCGTACAAAAATCCTCACATCAACAAAAACAAACACACCAACACTTTCTAAAGTCCCCAAGACTTCAATCATAACAAATATTCTGAGAAATAAAAGTAAAAAAAAAAACAGACATGTGATGTAATGTGGTAAATATATTTTGTGAACACACACATACACACACACGCACTTATACATATACACAAACACACATATACACACTCACACTGATGCCCAGTGATCTGGAAATGAAAAGGACACTAATGCAAAAAAACACACTGCCCAGCCTGGAACCAAGTCATAGGAATAGGATCTGGGAGATGTGGGATCCGTTTTTTGTTTGGATCCAATGTCCAAAGCTGTAAACAGTCAGAAAGCCTTGCAACGCTTGGTAACAACAGAGGGGTCGCTATCGTGGTACAGCCCCAAGCAGGCAAGCATGTAACCGTGGTGACACTGGCGGGAAAGGTGGAGACAGCCAGCCGATTCAGGAACGGGTCGATACTGAAGAGAAGGTCCAGTCGAAACTCTTGGGTCAGTCACTCTCATCCGGATTTTGGGGGTCTATGATTTTAACATGGGTGAATGGGAAGAGACCCCTCCGTCCGTTCACCTCTCCCTCCCACTGACCACTGATGTTCATTCGTGTAACCTTGACGATGTCACCGACCTGAGGGCAAAAGGACAGGAGGGTGAGTTACAGGAGGAGCAGGACTTGTTTGCAGTAAATCTGAGCGAGTTTTAGAATCCCACTACAAAGGCTTTACATTTAACCAAAATGCCTTACAGTATAAAGAATGCATGTACTATTTGTTTAGCTAATATGGCATGAATGTCGCTTATGCAGCCCAGGTTATCACAGTTTACACTCTATAACACTTTAACATCCTGACACTTCCTTCACTTTGGGTAAAACTAGAATGAAATAACCAAAAGAGTTAATTTCACATTCACCACCAGTTACCATCACAATTTCTACTAAGAGATGAGCACAACTCCCAAACATGCTGCACTACTCCATTCACTGTGACATAATCAATGTAGTTACATCATGCAGGCAAAAGTCAAAGGGTTCATTTAAACAGCCCAAGAAAATGCATTTGACACATGACCATTGATTACTTTAAAAGCTGCTCCAAACTGTACGCATGTGTGTGCTTACACAACATCCAGAACAACTGATGTATAAATACACACTGTGGTTTGAACAGACGGCAGGGGAGCACAGAACTGTCGCTCAGATGGGTTTGTGACATTGAATGTGACCCCAATCTGTTAAAGCCATATGCTCTTTATCTGGATTAGAAGGGAAAAATCTCAATCGTAAAAACCATGATTGAAGTGTGTATGAGAGGGCACAATATGTAGCTTTAACTTGAGAATGAAGCTTCAAGGACACCTAGTCCTAGAGATTATCTGGAACAATAATCCTTTACGTCATTCTGGAATGACAAGAATGCTACTTAGTCATAAAAAAAGCTTCAGTGGAACATGTGAAGAAAATACATTAAGGAAAACATTTGGCTGAATGAATCATGATGTAGTGAAACGAGATTGCCATCACTTACATCAATAAAGACAAAAACAAGACTTGAAGTGAAAAACAGAAGTGTTTCCATTTCAATAGTTTTGTTTCAATTTCAATTTTTAAGTGTTGAATGCCTTCAATGTTGCTGCATTCAAAAGAGATTGGTTGTTAGGGATGCACTTGAATTAAGATGGTATAAGTATGTCTAATGTTTGTCTATGTCTCTTGTAACCTAGAATGTATCTTTTGTAACTAGAATAAAATAAATCCTAATATATCAAATTTACTGAAAAAAAACTATAGCACAATCAAATAAAAACATAACTAACCATCAAGAACACACAGTAATGAAGCACACTAGTACCATGTATAAAACAAGTCTGAATATCAAACCCTAAACACAATGACGAGATAACCTGAGCATTTGTTGGGAACTGCATGTCTCTGAAGTGAATAAATTATGACTCATAGCTTCTGCTTCTTGAACCCCAGGGGCCCCAAAATAGCCACAGTAAAAAAACTAAAGGGGTTTTGCTGAAAGCCATGACCTACTCTGAGCCGAAGACAGAGACAGATAGCAGAGACATGATGAGACGAGGTATGGTATGTGTGTTTCGGTGCAAAGCTTTTTTTTAGGCCGGTAAATCAGAAACACCACAGGAAATACTAGGGTTTCCACAGAGTTCTTTCTAGAGACTGGTGTCTAGGGTTTCTGGTAGCTTTCTTCTTTCAAAGTAATTACAACACTGATTACTCAATATTTCTAAGTACAGTTACAAAAAAAACAGAAATAAAGACTGTGATGTGCTTAATCTACGTAGGTCCCATCTGTTTGGGCTTGGTGGTTTTCATATATCTGCAGTGCAGCGTTAATACACAATACCGACAGAGAAAAACCAAGCTATTGCAAGATTAGTATACATTTTGTGAAGAAATTAATACATTCAAGTGTAGAATTGTTGCAGACAGACAATGGATTTATGACAGTCCAGAACAGATGCAACTGAGTCAGGTTTTTTTTTCACTGCTCCGGTTTTAAGCCAGGCCTGATGTGAAGGGGAGTCAAGTATATAGGCATCTCAGAAGGGCAGCAATTGTACCTGCACCACAATTCAGTATATATGCATTGAGAAAACCCCTATGAATGTCACCATTATCCAATTCCTAGTCTTAAGGGACAATATACACAGTAAATACAATGACAATAGCATCTTACTTTCTAAATGATTGCTAATTGAAAGAAAAAGCAATAAAAAACATATACTAAATCTAAATTTAGCTTTTGCAGTATCAACTTCTTTCAACTGGTTGAACCCTTACGTTCTGTTATTCAGCACAGTAGATATTAGAGCTAGTATTGTGCCTGTTGCAGCCTTAACATGGACAAGTAGTAGTACTAGCTTGTTACTTTTGCCCAGTGAAAACAAAGTGACACTAGTAGTACTATCAGTCATTTATCAAACTGTTGCAGTAACAGCAAGAAATCTCAGCATCAGCTCTTCATTCCCAGGGTTAGCAAATTATGGAAATTCACAACAGCAACACATTTGAGGTGTGGTAATGCGCATGTGAAATATGACGATGAAAAAGAAACTGTGAATTTTTCTCACAACCCTGTTCACTGATGCACATTGACAGGGTGCAATCTTTATAACCTCTCAGCATTTTGCCCACATGAGAGATAGAACAGGTTCTAGTGTTTTAAAAAAGGAGACCAGTTGGCCTTTGGCCTGAACTTTGTGCTGAAGCTTGTTGCAGGAAATAAATCAGCTGTTGCACAAACTCCTGTGCTGTTAAGTGCTTGTGCTTCGTTTTTTTTTTTAACCTCAGTTTAAATCTTTCTTGGGGCGGTGATAGAGGCAGGATGTTTACTGTTGACTGTACAGGACTCTTACACTGCCTCAGAAGAACTGTGACAAGTCTGATCGCACTGGTCACCACAGCGCGTCGGCGGGTTGTGCTTCTCTAAAAAGTTGAGCCTGTCTAAACTTCTCCACACAGCCATCTCGTCGGACTACCTGCTCTGTTGTGAATGCCCGCTAATGCAGGATTTAATGGCTAACAAAGAATGAGTTTCAATTAGCTTGTCTTGGTTACTATGAGTAATAGTGATGAATTAAAAAAACAAAAAAAAACAACTGATGGGAGCTTGGTACACTATGGCTCACAAGCATACTGAACACAACTGTAGAAACCATCAGAATGGATCAAAATGAGTTCTTAGGATATTCTTAGTTAATCAAAGGGTGCTATAGAGTAGAAAGACGTCCGTGAAGACAAATTCTTTTTTCTACTAGCCAACACTGTTTTACACAAGTCTGAACACACATTTAGTAAGTGTTTGACCCTTTCATACAGTAAGAGACCAAACTAATAGGTTAATCTTAGTTGCCTGTAAACAAGATCCGGTCTGCAACTGTAGCTTTGTACACTTCACTATACGATTACACAGAATTGCACAAGTGCCAAATAAAGTCATGTTTCAATTTCAGTTCTCTAATGCTCGCAGCCCATTTGTGAGCACTCACTCATTCTCTATTGTCCTCGCTTTGAAGAGCCGGTCAAATTAACCTTTAGTTTAATAGAAGTTTCCATCTCAACTCAGTGCAGCTGTTGACATAAGACTGGAAGTGATGGGCGCATACCCAGGCCAGCTGACATGTCTTGTTGACCCATTCAATCGGTGTCACAGTGTCAGTCTGAATGAGGTGTTGAGCGTTTCCTGAGGTGACTGCAGATGTCGATTGTAAAAAGGAACACAGGGGAGAAAGAGGACACGACTAATGTTGTTAGAGGGAGCTGTCTAACCTTTAGCATGAATACCATTCACCAGGTTTGCTCATGGTCCAAATTTACACTTCATTTCAGAGTCAAAGGGATGACGTATATCACTGCACCCAGCTGTAGCAAGCTCATTCACTTCCTATATCCACTGGCACACTGATGTCAGTGAATGGCAGCAGAGATCGGCCAAGATACATTTAATTTTCATCTCTCCCCTGGGGGCATCACTACAGCTCAGTCTGCTATGAGAGCGGAGCATTTTGGAGCCCTGGTATATGCGTGAGGTGTACATTATTCATGACATGCTTCGACATGTTACAGAAATGCAATCAAGCAATAGAGCTGCTGTGTGTTTAGCAGCTAGCTGGCTAGCAGGAAGATTGAGTCTGAGCCACTGCAAGCCATGGGCAACTGGTTGAATTGGGGCTCCTCTCCCCTCCATCAACGGATATTGGTGAGACTGATGACAATATTGTGTCCCAAAGTTCCCGCTCACCTTCAATTAAAAGCTTCTAAAGTGTATTATGCATTTATCATTTCAAGAAGAAAAAAAACACCATGGTGTCCATTAGCCAAACTACACAAATATCAAACACTTATCTGACATCAAATAATGAATGTGGAAGACATTCCCCACTGAATCAGCATTGACAACAACCACACACAGAAAGGGTCTTAAACGGCAGCTGTTGGGTTATGAATCTTCTGACAAAGAGCACAGTCATAAATGTTGGGTGATTGTAGAAGAGCTGCAAGTTATCTGAAGACACGTTCACACATAAGACTAACAAGATTGCTGTGGTAACCCTAAGCAGCACTGGTGCCCCCTTCTCATTCCTCGCTACTGACTCCTGCAGTTTCAATGAAAAACGGTATAGTACTAGAAATATTGCACTTTAGGTGTGAAACTGACAATTTCTTGCCTGTACTTTTAACTGCATTATTAATTTGTGCTGTGTTCTTTGAGGTATGTCCAATTTTAAGACATTTTCATAAAGTTGGAGCAAAAAATAATTTTTGCCCCATTATCTCCTGTAATTGGTCAACAGAGACTCAAAAATACCCACATGCTTTAAAAACCTGTCTCCCATTCTTTCTCTATGATCACAAGTTTGAAACTTACTTCTCTGACTCTCCGGCTCTAAGAGTAGCACATGTTCACAAATATTGATTGAACTTTCCTAGGCCATGGAAATAAAACATTTAAATTCTTAATTTAGGTAGTGTTGCCCTTTAAAACTCCCTGAAAAGATTGTTTTTCATGACTGGTACCACTGGTTTGACTTCTCGCCCTACTGCAGTGATGTTCAGGTGGACCCTGTGTGTGATTACACGTTCAACAGAACATTATTCTGACTATGACCAAGACAGAGGTCAGAGGACAGACAGGCTTGAAACTTGTAGCCAAAGAGGGCAGCAAAATACTGAAACTTAGCGTGGAGATTTACTGCATGATTCTGCATTACAAATCACAGGTAGTGCTGAAAGAGAAATCTCATATACTGTGTGACAATCCATAAGATGGATTTATCACCTGACGTGTAATGTGAATATGTTTGTGCTTGGTAATGTTACATTATTTGAACTGTAGTAAGTTAGTTCAAGGGTGTAAATTAACATGTCCCCAGAACTCAAAAAGATTAAGACTTCATAAAGACCAAGTATTGTTGACTACAACACTGAACCTCTAACAAAATCAGCAATATTAAAGCATTTTAAACAGCCAATGAAGTCGATTGTATCCCTTAGGAAGAGAGGAAGGAAGGGAGGGGAGGGAAACACAAAAGGGATGAAAGACAACACATTTTTTAGATTTACAATACCTCTAAAGCAAGAGCTGTTTTGTCATAGGCGCATGGCACTCGTTTCTGGATGGCCTTCGCCATGACAGGGCCGTTCTGCGTGGACGGTAGAGGGGTGATGACTGCTCCAGGTGTGCCAGGGGGCATTGGCGTCGGTGTCTGGGGCTGGGCATAGGCGTGGACGAGGGCGTGGGAGGGCTCAGGGATTCCATAGCTGTTGGAGTTACGAGATCCATGGGAAGGCTGGCCAGGATGAGGCGAAGGTCGTACCAATTTCTCCACATAGGGCACAGGGATCATCCCGACACGTCCCTCTTTACTCTTGGCGCTCCACCACTGCTCCTCCGGCTTCTCCAGGATGATAAGGATCTCCCCCTTCTTGAAGGGAAGGTCCTCTGCATCACTGCCAGTGAAGTCGTATAGAGTCCGCACATACTCCAGGTTCTCCTCTGGGCCACCAATGGGCTGGATGGGAGCGCTCACTGTGCTTGGGTACCTTGAGAGATGATATAATAATGAGGCCAAGGAAGAGACACAATGGCCAATGAAACCCCAGAAACATTGGACGAATAAAATCAGGGACAACTTTCCCTCGGACACTGCATAAATATATATCTTTTTTTGTTTGTTTGTTGTTGAACTGTGTTCAATAAAAGCTGATTTACATATATCCCTACAAGGAGCACGTGTACATGAATGTTTACAAATGTAGTTGGCAAAAAGGCTTAAATGAAATAAACAAATGCAATTATATAGTTAGTTATTGCTGAAGAATAAAAATATAATATCTAGTTAGAGCTATGGCTGTAAGCAAACATTGTTAATAGAATGCATAAACATTTATGCCATAGACTTTACCAGACTCTGGGATGATCGTTTACATCATGACCTCAAACAGCCTTACTGAAAGAATAAAACAGGACGTGTGGTGGTAGGCATATAAGCAAGGTAGGTGAGATCTGTCTGAAAGTGGGTTAGTTCTGATAAAAATAGACAACCTATTTAGCCTAAATTACCCAGTCCTTGGTGGTATTCCACATCTATGAGGCCCAAGTGTTATGGTGCTTTATTAAGGTGTACATCTTACAATCATGGCAGTGAGGGGAGGGGTAAGGTTCCTACCTGGGGGCTGGCTCTATCAGCGTGGTGGTATCCAGGTAGTGGATTTTGTAGAACTCCAGCAGAGCAGGGAGGTGCTCAAATTCTTGGTCGCCTATCTTAAATCTCTTGCTTGGCAAAGAGTTGATGATATAGTGAGACACTTTGGAGTTCTCAGACACTGACAGCACGTAGTCGCCGGGGCAGGTCGAAGAGTCTCGAACTAGAAACATGCCATGTCTCTGTCCTTGTAACCTATTCTGTGCCTCTTGTCGTGAGACGGGTCCAAAATACCAGGCGGACCGATCGGATGAATCAAACCGAGCAGTTGACATTTCTGTTTCAAAAATAAGTTAATATCAGTCTACAAATGAGGAAAAAAAGATCACAAAACAGCCTAGACAATAAGTTAAAAACGTGTATGCGTGGTTGGAATTGGCCAATCACAGCAACATTGGAGGATTTGGAAAGATACAGGGCAGGGCATTCGTCGCCCGTTTTTTTTTTTTAGGTTTCTGCACAAATACTGCAGACTCCGGAGACAAATGATTTAAAAAAAAAAACCAACAACCTGATGTTTTCAGAGACAGGCTGCGACTGGCTTGACCCAACTTTGGAACATAATGTGGTTCCTGTGTTCAGCAGGTCAATGGCTGAGGGATTGTTTGAGCGGCTAAAACAGAAAAACTAAAAAACTTACGACAGACAAACATCGACGGAGAGCAACAAATTATCAATGAAGCTTCCCTTTTCGTTCCGCCTTCCGAGAACACACCAGGCTTCTCTTTCAAATAATGTATCTCCTCCAGTCAGTGTCAGTTCTGGGAACGGAAACGGTGGCCTCAGTTTTTCATCTGATAAATCCTCATGTCGGCAAAAAGGTCGCCAGTTAGCCGCGCGGGTCGGACACGAAATGATTACTTTGTATCTTCTCGATCTCACGGTAAGGCACACGTCACGGAAATGCGTTTTTGAATCCCCTTTCTCGAGTCGGAGCAGACTTTTGAGGCAGCACGGCAAAAAAATGGCGGCCCGCAACACGTCTTCACACAAAAAATGATTTCACAGCAGCGGCTCGTCTCCTGCGCGTGCATCTCTCAGGTGCCAGTACGTTACGCTGTGGCTCTCGCGTGTATTCCTCGGCTGCTCAAGAGGGATACCGGCTTCTTTATTTGATACTTTCCCTTATTTCTGCTCGTCCCCCCCTCCTCACCCGAGCCACCAGAAGTGCGAGTACGAGACCGAAAAATGGCGACGGGAGGGCAGGTCCCGCTTTCTATCTGCACGTCACTGACGCCTGGAGGGGGAGGTGGGAGGAGGAAAGGGGGTGGGCGGGTGACGAGACACGGACGCCCCCTAACCCCCACCCACCCACCAACCCCCAGAACGGTGTCAATCATGTTTCCATGACACAGCTGCGGAACATTTTGTTTGACAAACGATAAAACAGTGATGTCATCATCGCCGGGCAAACAACCCGGCCTATTTATAGGCACGAGCCTATGTTGTTGTTCTGCTGTTAGTCTTTTTATTTTTTGAAACAATGTAAAGTGCAGTTTAAAAATGTACGAAACAAGTAATATATATACATTATAAACCTATTTTTACTTATTCTATAGCCTCACTAACAATATCATGATACAACTAAAAGTAGCAATGCCCCAATGCAAAATTAGTAAATGTAAATGTCCTGCATTTCAAATATTTAAATTGAAACAAGTGTTATTAGCAAAATAAACAATGTACATCTAAAAGTACTCAGTATGCAGGTGAGTGTTCCTTATTGTTATATTATTGGATTGTTAATACTGAGGCATTATGCAAGTAATATTTTTGCTGATGTAGCCTAGTTGCTTTGGGGGTTGTACATTTTTACTTAATGCTTAACTAATCATATATTCTGCAAAGTAAGTTGTAAATCTAACATTCAAGTAGGCTAAATACAGTAGAGTAAAAGGTCGAATATTTGCATTTTAAATTAGGTAATTTGCAATGAGAATAAGGAAGGTGTATTAATGCCAGAACTATAATTCCTACAAGTACATAGTTACTTTCCACCACTGTAAAGATCTAGACATCTCAGAATAAAGGCCATTTGAGATGTTATGGTCAAACAGCTAAGATAATTGGAGTTCCAGTCCTCAAGTGCGTTTCCTGGACAGATTAAACAGAGTTTAATTTCACTTGCATTACTGTATAATGAATAATAAGTGACTAAAGATGTAATTCTTATAACTGAGGAAAGTTTTATACCCAATCATATCTGACAACACATTTGGGGTACAG
The DNA here is from genome assembly GCF_963691815.1 of Echiichthys vipera. Lineage (NCBI taxonomy): Eukaryota > Metazoa > Chordata > Actinopteri > Perciformes > Trachinidae > Echiichthys > Echiichthys vipera. The sequence continues at coordinate 13,930,526 of NC_139841.1, forward strand.
TTTATTTGCTCAGTCAACAGCTATTCATGCCTCCAGTAAAGAAGTTTTTTATATTTCCCTATTCTAATTTCCTGTTGTTCTCCCACTTCCCCTCCATTCAATCTCATAATAAGTATTATCTGGCACAGCACTGTGACACATCGATTTGGAGCTCCCGGACCTATCCATGACACAATATGCTGAAAGGGAGAGGGTGAATTTAAATGCCGGGGGTAGTGCCACAAAAGAAGCCTTTAATAAAGAGTTATACAAACCAAAGAATGTGATAGAAAACACTGGTTGAGCACGACAAGCCGTCCAATGTGGCAGGACAACTTCTGCTCATTGATAAAAGTAAAATATATAAAGATATAGCTCCGTTCCTCTGGTTATTGAGGTTTCAGTGATCATGGCTCATGAGGCTGCAGCTGGCCCGGACCAGCTCTCATCACTGCAGCGCTGTCTGAATGTTAATAGATTTGCACCCACTGGGTCTTGATGGCTAATGCCTGCCAATTCCCACATTTCCACAAAGACGCAGTGATGCAACAAATTGGAAAGACAAAAACAAGCAAGGCATCTTCCTCCTCAGAAGTATTAAGTGAAATCGCTGATATTTAGGGACACGTACTGCTTAACTCTGTGCAAAAATAACGTTGGCTTAACCATTCTATTGGTATATTCTTTGTTTTGTCAATTCCAATTTTGTTACCACAAGGTAATAACCATTTATTATGAATCATTTTTTAGGAGTTCATACTTTGGACATATAAAAGATGGCATATACATACAAATTACATGCCGAGTATGAACTACATACATTTCTGTTTCTGTGAGATTTTGAAAATGAGGCTATGGTAAGTTATGACATACCTGCATGTAACCTTTTGTGAAACACAGGCTTCCATTGAATTGACACACACTGAAGAGTTTCTTCTGAAACACCACCATCTAGTGGATTCACACAAAAGACACCTTCTGTCTTTTATTTAAACATGACAGTGAAGTGTAATACTTTTTCTCAAGCTGTTGCAGGGAGGCAAAAGGTCATACAAAGCGACAGACACAGAACTGTCAAGCACAAATGTAGCCTTCAGCACATCTGGGCCTGAGCACAAATGCATTCAAAGATAATTTGACATTTCCTGCCCAGGGACATTGGGGTATCTTGCTCACACCTCTGATTTTACAGAAACGCCTAGGAGCATAAAACAGTGCCCCTGAAGCACAGGATTGCTTTTCTAACCATTACCCCCTGGCTATCACTGCGGTGGTTAGGGTGCCTTATGGGCTGCCCTTCATGAGGGAACAGCATTGTGAAAGCTTTAAATCACCAAGAGAAAACACATGACTGCTCAGGAATTGCAATGATGCAATTTGTCTGCATGTAAAAACATTTTCTCGATTGCAATATTATACGTCAATATTAAAGACTTTTCCATTTGCACTACTTGTAACTATTATGCCAATAATTTACTTTGTTTTCATTGTCTTTGGAAAGGTAGACAAAACTATGCAGTAAAGCTACAGGTGCACATATAGAGGCTTAATTATGTGAAGTTGTAGAATGCGTGGAAGTTGAGCTTTGAACCGAGTTGCTGAGTGGTCATTTTTAAACCTGCTGGGTCAGCCATCCCCTTCATCTAATATCATTGAGACAAATGGTAAAGTCAGTTACTGCATGAGAAGTTGCTGACAAAGTGTATATGTAATTTCAGAGAAGAGCGCCGGCATTGTAAGATGCCATTTAAGATATGATTTATTGTGGCGCCTTCACAAGAAGTGAATTCAGTAACTTCCATCATTCATTCTATCCTCCTCTGAAAAATGGACATGAGTATTAAAGTGGAATTCCGGCGAAAAATCATCCCATGGTCTTTTTCGGCACTTACATAAATTAAACAAGCCATCGAGACAGTTTTTTTCGTGCAACAACTATTTACGAAGAAATCAGTGAGAGTCACTAACAGCTCGACATGGCTAACACTGATTAGCTTGCAGCAGTACGGTGAAGGCATTAAAACTGCTTTATTAATCACTTATACTGCTCAAAATAACACCAAACCTCTGCAGTAGCATGATAAGAGTCCCTACACATAAAATGAAGCATCAATGGGCTCCTTCCTTTTGGATTGACTTTGGTAATCCACTTGAATGGCGTTTACTACGAGAGGAGCTGGTACAGGGGCCAGTAGGTAAGTCTATCAAAACACCCTTTTAATAAACTCCAGGTTCGCCAACTATGTTGTTGATGCTTTGTTTTATGCGTAGGGACTCTTATCATGCTACTGTAGATGTTTGGTGTTATTCTGAGCAGTATAAGTGGTTAAAAAAGCTGTTTTAATGCCTTCATCGTGCTGCCCCGAGCTAATCAGTGTTAGCCACGACAAGCTGTTAGTGACTCTCCCAGATTTCTCCGTAAATAGTTGTTGCATGAAAAAAAAACTGTCTCGATGGCTTATTTGTTGTATGTAAGTGCCAAAAAAGACCATAGGATGATTTTGCGCCGGAATTGAACTTTAAATTGTTTGCTAAGATCAACACACCAGATTGCTGTATAATCATTTGATTATCAATTTCCTCTTAAAGGTTTCAGAGGTGGAGTATGCTAAGCCAGGTTCAAGCCGAGAATCGCCTATCCCGTCTGGTTGCGTGCAGTTCTTTACCTGCCCCATGTTGTTGCACAACTATAAGCCAGGTTTTGATTTATGTTAGGAAATTAGGCCAGGTGCTTCTAAATTTGTTGATCTCACTGATAAACGTTTGCCAACGCTGAACATGTTCTGTAAAATAACAGGAAGAGTCAGTAGGAAATACAGAACAGTGCTGTTTTGTGTTAAAACAATTTAATAGAGTTTTGTACTGTTGTGCTTAGTTGTACTGAAGGTGTATGACTGGTTAACACACTGGCCAATTAAAGCATGACACTGCTCCATACAATGTAAATACAAACCAAATACAAAACGCTCCTGAGAAATGAGCTTGGTAGTTCCTTCACTCATTCATTGCGTAAGCTTTTAGAGGCTTAACTTTGGTTGTTTGCACTGATAGAAGTTTGGAATACTTAGTCATTTTAAAAGTGACAGGTGATTAGTTCTATAAAGTTCTCTGAAATACAAAAATCCCACCATCATTTTGGCAGAATTACAACAAATGCGCAGTGAAAATGAAACTAAAATCTGACACCCAGTGTTGTGTTAAATAAGTTGAACTTTAATAGTTAAAATGTCTAAAATGCATTGTTTGGTAAAAAATAAATTAATAAATTTACCATTCTGAGTACAAAGACACAAGTTCCTCTTCTTTTTGTTTTAATCTTTTATATTATCTGTCCTTCCTGAGTACATTTCAGTTCTCAATATAGTCATCTTAAAAAAATCTAATCATAGGACATACAGTAAATACTTCTTATAGATAGCTTTAATTGTACACTCACTGTACACTTTGTGGCTAAGGTTTTTCAGAGGAACCGTGAAAAGCCATGGTACTTTTGATCCTGTCACTGCACCGTCCTTTTCAAACGGTCTCGTTGCACAGCACGGGTCCTCCTCTGTCTCTCTGCAATGGTGGAGCTGAGGCTCTGTTTAAGGGCTGGGAGAACCACCCCGGACCCCAGAGAGGGTCCAGACCTGGGAATGGAAATATATAGATTTAACTGAGAAGGGCCAAGGTGGCTTTTTGACATATTACAAGAGGCAGTCAATGCATTATTATGGAGGTTTGAGCAACCTGTTGCATAGAGGCACAGGGAGCGACAGATTTACATACGCTTTTTCCGGAAATGTTTGAAGACCAAGTTTGGGAAATTTATTTTCTTCTGAAGATTTGCTGAGCAGTAAAAACAAAGAGAAACTCTTATTAGAACTGTGCTAGTTTTTTTTCAAGGTATAATGAATGTGGGTGAATTTATAAAATATTCCCTGTCAGTTTACCGGGTACCATCAACAAGGTAGGCCTTGGTCAGAATGTAGTTTTCTGGGGTGATTTTCTTGCTCAAAACAATATCTCTCAACAATGCCTTCACACGTATAATCTAAAAGACACAGAGTTATCATAAAGTCATGAAACATTTCCACAGAAATATTTATGAGAATAATAAATACTGTACTTTCAAATTCCATAATGCTGTACACAACTGTACTTTGACCAACATTGTCTGGTGATGGACACTTACTTCCTGAGACTGCAAACTGTTAGCATTGTAGAGCTGCCGGATGATGACCTCACACTCCTGTAGCGTGGGAGCGCGTGGTGGATGGGAGGGATTGCTGTGAATTCGTAGAGGCTGTAATGAGGTGATGAGGCCCCCCTTCACCTCTGGGCCATGGTCCTGTCTGGGAGATCCCAGAATTTCACTGCCCTCTCCAATGCTGCTCCCCAGTAGTCAGTGAGAAAATATCAATTAAAAGTAACATACACACTGTAAGTTTTGCCTAGTTGCTACACCTACAGGAACGGTATTTAACAAATTAAATACATACTGACCATGCACTTTGCATTTGACATTTGAAGCATGACAAACATATACCACACACACCTTTTTGAACCTGTGTTTTGCTTCTTCACATGCTGTAGCTGTGGTATACCAATGCACGATGTCTTTCACATTGTCTTAGTGGGATTAATGTTCTTGTTAATGCCATTTAACATGAAATCTCAAATGCTTTATGTGCTGCGGAATATTATACTTTATGTTTTACCTGAAATGTCCTCAATATTGCTTAATTTTGTCTCATCTCAACTTTACATCAACATGTTTTAACCAAATTTTAATTTCTTATCAGTGCTTTGTTATAATTTCCTTTACAGTTGGACAATACATATATAATAGCTGTGTGTAAGTAATAATGAAGGCTGCTACCTGTTTTGTCACTATAGCCATATTATGTTATGATATTTTTGTATGAATATCTTCTAAAACAACAGAAATATTTCCTAAAAATCTTATCACACTACATCAGTATTGAGGTGGGTAGGCAGGTGACATCCTGAATGAGAATCACAGTCTATGATGAGAACCAGATGTCGCTTGATGGAAATCCACCTTAGAGCTTGGTCCTGTGAGGGTCGAGTGTCCTGCAGCTGCTCCTCTAGGTAGAGTCCTGTACGGGCTTCACTTCCCTGAGTGGGTGGTCTAATGCCTCGTCGATTGTGTACCATTCCTAGAAGAAAGAGGACCCATTATGAAGATAGTTATAAATTGTTAACTGCTGTGCCCTAAATGTTATTAGGCAGACTGTGTTTACCAAATTGGCCTAGCTTGGGATAGCAACTAGAACATAGCCTTTCTAGGATGCCTTTGAACTAATGTTGGGCAATATGATTATTGTGATTTTATACCAAGGTAGCATTCCTTTAATGATTGGTTTGTTTTATATATATATATGTGTATATATACACATATTGAAAAAAAAATTGAAAAATGCTCATCACATTTCATTTGTATTAATTAATTAAATTTTAATGTAATAAATAGGCTTTACCAGGGTTATGTCATGTAGACTATTTACTGAACTATGAGAAAAATATTCTTTATCGTGATATATCATTATCAGAAATTACCTATATTGGGATGGAAGATTTTGGCCAAATTGCCCAGCCCTAATATATAAATATCAGAAAAGGAAAATTACATCAACTGTAATAGAGGATTTTAACTATATTGCCCACTACTTTGAATTATCCCATACCTGCAAGAACATTGTCAGGGAATTACAGGGTGAAATAAACATAATCAGGATTACATCTTACCTTTTCTACTTGACTTGGGATGCTCCATTATCATCTTATACTGCAACTCTGCAACATCCATATTAGCAGAATTTTAGCGGGCAACATACCGTAGGGAGGCACATGAGAGACACAATCTTGTAACACAGTCCCGACAAACAGCCCATGTTTCCATAGGGGTCTGGCTGCTGTGACGGGGCGAAGACAGATGACTGGGGAGTCTCCTGGTCGGGGGTGAGATGCATTTAAATGGACCGGCATGTGACCTGTTCAGTAAGGTGACACTGGATCTCGGTCCACCTCCCACCGAGAGACCATCAAAACCCTGGAGTTGCTAGGCGACCGTGGTACCTAGATTGAATGTCTCTTTTCAGCTCCTTATCAGGAGACAGTCAGGTCTTTGTCATTAACTTAAATTCATTACATAAAGGGTGCGTGGACACAACAACAGGTTACTGAGTTCACTCCTTGCAAATGGGAAATGTGACCTGGATTCTTATGAATTCTTCTGAGCCACGTGTCCAAATCTGTGAACACCATGACACTGCAATTTCCTCAAAGGGAAAAATATATACACATCATTCTTACTTTTGTAAGTTGTACTTATTGACTTGCATTTGCACCAGAAAATTATCCAAGAAAAAAAATATATGTATATGTGAGAAAATATTCTACAGGAGAGCAACTCTCATTGTACGCATTCACATGCTGATTTGCAGATGTGCACACTTTGTCCATTACTTCCCATTATTTCATACAGGTGTGTGAATATGTTTTGCACCATATTTACTGCAAAGAATGTAGCAAAAATGTCAGTGTGTGACTAATAATTTGTGGCTCGTAGAAAGTTATTTGTGCGACGGTGATTTAAGTATTTGAGAAGGTGTAACTGTAGTTTGTGGGAGAGGGAAAAATCTACAAGTTTGCAACTCCTGAAGGATTTTTTCTCTGTGTGTGACTACAAATGTACTGTTTCACAAGCGAGACTCTTTTCTACAACTACAAATTAGTTATGCACCACATTTACCTCCACAGATATAACATAATATTGTGACTAACCCAGCAAAGCAGCATACACTTACTGGTCTCTCAAAGTGAATCATCATTTATGAGTATGCCAAATTATTTGGTCACATTCAAGTGGTCTCCATTAAAGTAGGCTATTTAGTAATGGGTAGAAACAACATCCATTCTCTAACCTTTATTCTCCCGTCTGAGATACTCTATCTCTGCATGTAGTTTCTCAAGAGTTTCCTTGTGTTGTTGCTGAAGGAACTGGATATTTTTCTGCATTGAAGCGACGCGGGGGTCCGTCGTGTCGCTGCTGTGACAGGACACCTCTGCTGCTCTACACGACCCTCTGTCCGCCGGCGGGACGGCAGGCAGCGGCTGTAGTAGTTGGTTCGCCGGTAAACGCCGTGGGGAGCCCGGCTTTCCGAGGCGCCCGACTCGAGTCCATTGTGGCAAATGCCGCACCGGAGGAAGGTTATGACTTGACATAGCGTTGGCTCATTTAGCTAACGAACCATTCTAACTTAGCTTCATTTGACGACGACTTGTTTCCGCACGAACTAACTGCAACGTTAACTCACTCTTACCATTATTTCCCAGTGACAGTGGACAAGTGAACCTAACGTGACATTTTTATCATTCAACAGCCACCTTAACTGTTTGCCAAAGTCTGGTTGCTCGTAAACAGCTCAAGTAGGCTAGCTTGCATTTCGCACTCATTTGACATGCGCTTCACTCACACACACCGTTGCCGTGACAACCAACATTTAGCTAGTTGACGCTCTCAGGTGAATTGCCTTTAAGTCCCGCCTCTTTGGCCAGGATTGGCTGCGGTGTTGGTGACGCATTTAAACACAGCCGTTTGAGTGGTGGAGAGCTTATTACGGGCCTGGAAATGATTTAAACAGTTTGACAACTACAAAACATAATGGAAACGAAAACAAAAAAGGTTAACGATCAAGTTGCGAAGAGGGGAAGACAGGTGTTAGAGGCCACACAAATACTGACATCCATAATGCTAAATGTTATATATATTGCATTTGTCCATTGGCAATGCAACTGGGAACTGGACTTAAGGGAAACCAGTCGCTTAATGGAATGTGAGGAAACGAAACAAAACACATGACCAGCTGTATTGTTACACATGCAACTTGTAATGAATTGCCAATGCCCCCATAAGGTTCTATGCAGCTTAATGTTAAGTCCCCGATTTTGATTGGTCTCAGCAGCAGGTTGACTTGATCAGCAGTTGCAGCAGGGCAGTAGGTAGGTTTCCCTATTCCACAGCTGTGGGTACTAATGAGGAAAACATGTGGTTTATTAAATTGTATTCTGGATTCTTCAAAGATGAGCGTGGTGAGGTTAGTGATGAGTAAGTTCAGATTCACAATGTCTTTGTCTCTCTCTGTCCATCTGTTCACTCCTTCTCTTTCCTTTTCTTCCTCCCCAACCGGTCAAGACAGATGGCCGTCCTCCATAGAGCTGGGTCTGTCTGAAGTTCCTGCCTGTTAAAGGGAAGGTTTTCGTTGCCACCGTACTCTACGGGGGAATTGTTGGGTCTATGTAAATCATAAATAAGTCATAGAGTGTGGTCTGTACCTAGTTTGTAAAGTGTCCTGAGATAACTTTTGTTATGATTTGGCACTATAAATAAAATTGAACTGAAATTCAGGTGTGTAACATCATAAAATGTGTACCTCCATATCCGAGGTGTCATGGCAGCAGAGGAAACTCACTTCATCTGAATTACCTTTCCTTTCGCTTTATTCATGTTGCACCTCAAAGAGTAAAGGTTACATCACACAAAGGGACACTGAGATAATGTGTCTGTCAAAGATATGACAACAATAAAATGCTTTTGCAACAGTAAGAGACAATGTGGAAGATCAGCAGAAGGCCTATTCTTTGGAAATGTGTAGATGGTATGGTACTGTTCTCCCCATGCCTGCAGGCTGCAGCGTCATATATACAACAACAACAATAACTTAATTTACAATATTTACAGGTAAAACAGAATGAGTAAAGTGAAAACACAAAATTAAAACATTCATGTAGGTTCTTAGCAAACATACAATACGAATAATCCAAATCAATAACATCTTTTATGGGTACTGCACACATAACACTTGATTTTACCTTAATGTGATTTTTTAGCCCTGAAGCTGGTTGGGAGTCAGTATTTTGCTCAAGGACACTTGGCATAGGGGACTGTCTCCGTACTTCCTTCACTAACCGGCTTTAATTATTTCTGCTGCACAAATTATCCTTATCTTTTCACTCCTACCCAGATACTCATCATCATGGTTGAGAGCAATGATTGTAGGGAACAATAAAAAGTGACACATGCATCAATTGTATGATAAAGGTAAAACGTCATCACTTTCCCCTATCTGTATCTTTACTTTGCCACTGAACAGCACAGCATGTGTAAGAGGCAGAGAGCCCGTGGATGAGTTGATATTAGGAATGAACACTTAAAACAAACATACATTAAAACATGTGCTGAATGCTCTCTGTAGAGTAATACCTATAAAAATGTCAAAGACGTCATCTGGCAAAAGACAAAAAGGCCACAAAGCAAATACACAATGTATATTTAGAAAAATATTCACTGAGAAAAGCCTTTCCTCCATTCTGTTCTTCTGACAGTGCTACTATACTCACTTCAAAAATCTCAGTATAAACTATCTTCTCTCTAAAATTCACACCTAGTCACCATCTTAATTAGTTCTGTTACCTTAGTTCTGTATGCAACAAACCCCACTGTCCGTCAAGACATCAAACAACATCACTTCACACATGCACGCATGCACACAAACTTCTCTTTGACAGCAACCAAAGTAGAAGTTGACCCTTCCCATTGACCCACAACTTAGGGGAGCAAAGGTGTCCTGTTGGGATGTATGGCCAAGATCAACAGTACACACATATTTCAGGCAAAATTACACATTTTCAACTAGCACTCCAAATCAACAGGTCACTTTTAAAAATCAAACACAATCGCCACCCACTGACTACTCTGAAACCAAACACAACAAAACCAATGCAAACGTTTTTCAGTGTAAAGCAATTTTTCTTTTCCTTTTTCCTATTAAAGGTCTCATAACGTCCTCTTTTGACAGCAAATATATCACAACTAAAGCTGCAATAGAAGTATGGAATAGAAATCTCTAAATAAGAAAATGTGTTTACAAAAAAATGGACACTTTTTTGCATGTTCCACTCAAGCTTGCCCTATACAGTACTTCAACAGTGCAAAAACATTCAGACGTTAACCCCCGCGGTATACCTAATTTCAGTAACATTTGGCTAATATTAGCGCTGTTTCTCTCCTTTCAGCAATACATTCAAATTTGATTATACCTGCTAATCTCTGACATGATTGATTGACAACATATATTCAGACAGAATATGGAATCGTGTGAAGAAATGACCAGCAACAGCAGCCTTCTGAGTACCTGAAGAATAAATCCCAGGTTATTGCAGCATCAATTGTGATCAGGGATGCTAACAGATGAATTAAAAGCTAGATTTGGCATTTAGCAGTGGGGTAGTGAGTGTTTTCTGGACCCATGTTCTGCCTATTGCCGCCACCATTTTAATATTAAAATCCCTATTATATCATTGTTTCAATAATGAAGCATGGTTTTTGACACTTCACCAATTCTATACTTTCTCAATGTCAAACGCAATATTTTTCTTCTTCTCTCCAAACCAGCATAGTTACCCTACAGTGAGTCTTAAATAAAAACGTAATGCAAAACCAAACTACATTTTGGCAACAGTTTTGAAATAGCGCTTGCATGGGCTTCTGGCCACCAAGCATGGCTATTTAAACTCCCATTCAGCAAAGCAAGTAACAGTTAGATAAATATCAGAAAGAAATAAACCCGGGAAAGCAAAAAAGGGGTGTAAGACAACCATACACTTGATGAAAATGATCATCACATCCTCTGCATACGTCCTTACTGGTGTACAGAAGATACTGCACTTTCCCTCCAGCTACTGATCTTGGGTAAAAGATAACATTTTGTCAATAAAGTTGCCTATTGCAAAACATAGCACACCTATTTGTCCATCTGTGTTTATGTTTAGATAAGAAATGCATGTGGGTATGTGACTACTTGGCAATAATAGCTCCTGCGGGTGTACAAGTATAGTGAGGGGAATCTTCTTCTTGGCAAAAAACACAATTTTCAGTGCCAAAGTCCTCCCACATAGACAAGACCACTGACATTCTTTCACAGCACGAGTGCTTTGAGTTTAGTGTCGGGGAAGTTGCGCCACTGTCCAGAACTTGAGATGAATAGAGAGCCTTTAGGGAGCAGGAACCCTGAAGCTTCTGTGAAAACTAAAGCCTTGTAGGTTTTCTTGTGAAAACTAAAACATTTCTCAGTGAAAACCATGAGATGTGGTTGCTGATTTGGTTCGTTGGTAATGTGCAGGGTGCAAACGACTGACATCATTATGTGCACTCCAAGAAACAGTGGAGGACTCTCAGACACAGAGTCCTGACTGCAAAGCTGTGAGGCGCCGTTCGATGCACTCCTTACCTGCAGATGCAGAGCAGAAAAGACAGTTGGTGGGTAAGCATAACAAGTTGTGCCCATGCTGTGTTAGCATGCAATACAATTTAGAGTGGATTTATCCATGTATATTAGCTCTGTGGGAAACTGGCAACCTGCCCAGGCCATAATATTACTTTTATCACTGTACAGGAAGAAAATTCTAAATTAAGGGAAAATTTAAGCACCAAATTGTTTTTAAAGGTCCCATATTATGTATTAAAGTTCATACTTGTATTTTGGGTTTCTATTACAACTCATACTGACTGTCAGGATATACCTATATTCACCCTCTGTCTGAAACGCTCGGGTTTGGCGTCTTTCTCTTTGAGCCCCACTTCTGCAAAAGCCCAGTCTGCTCTGATTGGTCAGCGTTTCTGGGTCTTCCACATCTGCACTCTCAGTGTCTCTACACGGTCATAGCAACTGGGGAATGAGTGTAACCACTGTAGCGACACTTCTATGTACAGTACAGAACAGTGACATCACAACCTTATGGAAGTCCTGATGGCTCGTTTAAAATGCACATTATTAGTAGTACAGTATTTCTCTGTGGATTAAACGTTTTGATATTTTCAAACCATTTATAGACCACCATAACCTTGCTTTACAATAAAAAAAAAGAAGATATGAAAATGTTTAACAATATGGGACCTTTAAGATATTATATAGGGATGACTTTTAGCTGCACTATGGTTCAGGTGCAGAGAGGAAGAGTGAAGACATCCCTTCTCTTTGTGAATGAGCTAACAGACATACTTACATTTGCTAACACTGAGGATATCATCCTGTTCAGTGAGCAGCAGAGACAGGCCCTCCATCAGCAGGAGAGCCTTGTGGTAACGCAGGACTGATGCTTCCCCCTGGTGGAACATCTCGTCCAGTGCAGCAGTCTGAACCTGAGATTACACCAGGACACTCAAGTTAATATACCTTTGCTTTTAGTCTTGATTAAATTATCATTACAAAGCTGCTGGGACGGATGAATACAAACATAGGGCATTACCTTTTAGCCATTTATATAGCACTCTATTAGCACCCACAGACTTTAGTGGCCTTACAATATTCCTGACCTTAAAGCAATAATTTGAAAGCAAATGCTTGGAGCCTTGGTTTCAAAGGAGATATTTTTGCCACACCTGCACTTAGGTTGGTAATAAATGCTTGGGCTAATTATTTTGCTGGAGGCCCACACATACAGTATCTGAATGATTATGCCATCATTTCCTTCTTTCCAACAGTTTAATTATGCTCCAGGCTTACCATCTGCACTGTGTGGCTGAACAGCAGCCGCTCAGCTGTGATGGAGGTGATTTGGTCCATTAGACGGTGCTTCCTGGAAAAGAAGCGCTCCAGACGTGTGCTGAGTGAGCGACAGGATGCCACACTGGACTTGTAAAGCTCATTCAGCCTCTTCACTACTGTATACGGGCAGAAATGTATTTTAATATGGTGCCAATAAATTCTGTTTCATATACATATTAGATGCCATAACAAGACCCCCCCCCCCCCCCCCCCCTTACAAAATTAAATGGCTCATACTTTGTTTGACTGTAGATGATGGGTAGAGTTTGCCCTGTTTAACTCGCTCCATGGCTGTGTGTAAGGCAGTGGACAAGAGTTCTGCAGTCTTAAGGTAGAGAACCAGCTGTTCTGCATGACTGAGGAGACAGACACACACACACACAGTATGTAAAACTCAACTATGAATTGATAAATGAGACATCAAATACAACCAATACAATGTCGGCGACGTTCAATTATCTGGGTTCCCACACCTTCTTAAACATAAAATTCCCTCAAATTCAAGGAACCAACAAGGCATTTGAGACAAGGACCAAGATGAAAACCTGTAACACTGCAAACTTTCATAACAAGAAGTGGCAGGCTTCACAGAAGCTCACAGATAACAGTTAAAAAGAGAGAGAGGCTTTTGTGTGTGAACACTTCTCTCTGTTCTGTGTTACAGTGATGGAAGACTATGTTGACTTCTCCAAGACAGCACAGTAAAACAATATATAGAGAGACAGAGACGGATCACAGCCTATTTACTAACGTTAACACACCATGTCCATTTACTGTATTGTATGTCTATTTTCAAAAAATTTCAAGGCCTGGATTCCCCCCCCCCCACAAATTCACAAACAGGGATAATGAAAGATAGTGAAATAATGGAGAGGATGCGGGCCATTATTGTGAAGTAAACCCTTACAGAATGATGCAGATTAAGGGGTTTAATTCAAAATAATGACCCGCTCGCTTTACTTGCAAAAGAAAATCGATTTGACACAAAATATTGATTTAAAAATGTTCCTCCGGAGTCTATGATCGGAACTGCGTCCATAGCAACAGTCTGTTATTCATAGCAGCGGTCAGCGGAAACAACAGTTAACTGAATTCCGTAATTGACCATTCAGAATCAAGTATTCAACAAAGCTGTGTAATACATTTGTAAAGCAGATGTCACAATCACATGTGAGAAAATAATGAATGCAACCACTGGCTATGGTGCGGAAAATATCTCTGACCAACCATCCTTATCACTTTGAGTCCTGAGGATTACAGGTTAGATCAAAGCCTATCCCGTTGAACAACATGCTCCCCATTATCAAACTCATCTGCAGTGTGTTTTGCCCAAATGTTAAGAATATCTCCTCCTATTCTTTCTCTTACCCTCCAACTCCACCCCTCAGGCTTGTGTCAGCTTGCCTTTGTTTGCTCTGGGGCAAAAATGCATTCAAACTTACAAATCTTGTGTCATACCCAGCAGCATACATTTTCACATAATCCAGTCAATAGTCCTGAGAAGGCTCTAAAAACGGCAACGTAAAAATTCAGACTTGACAAATATTTTTTGCCAATTTGCCCAATTAAAAAAAACAAACAAAAAAAAACAGTTTATCTATAATAAGGTTATTTTTCACTAAACATGGTGGTGCATTTCTATCCAAGCTGGATAAAACATATCATCACCATCGATGAAGATTTGCAGCTATATTGGATATGGCCTTACCTCCACTCTCGGCTCAGTGAGCTTATCTGATCTGCCACCAGGCTCTGCTGCTGAAGGAGGGAGGGATGAGATATTTCCCCCTGCTCCCCCCACACCGCGATCCCACGGGCTCCGGCCACCTCCATCAGACAGCGGGCGAAATCCAACGTGAAACGCAGGCTCTGCACAGTGTCTGTGTGCTCCTGCTGCGCTCCGACGAGAGACAGGAAGCAAAGAGAGACAGAGAAAGAAGGAAAGGGAAAGGGTTTAGTGATAGAATTTCAAACACCAGAGGACACCAGACTGATTTTGCATTCAGGTTGCATGGGTGAAATGAATGCAAACATTAACAGGAGGCAGATCATTCGATGCATTTCATTATTCCATGCTCAGACACCTCAGGCTGTTTTGCCACGATGATTTGAGCTAAAAACACTTGAACTGCAGAATTATCTCTTGTTGTTTTTTTCTTAAAGGCTACACACTATCTAGAGGGATTATTCAGTTCAAGGTTTTGTGAAATGAACCCCTGCATAAATACATAAAATACACGGGATCTAACTTCTTTTTCACTACTTTCCAGAGCTATAATAAAATGATAATAATGCATTCATACATTTATGTAGCATTTTTCAAGGTACACAAAGACGCTCTGTATGAAAGTTTTTTTCACCTCCATCAGCGTCTCCTCAGGCAGCTCAGGAGCCTCAAAGGTAACATGACCGCCCATGTTGGCTGTGATAGGGTCGTTGAAACTGTAGCGAGGACTGGAAGGAGCCTCGAAGCCATCCAGATAGGGGACTGTCGGGGGGTAGCGGCTTGTGAAGGAGCCTGCAGGACTGATTGAAGTGAATGAGCCTGGAGGAGTCAGAAAAAGAAATGGCAAAATTTAATACATCCTTTTTTTATAAAAAACAAAGTTTTTCATTAAATGGCAGGCATTTTCATTACTCTACAATAAATGGCAAAATCTACAAGAAAGCTGTCTATAAATAAATTGAAATAAAAGGTGTGGATTACATTTGTAACAATACTGCCTGTTGTTTTTGACATCTGCATTTGTTGCCGACCACTGTATTGGATGGAGATGTGTTACAGTTAATGATCAACATCTACCAGCAGCTACAGGAATCTTTCTCTTCATAAACACTGCCAATCAGAAAATAGTGTGTTCTGAAAAACTAAATCATCTGGGTTATTACTCCCTAAATGTAACTACATCTATCCACAGTTGGGCTTCATCAAAAAGAAAAGAAAATCAACCTTTTATTCTTACCTCCATGAAATTTAATTAAGTTTCCGCATCATGGAAAATGAAAGTAATAGCTTGCCAGTGCACTGTGTTGTATGATGTGAAAGCATAATACTAATGCTGCTGCGTAAGTGAATTTGATTCCCACTCGCTGCAGAATTGATGTAAAGGCAAATGCCTTGTATTTAGTGCTGTTAGGATGCGTGTGTGCTACCTGAGTATTTCCTCTGTCTGGAGGTATTAGGTGGGGTGCTGACACTGGGGGGAGAGCCCACAGTGAAAACCACCTGTGTTGGGCTGATGGAGCCAGGTGCAACGCCTACCCCACCACCAGGGGGCACTAGAGGGCAGAAAAGAGCAATGATTGAAGATAGGGCTGTATCATAGACAGTAAAAAAAAAAGAAAAGAAAAAGAATGGATGAAGCCTCCATGTCATCCATTGGTTTGTGGACTACTGTTTTGAAGCCAGGTGTTTGGCATTTGGCTGTTGCCATCTTGGTATCTTGGAGCCGCCAGGAGTGACCATATTTGGACAAGAGGGCAGAGCTGGTAGTGACTGCTACACAAGGGATTTTTCAATGAAGCTGCATTAAGCTAAACATTAAAGAGGGATACTTTTACTGATTTTCAACTGGACTTTGCAACGGGCACCGCAGACAGAACTGCCCTCCCATCTCTCCCAACTGCCTGCCATCGAACCCACCGTCCCATCTATCGGGTGGATGGATTCATAAGAAATAACTGATTAAGAGGTTGCAGGTTTGTGAAATAAAACATCATTAAGGAAAATATTAATTACATTCTGTAAATGCAGCAGAGAGAAGCCTGCTGAGCTGCCGTCTGCTGCTGCAGCTGATCATTTTTTATCAGGCAAGTGTGTCGGTGACACCTTTAAGAGAGATGGTGTGGGTGCATTGATGCACCAGGAACAGCAGTTTTCAATGATTATTTCAGAAGCTTAATGTTTAGTTCTGCATACTTTGCACGAAACGCACGGTGGTGAAAGTTCATGTGAACAGATGAGCGGTATTTGGCTTCCTTCAGTGGCTCTTTCGCACAGAGCGCTCTGTGAGCAGAAAACACTCATACTAGGGGTGGTAGAGGGGGAGTGAAATACTCATGCCAGTGCAGGTCTCTCAAGCAGAGAAAATAATTTATTCTGGTGATTGCCGATGGATTATATATATCATTGCCAATTTTCATTTTCCAATACCACAAACTGTTAAGAGTTTATTTCAAGGAAGCTCTCCTTGTGAATTGCAGAATTAAAAGATTTATTTGGAATACTATGGTATCACATTCTATTCTCTTGCGATATATTACTGTCACACTGTAGTAATGAGCCATGTTAATTGAAAAAAATCCTAAATTACATACACATTTGTTAATGTCAATAGACAAATGTGCCTACCTATAATGTCTATGGCTTTTTCAGAGGTCAGGTTCTCTGTGCTGCCTCGGTCACCCACAGGTCCACCTGGTCCGAATGCAGCCATCAGCAGCATGTCAGACAGACGACCTGCGCTTTGTGACCTGCACCAAAGAGACAGGGAACAGATAAAAGAGTGGAGAACATGGCAGAAAAGAAAGTCTGATAAATTAGGCAAACATCCTCGTCTAACACATATTTTTACCAGCTGCGCAGTACTTTCATTCATGTACTGCTATATTTAAGAACTTACATAATCCCTCCTAGGTAGACAATTCCTCCTGTATACACAGTACATAATAATACAAAACAATAGCAAAAACAATAACCTCACCTTCCAAAGGCTTTGGAATCATCATTCAGTCTGTGGATGCACTGGACAGGCTGGGTGACCTGTGTAAGCGCTTGTTGTCCTGCGTCTCTGAGCTCAGATGGAGCAGTCCGGCTGCCAGGGGAGCCGATGACCAAACCCTGTTGTGTCAGAAAGGTCATAAGGTTCGGAGGGCTGGGAGGCTTGGGGAATTCAAATGGAGGTATGGCCTGAAGAGAGAGACAAGAGGGAGAGGAGAGAGGTACCAGAGGTTTGTTTAAACTGCTTGGTAGTTTTTTCTTGTTCTGTGTATCTCCAGAGAATTGAACACACACACACATTCTTCTCTATCTCTCTTAAACACACATACAGACTCTCACTCACCCTGGAAGGTGAGCCCAGGATGGTAGGTAGGGGGCTACGCTGCATCAGCTCACTGAGTCGTGGGGAAGAGTGTAGAGGGCGGAGAGTCATCAGGCCTGCTGAGGGTGCCCCCACCGGGTCCGAGTGCTGCTTCCTGATCTTTTGCCTGCCACCACCACTGGCGCACTCCAACAAACAGGGGGCACTGTGAAGTCGCGTGCCTAGCCCCGTCGCCTGTGGGTGTTGCTGAGAAGTAGGCCGGGGTTCAATGTGCTGAGGAGCTGTGGGACAGAAGAAGGAGGTCAGAATGTTTCTGCTTTTTAGACAGCTGGTGGCATCGCAAACATGAATTGTCAGACAGGACAATAAAATAAAGAATCCACCAAGAGACAGCAGAGATGGCCAAGTCTTGCCTAACTCCCACGCTGCCCTGCTGGATGTCCAGACAGCTAAGGGGCCGTGCCAGCATGAGGCACAGACGGGTAGAGAGCAATTGGTGGTGAGAAGGAGGGTGTTTGTGTACTGTACATATGAGGTTGGTTCATTTTCTCACAACTACTGACCAGGTTGACTCAGAGAAACATTTTTTGGGTAACACCATCTACAACAAACCACTAGGATTTCTAGGGCTGCACTACTTCCTTTATAATGAATTGCTCTGCTTTGTTTTCATTTATCAATTTACCATTTGGTCTATAAAAATAAAAGGGGACATATCATGCTCATTTTCAAGTTCATACTTGCATTTTGGGTCAATCTTGAAACATGTTTACATGCACACAAATATGTGCATATGTGCATATGTGAAAGTGGTTTACAAAGTGAAGATTAGCCTCTAAGCTACCTTGAGGGGAGAACTGGAATGGTCTGGCGCCTCCCAGGGAAAGCCTGCGATTGGTGGTGACCGTAACCTGTCCGTAGGGCGGTGAAGGCCCGGTCCGAGCGAAGCCCAACGAGCTTCCGCTGCTGCAACGACGCACTGGTGTCGACAGCCTAGTAATACAAAGTTCATGAGCCCCTCCGATCACTTTAAGATATCTTTAAATACATGTGTGTATATGTGGGTTAGGGGTCACAGACCGTGGAGAGCCATCCTGTTTGGGAGAATGAAGGTTCTGCTCCAGGCGCTGGTAGTTCCGGACCTGGGTGGGGACTGGGATAGGCAATGACTGAACGTGGTTTTCATAGTTAATTCCCGAGAACTCACTGGGTCTGCCAACACAAGTGAGAAGAACAGAGAGTGACGAGGGAAACAAAAAGTGTGTGTGAGTGGACACGACACAAGTTTAACACTTTGCACAATATTCAGAACAACAGATAGGGATATTTCTTTCTCTTAAGGACAACACTGCCAAACTTGTGCAATGTATTTAATGTAAAATCAAACATTACATTGTGTGTACGGATGACATAAAATGATCTGAAGTTAATGAAATACATTTATCAATTTACCAGATATAAGGGACTTTAATCTACTCCACTAGCTACTTTAGCCATTGCTGCTTGTTCTTCTTTTACCGCTATCCATTTCCATACAATGTAATGCCCTTTTGAGCTACACAGCTGTTCAGCTTTGTGCTGTTACCTGACGGGACTTGGAGACCCACTGCAGGAAGGCGAGTGCGGAGGAGTTTTGACTTGGCTACACAGACCAGCAGAAGCCAGAAGAGAACTGATTAAAGACGAGAAGGGACACAGAAGAGGAGACACTTCTTCAGGAATTTCATCTAGGTGCCATTTTGAAAAGGTATACAACAAATGCTTTCACGTTTACTTAAAAATTAATTACGGATAGTCATTTATCCACCTTTACCAGTTGTATTCTGTCAGACAACTACGTTTAATAAAGCTGCATTCACACTATCACATTTGTTTAAAAATTCACATAGTTTGTTAAAATGAAAAATGTGGATGTAGCCTTAGTGTACTACAGGTGATGCCGCTCTATTAATAAGCAATCCTTGCGTCTTACCCGCTGTTCATCAAGCTGTCCTGCAGCACTTTACTCTCACATGTCAGCTCACCCGCTGGAAAACCAAGAAAATCATTAGAAACAGAGATTGAAAGAATGTCAGAGAATGGATGTCTAGCTAGACTAGAGCTCCAGTCTATGAATAAATAAAAGAGGACTTCAAATACTTCGGTAGAGCTGGAGCCAAGGCTAGAACTATGCAGAGCTAGAGTTGACATTTAAGTGAGGGGGGGTCTTACTGGTGAAATGAGCAGGCACCATGACAAAGTCATCTGTGTCACAGGACGAGGAGTTCTTGCTGCTGCCGCCGCCTCCAGATGAGTCCTTGAGGAGAAAACCAGCGGCCTCCTGGGTAGGGGAGGCCAAAGCTTTGGCACGCATGTGCTGAACCTCAGCAAGAGACTGCTGCAGAGACAGAAGGTAGTACATAAACTAAGAAAGAAAGCACAAAATAAATCATGAAAGAATAAACAGTGTGGGAAGGCCGCAGAGGTGGTGACTTGGTTAGTTTCCATGACTTCACATTTAAAAACAGCCTCATAATTTTGGTACAAACAGAGAAACAAGGAGGAAATAATACAAGAACAATAAACAAACCGGTGGTGAAGCGAGGTGAGAGGTGGAAGAGCTGCTACAAGAGCTCGCTGATGCTGAGCTTGGGAAGCAGGTCATGGGCACAGTAGGAGTTGCTGTAACAAAATGCAACACATTTGTAAGTTAGACAATATATGTACAAGGTGGTTGGTGAAAAACATTAAAATGATGAATGAAAGTGTCCCTACAAGGAAAAGCTCACAAGGCACATATGTCAGAACTCCATGGTCCATGGTGACAAAAGATAATTTGATATAATAACTTGTTTCGTCATGTTTGCATCATTATGTGGCTGGCTCTACTACTAGATCCAGCCCTGTAATGGAATAAAAGTTATTTGGGTTATATTTTATTTTGAAAAGAGGTCAGTATTTTGCTCTCGAGAATGTGGTATGGTTACTGAAAATGTAATGTTTATTACACTCAAGGGTGCAAGACATTACAAATCAAGACATTCTGATAAAACACAGATATGGTCCTGCACTTACGTATTACTGACAATTATATCAAACCAAGCTCTTTCAAAAAGTGTATTGTTTATTCTTACTTACTCTTTTTCATAGATGAGCTAGCCTCCAGGAAAGGATGACAAAAAAACTCATCTACAAACAACACACGAAGGAAAACAATTAGTAGGAGGTACAGTAGTGAAGAGGAGCGAAATTTTAGCAACGTACACACAGAGATACAGACATACACAGGAATATTTGTTAGAATATATATTCTGTTGACTTGGAAATGTGACTAGTGAAGTATTTGTAAAATGTTCTATTAGTCAGTAATCAGTGATGGTATGTATCACACCATGTAGTCTAGGGTTTCATTCATTTTACTGGATTTAATGTTCACTGACCAAAGTCCATGCGGTCCTTGTGGTTGCGCTGCAGCAGACCCAGCAGCAGGTGCCTCAGATTGCTTGACGTCTCTCTAGGGATGCTGCGGACGATTAATACCACAATCAGTGTGTGTGATGCCGCGGAGCATTTTAGAGAGTAAACTTGGCTTTATACCGGAACCAAAATTATAGATATGAGATAATGATACTAGTAGTAATAATAATAATAATAATAATGCAATGATAACCAAAAACATATGGTGTCTTTCACAATTAGTGTGGTTTTATAAGACAGAGGTGATAAACTGAAATGTAAACATTTTATAGAAATTGTGCTGTAAAATAATAGGTTGATGGAGATTTGTTGGGGGCTTGTTATCTCTAACAATGTTGTGAAGCAACTGCTGTTCCATTGTTAAAAGTAACCTGCTGGCATGGCAGCATCTCTGTAGAAGACTACTTTTGGCGACTGATCTAAATATCAGATTAATTGGACCGTAGCGGCACAAAAAACATGTTCAAAGACAATGGGGTATCTCTAAAGAGTTTAGGTCAGAGCTGTACTTTTCAGTGGTGAATCTATGCTGAACCTGTATCACAGCAAGGTTTCTCATTTCATATAAACAAGATCTTAAAAATAAATGCATGTCTCATGAAAAGTAGAGTTGTCTTAATTTCCCTGTAACTCCTTACTTGGGGCTGAGAGTCTTGTTTTTCTCATAGAACAGCCGGAGGTCTTGGGGACTGCTAGCCTAAAGACGAGAGGGTCAGAGAAATAGTTGAAAACATGTTTGTAGACAAAGTCATACACGTTTATAGCACAGTGTGCTGCCGTTCCACAGATTAAACCAAAAACCGGCTGTTCCAATCACTTGTGTACACAAGACGTACACTATTTAACATGCCGGTCGATGAAGCCAAGAGTGAAGCTACTCCGGTAGTTTCAGGAATGCTGCTGAACTACTTAAGATAAGGGGGTTTCTAAGAAGTTAAGCGTTTCATCTTTCACAGCATCATTTTTGTTTTTGGGTTCCACCTCATCTTTCACATGAACTGGAGATAAGAGACTGTTTGAATACTTTCAACAGACAACGACGAAAACAGGTTAAAGGTACATTCAGCATAGTTTTGTTTTAATGCACCTCATTTTGTTACTTTTTGAAATTACTGCATGTGTTTTCATCCCTTTAATCACATTCAAATATTTGCTTAACTTTTATTATTGTGCGCAAAACGTAGACTGTATAAAAAAAGGACGTAGCCTCTCCATCGAGGTCTGTTCTCTCAGCTTACTCACCTAATTATTCAGAAATTGAACCTCCAATAAAATAAATATTAGCCTAGCCAGTGTTGTCATGGAGATATGACCTTAACATACAGACTAGAATGTTTTTTTGTACCAGGCCTTAAATAGGTTTAATTATGCTGTGAAAAACGGGCTATTTAACATGGGAGTCAATGAGAAAGTGCTCTATTAAGTAACCTGCCTAGTGGCCACTCAGTGAACTGCAATTTTTGACACTTTCGTATTAACCAGGAAATCGCTGTGGTTGGGGCTTGGAGAAAAATGACAAGCACACTTACGTGCATTTTGTTCACATGCTCTTAACTTGGCAAAATACAGTAGATGTCATGTAAATGCTATTGAAGATACCAGATAAGCAGCCAGCCTACAAAATAATGTCACCGACAACCATAACAAACTGTGAATATTTTTAAAAAAAACGTATTTCACAGGAAATTAGGCTAAATACTCGTTGACATTACGTTTAGCCTGAAACCTCTCTGACAAGACGGTAGACAAACAAGTGTATAGCGTGGATTATGAAAAGTGAAGAGAGGGATGAGGAATGTAGAGGAGAGGAAGTACTGCAGTAATTCAGCCGGGAAGTGGCTGTTGGAGAATGTTTTAACACTGGCTCATCCGTAAATGACAGTAGGTAATACCAGCCTGTTCAATGTTGGAATGTTGCGCGATAAAAAAGGTGCACACACAGAATGGGGGGACAGAGCCGTATAGCCAGCAGCAGAGATAGTGGAAAAAAATAGTGGAAAAGGGACAGCTGACATGGCAAGACTATATGCTAGACACCAATGTTGCTTCCAGAATGCCGGCATGCTATTTAAAAATCCCATACTGTGGCAGCATTATGCTGTTGCGTTGTTTGGTTTAGTGGATTCTGGCTTACCGGATGTCCCCCCATACCAGAATGTTAACTCAAGCCAGAGCCTACTGCAGAACTGGAGTATGGTTTGGCAATGTGAGACTTGGTTCAGTTTTTAAAAAAGCATAGCCGGAAAATGGCAGATCTTCTCAATGGTAGTATTGCAGAATCTCTGTGTAAAAGTGGCATATGTGTGAAGCAGGTCAGATCGCAAAGAAACATGCATTGTAATATTGCGTTTACCTGAAAAGGAGCCTTCCCAGTCAGGCACTGAAACACAATGGTTCCTATACTCCACAAGTCAGCCTTGGCATCATAGTTTTGGGACATAATAACCTCAGGAGCCTTGTGAGGAAAAAAATAGTGAGATGGTAACACTTTTGGTGAATTCTTTGATGATCAGTCAATGAGATGAACACTGTAAAATTAAAAGAACTAGCTCTGAGCTCTGCTTTTTCACAAGAACAATGACTAAAAGAGCGACTGAGCCATTATCAAGTTAAGTTTATGTGAACTGATAATCAAGATATGTTATGTGCCGCAATTACACCTTCTGAGACACATTCAAAGCATCCACATTTATTTACTTTCTCTGCTCATTACAGACTGTTAACTCCTGGTTGGAATGAAAACACTTAAGTTATTAAATCTGAATTGCTTGGGCAAAACATTGGAGTAGGATGGCCAATTATTTCTCCATCATATCTATTGAAAACCCACATAGAGTGATTACCATGTACATAGGGGATCCGCAGAGGGTCGCTGCCATCATGTTGTTCTGAAGGTACCTGGCAAAGCCAAAGTCAGCTGTTGAGAGAAAATGTGCAGATGATGAGACTCACAAACTGGTCAAATGAGATAAACAACAAAAAACTGCAGATGGTTGCAAAACTTATTTTTTTCAATTTTTGGAACCAATAGATACATATATTATACTTGTACATCATAATAACAATAATAATGGCTGAGATGTAGATCGCGCGCACACACACACACACACGCAGCCTATTTAAAGTCAAGGCACACTTCAGCAATCCCTTTGCCCCTGTGGATGCGCGTGTGTCAGCACCTGCATGGCTGGCTGTCTGTCTGTTAGTGTGACTGTGCAAGTTTTCCCCCAGTGGTGAGGATATTAACATTCTGCAGTGACTGGGAGCCTCAGACTTCACTCCCACAAGGCGATCAATTCCCTCCAGAGGAACCGGAGTTAACAGGCTTAAGGATTAGCAGAGTTTCCACAAAGCTGAACAACAAACACTCAATCTCTGAACTTGTCATGATGCTTTCCATTAGGGGTACTTGTTAAACCAACATCAACGTTTATGGTGCATCCACGCCTGTACTTCCAGCTGTCCACTTGTGACCGGATCACTCAAGACACGTGTTAATGCCAGGTGTGAACAGGGCCTGTGAATGTGTTCTCTCTTCCTTTGTATTTTTTTCAGAGGAAGATTATTAACACTGGGGAAGGAAAATGTGAAATTATATAAATACTCTATTTCTAATTAATTTCCTCTAATCAGTTTAATCTTATTATCTTGGTGGAATCAATTGCCTTTGGGAAATCTTTATTAGGTCCTGTTGCAATAAAACTGTCTGTAAAGAGCTTGATCACAGCATTGGGATTTCCATTTGCTGCTTCATGAGACTCAATTAGCTTTTTTGCTTCTGTATAAAGGGTTCGAGTGCTTTCTTATTAAAACCCAATATAAAACAACAAGCTTTGGCTGCATGTCTGAAATATCGAATGTTGCTCTTTTTATTTTCTTTAAATACTTAGATAGATAGAAACTGCTCGGTAAGAGCACTGCTACATTTACAATCTGTTTAACATTGAAAATCTCAAGAAGTGAACAAAGCAAAATTGGTTGCAATGCCAGCCAGTGTCGCAGACTCTCACGCAATCGAACCTACCAATCTTGATGCAGGTGTTGTTGGAGTGTGACTTGCGTCCCGGCGGGTAGGAGAGCAGAATGTTCTGGGGCTTGAGGTCCCTGTGGATTATGCCTTTTCCGTGCAGGACCCTCATGGCCCCTGCAATCTGCTGCAGGAAAACCCGAATAGTGTCCTCGCTCAGCGTGCCTTTGGCTGCAAAGAAACAAGGTTAATTGACTGCAGTTACACTTTAGTATGACAGGTGTCAACTGGATTTAAAATTAATTACTGATGGAGGAAACTGTAGGGGTATAGTAGACAGATAGGGACTGAATGACCCTCTAATCTAGATTTTCTAATCTATGCAAATCCTTACACATCTTGGAGTCAGATCATGTTACACAAAAGAGAACATCTCATTTTACATCTAAAAATATCTGTAACATGTATTCTATTCTATGTTCTCTCACATAGTCCCTCTGCCACCTCCTAATCCCTGTCTCTTCATTCCCTCCAATCATCTCCCTCATCTCACGTTGGTACACTATGGTTCTATGTGAGAGTCCCTTCCTTGTCTTGAATGTTTCTCTGGCTCCACCTCCCTTCCAACAGATTTTTAGAGCCAGACTCAGGATTGAATAAGGCCAGGAAAAAAGTTTTCTTCACAGACCACAGTGGGCAGTGGATTCAAAAAACACTGTTTCTAGAATAACTTCTCTATTTGAACTCTCAGTACCTGGCAGACAAAGTTAACAGCTAGCGTCTATAATTAGGCTGCAGACAGCTCGAGGCTTATGTTTATATTTCCCACATTGACAGACAAAGATCCACCTCAGATGAGTTGAGTGCACTGGCTATTGAAAGCTCTGCAGTGCTGTCTATGAGGTGTGGTCAACCTGAACAGAATTGTAGGCTTTATTTTAACAACATGATTCATAATTGACTCAAAATGTCAATATACAGTATGTATGTCCTCACATATTGTATGTGTGAAGGCAAGGGAATACAGCAGAGTTTCTTTGTGGTTTTGTAACATTGCATGTCAAAGTCTATTTTAAGCGTTTGGTCGTTCAAAAACCAAAAGTTGAAGCACTTGAATACACTAGCACATATGTTCTACACCTGCATGAGGAAATACATCTCCATGCCAGCAGGCGGCAAGGAGGGAAACCCGAGACCGTCAGGATGGATTGAAGATGCTAGTCAGCCGGCTAGAACATTAATAACAATTTTCTCCGTGATAGCAAACAATAACACACAATTACAGACAGTTTCCGCTAAAGACCTCAATGGTTAAAAAAAAATGTTTGTTTTAGACACACAAGTATTGGACTTTACTTACTTTCCTCATTTTCCCTCTTCTCGTGCGCTGACTTGCTTAAGCTGAACAGCCAATCATAATTGAATTTCTCTCAAAAACGGTCTAAGCTGTTGATTTAACATGCTGAATCAACCAAAAAGCAACCCACTAGTGCCAATGGTGTGGGACACCGCAAAAAACGGGCCGGCAGACACTCACCGACGGCGTGATATTGGCTGACGGCCGACACTTTTGTGTGTCAAAAGCTTAAAAAAAAGCAGTGTTGGGACCTGAATGGCAGCATTAGGGCACATATTTCACTGTATAGTTGTTCCCTTTTATTTGCACACGTTCAATCTTCTTGACGGATTTTACAGAGCTGAAAAGTAATTCTCCCCTCTTCTACTACTTTTTAAGTACTATCTTACTGGCAGTTCCTTTCCAGAGATCACTATTCTAGTACTAGGATATTTGCTAAAATGCTTTCAATCTAGAAATGTAAGAAGACTCTACTGTAGGACATTGCGAGTGTGATGATTTATGATCTTGGCTTTTAGACAATAGAAAAAGGTTTTTCATCAAGCAAGGACTCTCCCTTTCCTTTCATCGAGCAACAAAGACGACATTTCACCATCAATTCAATTGATTTTTCTACTGAGAACACCTGGAGCTTTTAGCAAATTAAATGTTGCACTTACAGTGTAAGTAGTCAGCAAGGTCACCCCCGTTGCAGTACTGGGATAAGAAAGAGAGACAGGAGTGAGGGGTGAGGGGGTGGGAGGAAATGAAAGAGAGGGAGATGAAAAGGAATAACATTAAGAAACACGTAAGGGCTGATGTGGATTAGTGTCTTACATCACCCAGGACTAGAAAGCAAAAAGAGATCAGAGTGAGGTGTTCACAGATTGATCTCATTCCGAGCATCAATATGAACCCAGGAAATGAAGGTGTGTTAGGAAAGGCGGGGCTCCGAAAGGCGGCCTCACAAGTCATTTCCTTTTAAACAGAGGGAGGCATGAAATAATTAGGATAATGACCAGAACGACTTTGAGAAATGTATCCGTTGTCCCTTTCAATTCTACTTTACATCAATGTTCTGCTTATGTTAATCACTGAATATCGTTTTATTTTTTATTGGGGTGACATATCATATGACCTTTAGAGCACTCTAAATAAAACTCTCTGTGGAAAAATACCAAACAACTTGAACATTATGTCATCATTATCGTTGAAATGATGTAAACTGTGAATGTCACATGTATTTGAGGCAGATCCTTCAAACAGACACACCATTTACCCAAAGTCACGGTTCTGTCTTTTAATTAATACTGTAAAGTGTGATGTTGTTCTTTTATTACTTTATGAGGACTTCCAACCCCTGGAAGCTAAAGGGGATGCACAGAAAGCATAAAAATAAATCACTTCTCTGCTTATGAGTCACATTCTAAGATTTTCACATTTTTCTGCAGTTCTCAGCATTCAATATAAACAACGAGCAATGTCTGCCAGTTTTGCGTGCTGACATTTATGTTATGTTATGCTTCTGAACTTGGGATGCACCAACACTGATATCAGATATTGTGACGATATTGTCTCAAAGAGCTGAATTGGGTATCAGAAACAACTGGGCAGCTCTATTCAATTCAATTCTACGTTAAAATACTATATACTGGAATTTTAATTCCTGTTTATTTGGAAGATCTTTTAACCAGGTTGCAGGTGCAAAATCTATTATTTTAATAATAAATAATAATTCAGAAAATGTATATCTATTTATTTATTTATTTGTTACATTTACTTTTACAAAGTTAGAAAATAAATGTTTTAATTGACCCTGATGTTGCCTTACACATAAAAAGATGATCCCAGTCACTTACTCACAGCGAGACAAACAAGCTTATTAATTAAACACCGGCACTGAATCAGTAGTTGGTATCTGCAATACCCAAAGCCCAGGCATCCTTGATCTGAGCAAGCTTTTCTTGACAACACACAATAACAGAACAAGCAGGCAAAATCAATACAAATAGCATAAGACACACTTTAAAATAATGAAATGGGCAATTATGCTGTCATAACAAAAAGAGCTAACACAACAGACATTTATTCGCCACACCTTGCCGCAATGATCAATATGTATGAAGCTCTTAAACTGGTTCAAAAAGAACGAAACCATAATAACACTCATGCTGAACATGACTCATGAGATATGAGTTCTGTGTTGTTTCCCTTTACCCTGATGGAGACAAAAGTCCAAGATCAAAGTATCTGTAAAGTAGTCGTTGTAAAATTCACCAACATTATTCTATCATTCTACCATGGCTCTTCATCAGGGCAATATTAGCCCCAGCAAAAAGCTAGCAGCATTTAGATGTTGACTGGTTCTCAACCCTCCCTTCTTTGGACACAGTTAATTATAGCCCCAGCCCTGTCAGAGGTGAGACAAAACAACGCTGAGCAAACAAAGCCAAAACATCACAGCGAGCTTACCTCCATTACCAGGTACACTGAGCTGGCAGTTTCCTAAAGAGAGAAGAGATAAGAGTGGTGGAGTAAACAAACACATGTCAGTGACGGACAAAGGAAGGAGCAGGTGGCACTTTTGCTCACCCACCATGCTGGAGCAAACTAAGCTGGTGATCTAGATTGGAGAAATATACAACTGCTTTTAGGGTTGCAGAAAAACTGAGGACTAACTGCTAGGATAAAAAAGCTGCATGAATGTTGGGAAAGAAAAACAATGCACAGTAAAAGTCTGCATAAACCTTCATTTAGTAAAACGGGCTATTGATGTAAATCTTATAAAGCAATGGGTAAAACAAGGGGCAACCTCCGGTGATGAAAAATTAAACAGTCGACAGCCTAAAACTTTGAACTCATAAGCTCTCACAACACCAACAAACAATAAATAGCTATTCATTTACTGACACCTTGGATTTTATTTTGATAATGCAACAATTTTTCGAACATCTATTATCTATCTTGAAACAGCCCTCTTATCACATGGCAACAGATGACTGCAGTCTTTTACTCTGACCCCGTCGCAGTATCTTGTTGAATCCCCCAGTCAGAGGCCAGACTGTTTTCTATAGTTCAGCTGAGTCAGGCCTTTTAAACTTGGTTGTCTTTGGCTTTACTGAAGCTGGACGGCAACCAACAAGCCAACCAGTCAGTTCCAGTCAGAGACACGACCATCTGGCTTCTTCCGGCTGTCTGAACAGAAATGTGGCACCAAACTTCTGTTAGATATAAGGTCTGGCATTGTTTTGACGGCTTATCTTGATCTTCTGTGCTATGACTTGCTTATAATACTGAGAACGGCAGGTCACTTTTGTTGTGGCAACTATTTCCTGTGCGGTTTCGCAGGGGGGAGTATCCTCAATGACGACAGCACAGACGCACTCTGTTTCTCTACGAGTTAAGTGTGTACTACAATAAAACTTTATATTAGGGCCGCAACTAACAATTATGTCATTATCATTCAATATGCCAATTGCTTACACTTGCTCATTGTCTTACAATGGTAGAGAAAAGCAGCAAATCCTTTTTGCAAAACTGGAACAAGAGAATGTTTGGTGATTTTGCTCTTGCTCAAAACCTGTTAAGAAATAAGAACTGAAATATTTTGCTGCTGTGTCTGTCACACTTGTGTTTTCCTGTAACTCTGGGGATGTCTAAGAACAATATGAATCGACTCAAACCAATTCTGAAGTCACTTTGGATGACACAATCAAATAAGATGTGAAAAGCAAAGTAAATGCATTTCTCTTGTGTCCAGTGTTTGGTTTGGTTTGAGTTTCCTCCGGACTTAATTAGATAGCTGGATGGTAGGATCCCCTACACAGAACATCTACACTGTCTGCTCTGCATCAACAACAGACCTGCAATCTTAGAGCCCAGCTCTGACTATCCTCCATGCACAGAGAGAGGTGCCACAGTGAGCCAGTCTAAAGATAAGAAAGGAGAATATTTTTTAGAGTTCTGCATGGGCAGAGGCATTCGAACCAGTCGCAAATACTTTTCTTAAAGCTAATGACGAAGACCTCTTGGATAAAGCAGTTAAACCCCTATCTGCCATCAATACAGACTACACAGACTGTGCTGCAGCAGCTAGCATGGCTCAGCATTTTGGTCATGACTGTTTTGTAATCTTATTTTTACTTAAGACTAAGGCCTTTGACAAAAAAAGATAAAGGGTAAAGGGTGAAACGTCAACTTAAATTAACAAAACAAATCTAGGGTCAGTTCATGAAAAAGCTAAATATCTCAGGAATGCATTACAACTGTAGTAATGCAATAGGATGCATGTCAACATTCTCTGCAACACACTCAATGTGCAATACTGTAGTGTTGTCATATGTTATATTAACAATAATGTGTACGCAAGATGATGATTTAAAATCAGATGAACCAAAAAGACAAAAGAAACCTGGGGAAATAAGATGTATATTTAAGTCAGGGCAGGGGGCTCGTGCTGTCTAAACTATCTGGCAGGTGTTGTCACACAGTAAGCTTCAGACTGGTGACTAGGCTGCAGGCAAGAACATCGCTGTGCCTTTTGATTTGTATTCATCACCTTACAATGTAACACCTGTCTAGTGTGACACAGAACTAAGAGGTTAATACTGAGATTTCCATCCGCACATGTAGGCATGAACAGGTTGTATGGGAACATAACACCTAATGTACGCCCTAAGGCACCAGGCTTGTGTCTGGAAAAGGTGGCAACAAAAACCCACTAACACCTACTAACAACAGTCAGTGCGTTTACATGCACAGCAATAACCCGAAAATGGCCTTACCCCGGTTAAGGGAAAAATCGGATTATTCAAGTTCCCTTCGTATTCATGAAAGGGTATGGAAAAATGACTGAGTAACTCGACCTCCGGTACAGTAGGTGGCACTCTGCCAACATACAGCTGGTCGGAATGCAGCTTTATTTTTCGGTTCACCTTTGTCAAATTCACAAGCGTGAGGAAAACGGACGACTTTTGAATAGAATTACCACCGAAACAGGTCTTCTTGGTAGTGATGCTACTGTACATGGCGAAGTCATCCCTCGGTTTAAAGGTAATGCTCTATAGTTGTTATTTTTTTCTCATTGTTTTGAGGTATGCTTCCTGGTTTATTCTATTTCCAGGTCGAAAGCCACTGCCGCGGAGCGAGTAGGGGTAGTTCTAACTGACGGAGCATGCGCAGACGCGAAAAACCGATAGTAACCCGGGAAGGCTGTTTACAATGCACGATTAATCGGGGTACTGAAGGAGTTATCTAGTTATCTACTCCAATTTTACCGGGGGTACGGTGTTTACTAACGGGTTTGCTAACTACGTTGTTGGTGCTTGGTTATGTGTGTAGGGACTGCTATGCTACTGTAGAGGTGTGGTTAGTCAGTCAGTTTGGTCAGCAGTTAAAAAAAGCCATTTTGTATGGTTCAGCGCTCCGCCCCAAGCTACTCACTGTCCAGGATTTCTCTGTGAATAGGTAATAAACGAAGAAAAGATTATCTTGATGGCTTATTTGATTTATATTCATGCCAAAAAAGACCATGGAATGCAAGTACGCTGGAATGACACTTTAAGACACTACACCTCCCAGAAAGCCTTAATCCACAACAGCCCATGTGAATGTGGACAGAATGTAAACACGCGCGCTGACATGACTGAAAACAAGCCGGCAGAAGTATTTACTGAAACTTTACGAGGATTTGCTGTACATAAAAGAGCAGAGGACAACATGCCTGAACAAGATACAAATGAAACGGTTTTTAGAACTAACAAATATAGCTAAGCCTCATTTAACAAAAAAAAAAAAAAAACTGTTCAAGCTGCATGAGACAGAAGTGGGTCATGAGGAACAGACACATCCAGCAACCCATCTGTTCTATTTCGCGAGCATAGACTGACAGGGGAACTGGGATGATAAGAGGTGTGATAATTCTGTACATAAACAGAGGCCTCGACACTGTGAAATCAGCCTGTTCTTAACATGATCTAGATATCATTTGTGAGTGTAGTGCTACATACCTGAAAGTCCAGTAAAGCAACAATGTTCTCATGTTTCAGCTCCTGGAGAAAGAAAATAAACATCTAGATGGAGTACGCTTTATTTCTTTATAGATGTTTAACATTAATGAGATGTCCAACTTGACTTGAACAGTTCACTTAGAGACCCCTGTCATCCACAAGACACCTAACAACATTTACTTTCCCTATGACATCTCCATGTTCAGCCAGATGATCATGTTGAGATAAGCGTTGTGCATATTTCACCCTAACATATGGCACTTTTTCAGCTCTAGGTATTAAAATGTTCACTACAGCAAAATGTTGTATTACCACACCAAAAGCCAAATGATCAAATAAACCCTTTATAAGACTTTGAAATATCAAGGGGACACATTTCTTAAGAGAAACAGCTCAGAGTTCAGAGTTCAGCTCAGAGTTAACCTGAGATTTGCAACTGCTGAGAGGACAGAAAGTGTTGTTTTTGCGTAGGTCTAATTTGGTCTAAAAAAAAAAACCTACACATTGTGTGTTCCTTATGAGAACATATACAGTATAATAACCTGACAATAACTGGGCACCAGCGAACTCTTGGTAAATAGTGTTTTGATAGCTTCTGGCTTACCTTGAGGATTTTGATCTCTTTCCCCAACAGTGTCTGGGATTTGGCCAAGTTCTTCTTGTTGATGCACTTTACTGCCACCTCCCAGTCATGTTTCTAGAAGGACACATTACAATTACAATAATTTTGGGGGTTTATAAAAACAAATGCAATGCAGCATGAGGGGTGTGAGAAAATATCTGTACATTTGAGTATCGCAATTTGTTTTGTGATACTGTATAGAGTAGATGTTGACTAATTAGCTAGATAGTCATTTATTTTTTATTAATATCATACACAGCAGTACAGTTACAGCGATCTAGACAATTCTATGTTGGCAACACCTGTTAGGGTTTTATATCACATTTGAAAATATCTGTTTGCAGTGCACTTGACATGGAAGTGTTATTTATTTATTTTTGCTGCTGATGCACACTTTGTTATTTGTTAATAAATAATATTAAGTACATTTATATCTGTGCCTGATGCATTTACTCACATGGCAAGGTATACGGTTCATTCATTCAACAGTAGTATTGGATCGTATATCAGACGATGCACTCAGCCCAAGTATTGGTATCGGATTGGCTCGGGAAATAATGGATCGGTGCATCTCTAGTATAGATTACATGCAAAGATTTGTGGTATTGGTTCATTTTGTGTTGCGTTTAAGATCCCAGTGTTCTGATTGCATTAAAAAGTAATGTATGAATTGAATGTATGAACCCAATCAGCATGTGCAGTGCGTGTGTCTTTGTATGGAATAAGAATATCTACTGCCTTTGCACTACAGTACAAGTGTCAGTACGCGTCAGTGTGTACAGCAAATTAAATTAAATTTTCATCATGTCTCTGCAAAGTCTATTTGTCAAAATCACAGATTCTAGCACATGTATAATACTTGGCTATTTAATTTCCATATGCTGGTCCATGAGCTTTGCTCCTTTGTGCTGTAGTTTACAAGGGTTTCCTAATGGAATTTATGTAACACCTGTTGAGACTGTAATCAGCAATCAGGGCTGGTTTCTGAGTCAGTTTTGCAGAGCAATTGGTCAGTGAGTCTTTCATTCCTACAACACAATTCCCTGTCAGTGCATTTTCTGACCTTACAGCATGATTGAATGTGTTGTATTACGCATGTATTGTCACTAACCTCTATTATGAATGAAATCAGTCTGTGTGCCAATTTACTAATGAAGCAACAAAGAGGCAACATGCCTACATTTACCCTTATACGTCTCAGCAGATGTAATACATTGTATTACCAGTGTGTAATCAAATTACTGCAAAGTCAATATAAGTTAAACTCATTCATTCCAGGCGTAGGACATGTTCCAACATGTTCATTAACGTCTCGATATGAAGCCTTTAAATGTGAACAATACCTGTCTGCTGCTCTATATTTCACTTTCCAGGATTAAGGATGTGCATCATCAGAATAACCAGTTGAAATATAAACGCCATCATAAAAGGACTGTTCACGATATAGAAGTTGTGCCAAAGGCTATCTCACTGGATTTGGATGTACTGTAACACATCTTTAAGTCACATGACAAATGCTATACTTTCATTTGGTAAATTGCATATTCACAGAGTAAAAGTATCTAAATCTTTCCCCAACATTGGCATTTTGATGGCTGAATTCAACGTGTACTTGGAATCATTGGCCATTGACATATCTTGATGAATTCTAGGGCCCCTGTTTAACCTATTGGGGCTATTGTTAGATGTATTTTGTATATGTATCATTTCCACACTGGTCTTTTTTGCATGAATATTTATTTTTGCTGATTGTCTGCTTGTTCTTAATCTGAAATAAAGATTTCTAAATTGAAAAAGAATAATAAATAAATAAAACACCCTCATACAATGATCATCCATGCATTGAGAAAGGCTGCCGTGTGCATTTAAAAGCCAGTTCAGCATTGTATCCATTAACTGCCTGTTATTTTAAGGCACATCCTGTTTGGGCTCCCGGGCCTCTTAAGGCCGTACCATAAAAACAAACACACCGGACGCGAAATAAAATGCGATTCGTGCCCAACTAAACAGCCAAACCATTCAAACCAATCTTTCATTTCGTCTAGTTTTGCAATAGTTTATATTTTAAAATAGTAGAAAAGGAAAATACACACCTCTCGGTGCCTGCCTTTGAAGACGACAGCAAATGCGCCATGTCCTATCAGGTCCTTCCGACTGAACTCAAATTTCCCCACCGTCTCCATATTGTCCCAATGTCTTGGTTTTCTACTGCTCACGGGCGGACAGATGACCAGGAGGCCTCAGGTCACCCTTCTCGATAGCGAGTGCTCCTTTCTCCTCTGTCAAGTGGGGGCAGCAGCAGGGATGTTCACCCCCTCTCTCGCTTGCCCTGAGCTGCCTTCCTGACAACAAACTGCCCTCTTCTCTCATGTTCGCACGCACACCTATTGGAGTTGAACTC
Source organism: Echiichthys vipera (assembly GCF_963691815.1). Taxonomy (NCBI): domain Eukaryota; kingdom Metazoa; phylum Chordata; class Actinopteri; order Perciformes; family Trachinidae; genus Echiichthys; species Echiichthys vipera. Next base: position 13,965,948 of record NC_139841.1, read on the forward strand.
CTAACAAAGCTGCAGGGTGATTCCCATCGCCGACGACGCGACCTACACGAAGTTAGCGAACTTAAACAAACGAGAGTCGGACGAGTCTCGTTGCAGCAGCTGCCTCGGCGGCGCCACCTTAAAAACCAGCTCGCTGCGTTTTGTTTATATACAGAGGAGGCTCACTTGTGTCGTCTGAAGCGTACACACGGCGACACACGCGCTGGCTGGGAACCTAAAACAAGCCAATGGCGTCTAATAGTCAGAAAAGACTGTGAATATCCCCCTTAGTATTTTTGCTATTCGCAGTTGACTCGTCGAAAGTCGTAGCATCGATGGTCCCGACAAAGCAGACTGGCGTCTAGCTTCTGCATCAAAGCGCATGCGCAGAGCAACTACAGCTGTAGGTTTGACGTCAGATCACCAGGGTCCTCAGTCATAAAATGAGTTGAGACAAAAAAAGTGTTTACACCTATGGTTTAGACATCTGTTTTGGCTTGGTTATAGACTACTTGAAAATGGAAAACAGTCTTTTAATATTTTCCGAGTGTGCATGTTTGCGAGTGTAGGCCTGGAAAAATGAAGACAAACTGTCAAAATGATAAAAAAAAAAAAGAAGCCCAGTAGGCTACATTTCAGTGATCAAACATATTCAGTAGAAACAACATACTCATGCTCTCAGCGCGCTGATATGTTTTACAATTAAATGATAATAATAATAATAACATATTATAAAATAGTGTTTCTATCAGAATCAGAATTGACAATATTGTCATTGTGAGTAGATACAACGACATGAAAGGCTACTCTATGGGGCAGACATAAAACCACACATTCATAACAACACACTTAAAATCGACAGAGAATGTGAAGATAAAACACAACAAAAATAGGATAATTTAACTGCCTTGTAAAGGTAAAGTGCAGGTGCGAGCCACGTGGGTGGGCGACAGTGGTTAGAGTTATTTCTTGTTTTACATGCAAATTGCTTTTTATATAAAATACTACAGAGACAACCTTGACACTTTTCACTGCTGCTTTTTAATGAGGCAACTGAAAGAAACAGAAAACATTAGAAAAAAATGTTTGAACAAATGCTATAAAAATACAGAAGAGGAGAGGGATGTACGAACATTAAAAATGTACAAAAACAGGAAAGAGATGCAACATCTTGAAGGCTTGTGTGTATATATATATATTGTGACAGTGTCCAGCATTGTGTAAGTTGTGTAATGGCTATTTAATCACCTTTAATTCCTCCGAGCAGGCTGTTTTTAGGCTGGAGGACATCAGGATCAATACTGAATGCTAACAGAAAAATAGAGTCCCTTTAAAACAAGGCAGATGAGAAGAAGAAGGCTGCAGCAGAAGAGACCTCCAGGCCCACATTGGAGAATGGTGACTTTCAAAATAGCCAAAATGATGGGCCCACTATTATCTGTTAAAAACAAACCAAATGCAATTCTTGGGAAAACTCACAAAAGAAATCACTCACATCAGTCAAACATTATTTTATATCAATATGTGTAGGCCTGGAGGGAAATAGAAATGTACCATTTCTAGTGTAACTGCATCAGTAAGGGTGAAATATCAAGATGTCTGCCTTCACTTTATTCTTTATCTTTCACTTCCTTTTGTACTGACCGTAGACACATTCGGATTTCTTTCCCCATTTGGCCCAGACACCTTACCTCATGTAGGATGTCAGCCATAATTCCAGTTGGTTTTGAACAGGTGTGACAGCTTCATAACTTATTCATTACTAGTTTCATGCCTGCAACATAACTGTATGTTACAGAAATATAAACAACTCAGACCACCTGCTTAACTGTTATCAATGTAGACCATACCATTGTAGCCGATCAGTCTCGCACAGGCTAAATCCAATCAAATGTATTTTTGTTTGTATTTGGTTGAACAAATACAGCTAGCTTTAGTAACATAGGTTATCCCTGAGAAGTAAGTCTTTTTACAGTTTAGAGAGATATGAATTCATATCACGCAATTCCAGCAGGAGTTTTATAGCGATATGCAGTTGATTACATACTTGTTCATTGCATTTTTGGCAGAGGCTATGAAGCTTTTTACTGTGCATCCTTGTATCCAAGTTGTGTCATAAATTTAGATCCTGATGGCCAGATCCCTTTAACACATTTTAATAGACAGTTCACCTGTTTATACACTTTCTGTATATCAAAGTGCCAGAGGAGGGTGGTAGAGGTCTATAAGAGGGCCTCTTGATGTGGTCACGTTGCTCATTGTTTTTAATCATTATTTTGAAAATGTCATGGAGATAAATTATCAAGTCATTATGTCATTTAATTTTATCTCGTCTTTGGATGTCCATTTCCTTAAATATGGAATAATCTACAACAATGGTATCTAAAGAAATGTCGTCTAAACACTGAAATAGGTTGTTAAAAAAACTCTTTTTGGGAGTTGAGTTGTAGTGGAAATATTATTAGACATTGATTATTTAAAGGAATGTTACTTATAGGGGTGAATTACATTTTCAGATGTTTTTTTCACATAGTGGGAGAATCAATAGGATCACCTTGAAACATGCCACTCAATGCTCACTCTCACTGGCGTTCTAATATAAAAGAGCTATTGTGTCTTAGCTGATATCAAGTGAGATGGCAGCAGGGTACTGGTGCAGACTTGTCCAACTGGTGCTGCTATCATGAATTAATCATATTGGCTTTCCTGAGCCAAGAATCAGGCTACATTCACGATGCTGTGCAGGTCCGCATAATGATGCACGGCTGACAACAGACAGCTAGGTTGATGGTTGAATGTGTTCATGTAAAAAATGTATGAGTTTACCATGGACTGTGTAAAAGAAGTGGATGTAGCCACCATGACGTCATCAATTGGTTTGTGGACTACAATTTTACAGCTTCAAGTTGTGAAGCCAGGGGCTGGTTTCCCAAAGATAGACATTGACTTACGAAGTGCAATTCAGACATGAGGAAGACGTCAAAAGGATAAATTCATCCAAATAACATGCACGTGCAATGGAAAAGATGGTCCTTTCGATTTGTGAACTGGAAATGACCAGTGTGTTGTGTTCAAGTGCTTTTGTTGTCGTAGTGAAATGAAACATCGGGGCCCCACAGATCCTGACCTGTTACTTGGGGAAAACCATTTTAGACTGCCTAATTCATCTGCTACAGCAAGGAGAGGATTTATCAAAACACAAATGATAAATTATATGCTCGATTTAGCATTAATAGTGGGACAAAGGACAAAAAGAGATAGCTAATATTTCTTTTTTAGCTACATAAGCTTGGTCTACCCTTATGTGAAGCACATAATCTTCCTTACTAGCTCAAAGACAGTGTTGTAACAGTGTTAAAATCAAAATATTCTACGAGCTTCCCAGTGGAAGTTACCACGTGAGGGGATATTCATGTGCAATTTTCACATATGCTTATGGTATTTTTCATATTTTCAGTAGAACGTGATGGCTCCATACGTCCATAGTTAGTCTGACGGCAGGGTGGCTAACTTTTTAGGCTTAAAATAGTCTAAATGTCTAGACTAATCTTACAGCAAACTACTGTGAGTCTGGCCTAACACTAAAGACCAGCCTGAAATATGTTTGTGAAACCAGCCTCAGAAGCAACTCTATTTGGATGAAAAGGTGGAAATGCAGGTTAGGAGTTAGCAAATGGTAGGCTAGCTAGCTAGCTTGGTGCATCTGCCATTTACATTAACTGTGATATAAACTGTGATGCTAATTTAGGCTAGAAAAAAATGACCAGCCAACCTGAGTGTCTTTTAGTACAGACAAATAACACCACAAACACGGACAACACCACAAAACAAGTTCACAGGTATCTAAATACCATGGCTACACATTGCTAAGTCTCTATTCTGATTAGTGGATGTGACTTTTCAATCACAAAGTACCCATGCCCTCCATGTATTTTACTCTAAATGGGACAATCATTTACAAAATGAACACCATGCTGCACTGAAGAATACTTGAAACTGCAACTGAGACCATGAACTCATTAGGAAATGTTAACTGTGGTAATAAATTGAGTGAAAAGTAGGATCCTTTTTTTCATAGACTTCTATACAATCAGATGTATTTTTGCCCCCCTGCTGACCATTAGAAAGAAGCCATGTCCACTTCTTTTATTCAGTTTTTAACTCTACCAGTTTTCAGTGTGCTTTACTGTCAGAGAGTTTGACTTAATGGAGCAGTTGGTGTATTTTGCTTTAAGCAGCCCGCCAGCCACCATCACAGGTGTCCACTCTGCAGGGGTTTGCTCTGGTTTTTTAATATTTTAGCTTTGCTCTGTGGTTCACTCAGAATGATCGATTGATTCTTACTGACCCACATTAAGCCTCTGGTGGTGACAGTTGGCGAAAGGCCTTCAGGTATTCACTCTAGTTAGAGAGACTTCAGAGCCAGCAGTGTTATGATATACTAACACACTGCATGCAAACTTAATGTAAGTGACTGTTCAACTGCAGTTTAAAAGGACTATCATAACACACATTATCTGTATTTTGACTGACACATGTATCCACTCTTGGTAATCACACAAAGGTGCACATACACAGAGGTATTACATCTCATCATGTCCATGCAAGGGCATAATGACCCGTTTCATCAGAGCACAATGTGTAATGCATTTTTAGGCAAGTTTAACAGTACTAATGGTCACTCAAGGACAACTATGCACACACTCTTACTTATGCATACAAAGTAATGTCATTACTGTACGTCTTAGAATTTTAAATGATGTTTTCCTTCACAAGAGCCCAATTGGCCTCATATTCAATTTATACAATTCATCATCATATTTTGCAGTATATCAATATGTTCAGTATAAATGAAGGGTACATTGTGTGTGTGTGTGTGTGTGTGTGTGTGTGTGTGTGTGTGTGTGTGTGTGTGTGTGTGTGTGTGTGTGTGTGTGTGTGTGTGCAAGCTCTTTGGGGACATTATGAAGACTTATCTCAAAGCATGGTCGCCACAGGGTGAGGGGCAGAACTTTAGAGGTTAGATTTGCTTTTTAGTTTATAGTTTTAGGATACAGTAAAAAGAATGACATCAACCCAATTTCTCACAATTGAGCGAAACAATGAACGAAAGCATGTGAATGTGTGTTGCCATTTTTGTAAAGACTCGTCATCTTGTCTTCATGCAGCTTTCATTTTAGGCCATCTGATCAAACTGTGTTTACTTTTTCTCTCGCAGGCAAACCAATACAAAAATTCAATAATGTGCACACTCATATTCTTTTTAAAACATATTATTTTCTTTATAGCTCTATTCTGTTGCTTCTTCTCATTGTAAACCACTTTGACCTACATGCCTTGTTTTTTTTTTTAAATCATGTTTACAACGAATAACTTAATCTCCTTGACCAAAGGCTAGAGGGCAGCCGTCTCCTTCAAGGCCCCTCCTTTCCACTTAGCTAATTCCAAGCGTTGTGGCGCTGTGCCCTGCTCATCTGTTCGGCCTAACACCCAGCCTTATACTACACACTTGGTGAAAAAGGTGCACAGCTGAATGGTAGCCAACTCTTTCATGTAGATGGATAGAGACAAATGTTGCCATGAAGGTCACTGCTTTTTCAAACCCATCTCCGCACTGAAATTAACTTTTAAGACTTGATCAGCATAATAGTTTTGTCTGCATACTGGGATGGCTATGCTCAAGTGTGTGATCCCCACCAATAGGTCATGCTAGATAATTAAACTGAGAAGCTGAGGAAACTCAATACACTCTATTACAACTGGGCGACGCTTGGACTCAGGGGAGACGTTGGTATTCATAGACTGCATATAAAGATTTTCTAAAGCATGAAGGAGCTCTAACTCCCACTGGAAACACAAGTCGTTAAATGTATCAGTATTGACACAATGCAGACTAGTAACATATTACAATAGCAGAGTGGAGGAAAACCCTGATAAATTCTTTCAAAACCGCTGAATTTTCTCATTAACCCTTGAGACTGTATAAAATATTGATGCAATCCCTGGGACGTCACCCACAGAGCCAAAATGAAGCTCAATGTGGGTGGCTCTGACCATCGCTATTTTAGCAGTGCCTGACTCTACCTGCCCCCAGCTAATCCAAAAACGGGCAAAGAGGCGGAGTGTGGATGGAGCTGAGGTGGATCGAATGAAGCCTAAAATCTATGCTAGCCACCTGTGATGGCAACCACCTTTAGCTCAAAGCTTCACGGCCATAATATTACATAGCTTTAAGCCTTAACATGATTTAAAAAGGTGAGTCATATAAAAATGATTCCCTGTAAAGTTGTCAAATAAAGGGAAATTAGCTATAGAGAACAAAACCGTATTTCCTTTGTACCAGGCTGTCAACGTGTTTATTTCTGCTGTAGTTGAACATTTTAACATGGGGTCTATGGGGATTGATTCACTTTTGAAGCCAGCCTCAAGTGGCCATTTGAAGAACTGCAGTTTCATCCTCATTGGCTGCACTTTTAGCACCGGAGGTTGCCGCTTGGTCAACCCTTAACCTACTTCAGTGACTAAGAGGCTAACAGGTATTTTCATTAATTTGTCTCATATATTTCTAACCTGTCTATCCTGGTTCTGCTACATAAGGACACAAGGAGCACTTTTCTTATGGAGTCAGGCATGTGGTCATGTCATGTCAAATGTTCTCAGTAACACTCATTTTAAGAACACAAAGTGCTTAAAAGAACAATGATTTTCACATTGTACTCCTGTAACACTGACAGGCTGACAATGGACAGTACCAGAAAAGCAAGGTAGAAAAATCAATTTAGCAGAACCAGAGATATATATTTTTATTTTTTTTATTCCACATATTCTTCTACTCTGCCAAACACGGTGCCTACATTACCCACAATGACTCACAACTGCCTGTTTGGTCATTTTGGGGTTTTGCTAGTAGTGGCTAATATATCCTCATGCCTCTAGCATCAAATTTGTGTAGGCTAACTTCCATCAAACCCCAAGTGACATCACTTGGGCCACAAAAAGCTACAATATCTATATGCAGTAGGACTCACCTTCAGAGCTGCTGATTATTCTAATCTCCAACTGTAGCAGCTTTTATCTAGAAGCTTGCACACCTCTAAAGTGTTTTCCATGCAAAGCAGCACATCTTGTTTGATTTGAATGCATTAATGAGTCACGTTCAACTTGTTACCTGTTGGATAATAAATGAGAACAGTAGGCTTTAGAAAGTCATGTTTGTGTTTTATCTCTCTCAACCGTATTATGGGCCTCAGGGGCATTTCACAGGCATCACCTGATAAAATGTGTCAGTTTGTTTGACAGACAAAGGCCAGACATCCAGTGAGATCAGGGGAATCTCTGCTTTAATCAGATGCCCTGAGTCCGCTTTTTTAAAATTCTGTTGCTCACTTTGCCTATGTGTCATAATAAGATCAACCTGAGTATCCCCTCTATTCTTCAGCATAACTATAGCATAATAATGAGGAACTCACTGACATTAGCTGTAAAACAAAAATATCTTTGAAAAACAAAAATGGAAGAAAATCATTATATACTGTATATTTTGACAGTCTATCTCACACACTTATTTACATTTTTTTTCTTTGAATAGCTTGTACCCTGTGTTTATTTTTGCAACACTAGCCCATTTCTCCCAGCAAGGTGAACCTCCCTGTGTCCAACACTATCACTGTCACACCAGATAACAAGAGAGGAGGCAATGCTTTTGCTCAAACTTTGTACTGAGTAGAAATGACCGGGTACACATTTCCTGCCGAGTTCCCCAGCATATTTGAGCAGGAGAGGTGAATTCAGTGCAACCTTCTGAGGAATGTGATGGTAGAGTTCTGCCAGAGCCCAGTCTGACATGTCTGCCAAATGAGTCTCTCGCCATGCAGGCTCCTTCTGCGAACCCTCCCCTCAATCTCACTGCCATGCATCAACTTGAAGCCGGGCTCTTGACAGCAGCGCTTCTCCACAGTGCAGTGACTGTGGGAGCAGTTGTACTTTTGTGCATGGACACACAGAATTACATATAAACGCTGCTTGTCTCAGTCCTTCAACAGAGGCTACTGGCATTGCAGTTCAGCTTACTGTGGTATTGGTTTGTGCATCTGTCTGCCAAGGGGCAATATCCTGGCCTCACCAGACCAGGGGTGTTTCTAAAGGCCTAGGGTGGCACAGACCGCCCCTGAATTCTTTGGGCATTACAGATGCTGTTCCAGTAAGAGACATGTTTTGCTAGCTTGTCGGGAAGGGGGTGATAAACGCTCCAAAGTTAGGCACAACTTTGACAAGGAAAAAACCGGCAAGGCCATTTTCAAAGGAGGCTCTAACCTCTCCCCTCAATATATACAAATTAAAATGTTTTTTTTGGGGACCCACGAGTCTCCACTTCAAAGACATGCCCACCTTATGATAAGCCCATGCAGTTTGGGGAAAATAGCATCAATTCATCAATTCATGAAATTCCCAGACTGTTTAGGGACCTCTGTATACATATACCATGCATACAGACGCCCCTAAACAGTTAGAATTGCATGAACTGGGTGTGGGTGATTTTTTCTTCTACAATTTCTATGTGGTTGTAAAGAAAATGGTTACATTTTGTATCCCCTAAACAGATAAAAAAAAATTGACTATGGTGGGTCTCAAAGGGTTAAAGCTGATAAGAATAGTGGATACAGAAATGGTAAATTAATGTTATTCCAACTTGGGCCACCCCAGTCAAAACACTCTGGAAACATAACTGTACCAGAACCTTTCAGTTCGTTTTCAATTTTCAAGGAGAGTTATCAACGGCTGGAAATCTGTCTGAATAAGAGGGAGGTCAGAGGTAGCAAATGCAACTTGAGCTTGGCAGATTCATCTGGTTCCCAGGCTATAGTGGACGCATTCTTCAGATGAAAATTGTAGGCGGAAGACAATTATTTTGTAATTAAAAAAATATTCTGCCTCATTATATTTCCTCCAGATGCTTGTCAAGGCATTCCAAGTCTTTTTACATCTGCCTGTTTAATCTGATGTGTATTTATTTCAATATATATTTATATTTCTTCCCCCGTTTTGTTTGCTAAAACCCAAACCTCATCATCACAGCTTTATTAGTGGTTTCGTTGAGATCTCAAGCCAGATGTTGATTGCATAACATAATTATGGCTAATTTTTTCCTATGAAATATGAAATAGTAAAAAGCTGAATACATTATTTGTATATTGTGTGTGTGTGTGTGTGTGTGTGTTTGTAAAGTAATCAGTTGGTATTATGCTGTGGGCTCTAAAACATGAAGCAGTCACAGTTCACAGCCTCTGGAGACAGAGAAGTCTTCATTTTAATGATGCAAACCTGCCTGGCTGGAAACATTTCGCACAAATGTTAGAAAGCAGTGCCAATCAAGACCAAGTCAGGGTGTGATATGTTAATTAAATTCAGTGAGTGTGCAACTGCTGATAAGAATAGAAGTTTTGTAAAAGCAATAACTATTTAACAATTAAAACAAACAATTAGGTTTGGTTAAAGTAGCAGCTCAAATAGCACAAGTTGGACAAACTGCTGAAAAGTGACCCATCGTGCTGCATTTGCCCCCGGGGAGCAGGTGCTCTCCCGGGGGCCGTCGAGCCACACCAGTTAATTAACACCACTCAAGTGTGTCAAGAGCAGGGAAGAAAAATTGCTGCTCTTAGTGATGTCAAACCCCGGCCTGCAAAGCGTGACAAAGGGAGATGCAGGAGGAATAACAATGGATTCATTTTAAACTAACATGATAATAAATTAAGAGTTGGAAAAAATGTATATTGTAAAGCACAACAGGAGTACAACCTATTACAACAAAACTCAATGGTAATTGTGTTTGTGCAATTGTAAACAGAAAAATAGACAATCAAGCCAGTGGGTCATTATTATATATTATAATGGTTGATTTTTAAACTCAAAACAGAATGAAATTTTAGTTGTGCGTATCCTGGAGGTGGTCATCTGTGTAGCCTCTTGGTTGATTGCTTTTATTTTGAAAGTATGTGCCTGTCATAGGGTTCTTATGGTATGCAATGTTGTTAAGCACTTACCCCCTACAGCTCACTTTGTTCTCCAACTAAGCAATATCTGAGCTGCTGAATATTTTTGGATCAGGTGCCGTTACTTCTATGATGTACTTCCGTGAAAAATAATTGTAGGTATATAAAATCCTCTGCCAGCAAATCTGTTCATAAAGCCACAAAGAGTGAGTGTGTGGTTTGATTGACATGATGTGGTTTGCATTCCTGATGAGCAGAAGTGGCCATTACAAGAGGAAACATGCTTAAAAACATCAGAGAGATGCAGAGCAGCTCTGCAAGCTGTCATGTTACCTTCATCTGGCTTCCAGGCTGGGCTCCTTTTCAATGACACTAAATAATTACATACTCACACCCACACAGCTGCAACACAGAGAACTCAAAATAATCCGTCTCCGTCCATACAAATGAATGTGATCACAGTTAGCCACTAAAGTCATTCGCATTCTTTTATTTTTCTAAAAAAATATTTTACATTAGAAAACACACCTTGAAATATACACAGTCCTCTCGGTTTTGAAGTAACCATGGAACATCTCAACTCAAATATATCTGTGTCTATATTTGTAGGTAAATATATCAGCAAGAACAAGTCTGGTTGCTGTCTTGTGTGGTCTGCTAACAACGTCACCAGAGATAAACTAAGGAAATCATCCAGCGGTGAACGAAAAACGGCTCCTTGAACTGATCAAAGCAACATGGAATCACAATCTATCCACATTATTATTATTATTATTATTATTTTTACCAAAAAATACAACAAAAACAATAATGCCTCTGATAATGGCAGGGAATGCTTGTGTTATGGGGTTGAAAATGATGAGTTCATGACGATACGAGAGCAGCAGTTCTTCAAAGAGTACGTAGTGCAGGTAAGGCTGCATTCACACCAAGTCTTCCCATTTATTTGAATGTTGGTAGTGGGTTTAGGCTGCGTTGGGTGAGGGCTGCAAGGGATGTCAGAAAAAGAAACGTGCAATAAACTTTTGGAAAATTGCAACCTGACATCACACTGCGGTGGTCAGACACAAAGCACAATGAAGAGTAACCTTATGTTTCATGTGTAGTCTCGCAATTAATCGTTATCGTAATCTGTCATGCGGACAATCACTCGTAGGACCCGGCATACTAGCATCATGGCTAAATGCTATCACCATAGTGAACACAATAGCCCTATTTCCATCCAGCAGTTCGGTTCAGTTCATTTTGGATTTTCAATTCCTTTGTTACACATTAGAACAGTAGTTTTTGCCTTTTTATTGTCAAAGGTTGTAAATTGTACCAATAGAATCGCTTCAGTCAGTCCTGTATTTCCATTACTAGTCTGTTGAAGTACCAAGCACACTGATCCAATAATAAAGGGCAGAGATAGAAACACTGTAGTCCACCATTGGTGTGGAATGTCTTTTCCTCTGCTTGGCCAAGAGGAAAGACAGCAAAAACTACATGGAGCAGAAAAGGATTTTCAGCTCGTCTCAGCGCATGGCTTCTGTCACACATCTGAGCACTGCAGGAGGAAATGTGTGGAGGTACATGTCTGCACGGGATACGTCCTGTTCTAAAAGGTACTATACCAAAGTGTTTGGTGGAAACGTGGCTAAGGGAGACACATATAGGCCATTTAAGGGAATATCCGCAGCACAACCCTGCGCTAATCGCTGCTACGCCTAATTTGGTGTCAATGCAGGCTTAGGAATAGGAAGTCTTCACTTGTCAAACCTCCCACAGCACTGGGTGCCCTTTATCAGATGGTATTCACCTGTCTACCTGTTTACAGCCCAAGGTGCCATTCATCCACCTGTCTACAGCCCAGAATACCATTCATTTGTCCTCCTGTCAATACCCTATGGAGCCATTCATCTGTAAACCTAACTATCTATTCTCCACTACATTTCAGGGTACTTTTCACTTGTCTGCCTAGATGTCACTCACATGTCTAACTACAGTATCTGTATCGCAGATACCATTCTTTACCCTGGTTTGAGTTTTGCAGGCAGCTCTTCCTGTCAGGCTGAGTTTAGGTACTGTCTCTTTCTCTAGGCCCAAACCTCAGCCTCAATAATAACCCAAACCTTAACTATAACTGACCTAAAGTTAAACTTAAGCATTTGACTGTGGAGAATGCCGGGAGGCAGTAAGCAGTCTGGCAGAAAGTTCTACTTGCCAGAAACTATTTTAAAAAAATAGTTCAACATCTTGAATATTTTTTACTTTCTTGCTGGAACTAAGATGAAAAGATACATTTCATTCTCATTTCTGTAAGGTAAGAACAAGGCTATAGCCCTGGATGGCTTATCACCCTTAAGACATGAAGCAGGGTAAGTCCAACACTTACAAAAGCCAGATTTCCCTGTTTCCAGTGTCAATGCTAACCTAAGCTAGCAATTGCTAGCTGTCGCTTGATTTTTACAAGATTTGAGAGTGGTAATGATCTTCCCATCTAACCCTCAACAAGAGAATGAATAAACATATTTAATTTCCAAAATGTCAAACTATTCCTCTAAGGTAAAAATGTACATTTAAACCTGTCTACTGCTTATAAACATCTTAGGGTGACATTCAACTGTTGACAATCCATTAATATATATAAATATATATATATATATATACATATACACACACATATATGTATATATCTATATTATGGGTGCTATGCTGTTTGAATGGTGTTGTATATTATGTGAACATATTTCACATTCAAGAAGAAACGAACTTATTTAATATTTATATTATATTGTTAATTTCCCAAAATGTCAAACTATTACCTCCAAGGTAAAAATGTACATTTAAACCTGTCTACTGCCTATAAACATCTTAGGATGACATTCAACTGCTGACAATCCATTGATATATATATGTGTGTATACATATACATACACACATATATGTACAGTATATATCTATATTATGGGTGCTATGCTGTTGGAATGGTGTTGTATATTATGTGAACATATTTCACATTCAAGAAGAAACTGACTTATGCTTCTGTGTAACTTAGTTTGTTAAGCAAGGTGCTAGCATTATCCTTGTCAGTGGATTGATGACCACTAGAAATATACCCCAGTTTTATCAATGATAACTTTAAGTCCTATTCATACTGCAAGGCGCTTTAGATGACCATCAAATGGCATGTGAAATAAATAACAGCAAAATAATAGCAAAAACATACCAGTTGATATTTATATGAACAAAATGTTCCAGTTTGTATTTAGACTGAGTGTCCACTGGCCCTCCAACAAAGAGAATTCCCTTTGCACCCAGCTTGAGAACTTAGTCCCGTGCTTTGGCATCATAGCAGTTCAGAGTGGAGGGCCAGCGAGAGCGTCCAGAGAGGTGGCAGCAGCCACAGAGGAGATGGGGTGGGGTGGACGCCCAAAGGCGAGGCGGTGTCAGAGGTGCAGGAGCACACCTCGTATCCATTCTCTGCGTGGTCTGGGTGATGGTGCACGTTGACTCTCGTCTCTGTGTTTTTGGACTCTGTGTCCGGAGAGTCCGACTGCATCTCGGTGCACAGCAGCCAGTCTTTAGAGATGAGGCGGGGGTATCCTGCCTCCACTTCCATGTTGCTGCTTGGCACTCGCCAGTATTCCTTCCCCTTGAAGAAATAGGACGAGCCTTCAGAGACAGAAGGCAGAGGGTTGGTATGTTTTGAAATACTAGAACAACAGACTACAATACTTCACTTTGCCTTTGCCCTTGAGGCAGGCAAAAGACCAACAAGGAGGGAAATTAAGTATTACAATACAGCAAACATTCTAATTATATTAGCATGATTGATGAGAAAAAACAAATGGATGACAAACAATATGGATGTTCATTTGCAGCTTCCTATAAATATAATTGTTACTTCCCCTCCTGCGTTCTTCTCAGCATAACATTGTTCTCCTCCTTTCCCCATATCTCTTATCCGTCTTTTAAACTTGTGAATTGTCAATAGCCTCTGGCTTTACTTTGCACTCTTCTCACTCACTGTGCATCATGAATTGTCACCATGCCTTCTTATTTTTTCTCTCCTCCTCAATCTCACTTTTCTCTCTTTATCCTAGGCTTCTGGAATCAGCCTAAAGGCTTTGATGTGGCCAAAAGTGTATGCACAGGTAAATTTGCTTGTGTATATACTTACATACATAGGTACCGGTCCATGCATTTCTATGTCTTTACATATAATTGGTGATTTTGTTGTGACTGTCCACTCTTTTGCTTTTTGCCTGTTCTCTCCCACAGACACATAAAACACATCAAAGTGCTTGGAGCAGGACCTCTGAAGCTGGCAAAGCTCAGACACAACACAGACCTCTAAACAACTGACAAGAAACAGAGCTTCCTCACAATCAGCTGGGAGCTGCTGCAGGGGAAAGAGGTGATGTTGCTCGCTTCCATTGGGAGTAACCTGAAATAAGCGTGTACCTGCTGCTAATTAGTTGTTTTTGTGCCAGTTTCGAACATCTTCAAGTGCTTTATCAAAGCCTAATCTGTACAACCAACGGGTGGAGGCATTCCTTAAACGGGCTTTTGCTTGGTAAAGGCTGCCAAAACAATGCAAGTTAAAGTAAACATTATTAATCCCTGTGGGAAGGCCATATGTCCTCAGCATCTGACCTACTGTAACTGCTTAGGATAAGGATCCAGCGCCCAGGGACCGACTACACATCTAAGGCCCATGTCTAGTAAATGGAAATACCAAACCAAGGAGATATCATAATTTTTTCAGACAGAATGATAAAAATACATGAGATTATCTCTGAGATCTTTCAGTCATTAAACTGAATTATTCCATTACCACTTAAACTAAGATTGATATCAAAAGATATACATTTCTAACCCTTTCAATCTCCAAAGGCCAAAAGCTGTATTTTTGTCATTCTTCTATTCATACGTCTCTCAAAATCTCTTATTAGCATAACTTGGGCACTAAGTAAACTTTAATTCTCTCACAACCTAATGCGTACATGCTGCTGGGTGTGCCATGACACAACATCATCGCATCAACAGGTTTGTATGATATGTTATGAAAAGTTATGCACAACAATTTGTATGATATCTCACAGAATATGACATTCTATTTAACGCCGTGAAACAGCGACCTCAAGTGGACCATGACGGTTAAGTTTAGGAAACAAAAGGGGAGAGTTAGGGTTAGGCATCAAAACGACTTTTAGGGTTAAACCTATGTCATTCGTATATGATGAAGCTTTTTTTTTTAATCATCAAAGCAATGAAAGAATATGTCATTGGTGTGTAAATATCCTTAGTATCCATTTCTGCATCAATAAGAAACTTCAGACTTTCATTGAGCTGCCTAATTGAATAACTTAACTTATATACCCCCTACTTTTACCCTCCACTAGTGTATCAAGTTGTAATTGTGAGGGGAGAAAGAAAAAGTTTAGTTTATACAGTACAGTTCTAAGTGGTACGCTGCAATTATTATTATTATTTTTAAATCATTTCTCAGCACACACTAATAATCACTCCTCATAATGGATAATGTCACGCTAATGCCACACATAATTACACAAGGCCAGCTGTGAGCTCACATACACACTGATATTTTCACTCTACATACATAATAGGGTTTTATATAAGGCACTACAGACGCTTTATAGGTGGTAAAAGACCAGAATGCTTTACAGGCACAGATGCACATAGTCAATAAAGATTACTGACATGGCAGAGCCAGGCACAACATGCTCCAATAATGAGGACACACACACACACACACACACACACGTACGCACGCGCACACCCACACCCACACGCACACGCACACGCACACGCACTGGGTTGTTGCGAGTGAACATCGCCTTGGGCGTCCTTTAATGATTGGTTTAATTTATATTGACGAGTTGGACATTAAACACACATATGACATTATAAATACATGGAGGGAATCATATTTTTTTTTTTTACGAGGGTAAGTTCAGTGTTTTCATTTAATGTTCCTATTAACACTGTATTGACACACTGAATATTCTGTGCATGTTCTTGTATTATATCGAACCACTTCCATCCAACCACCTCAGCTTGTTAATTAGAAACATTCAACAAAGGCAGGTAAAACGTGTGTCATAGCTCTCAAACCTGAATTAGTGTGTGCCACAGATAAGCCATCCGTATAAATCAGTGACAGTACTACAAATGTGTTGCTTCCCGCATGTCGCACAGTAAAGTATGTCACAAAATCAAAGTAACACCCAGGGAGGAGGACAGGCACAGAAGCTACAGGGATGGGGACAACAGCTAAATGTAAAAAAAAAAAAAAAATGTAATATCAGTTTAAGTGTAAGGTATATTCAAAATATTTCACCACTTGACCTTGCCATCAGGCAGCCTTGTTTTAATTAGTTTCTTTGTGTTATTTTGTGTCTTTGTTGTTTAAAGGGCTAGGAACTAACAAATCTAACCAATCGTAGCGGCGATAGACCAGCAACTCCCGTGTTCTGGTGGGTAAAATCACCTTTTTTTGTTAATGGAGTCTGGTGGCTTTGAAAAGAGCATAATCATGGGTTATATAGCCCCGTGTAAACTTAAGCAGGACTGTCTGACGACAAGGCCATGAAAATATTTGAAATATAGCATACAACTTTTCACGTATTGGGCTTTTTTGGCGGCTAAAAGACATTTAGCTGCTTCCCCCGTCCACACCAGTACATAGGTTTAGTGACTTTTGTCCTCCCTTCTACTCCAATGATGAGTGTCATATACTGTAGGTACACTGACTATGGCTACATACCTCACAGAACCCCACTTAAAAAAAAATCTGAATTTAGCCTTTATTATTCTTTACACTGTTTAAGCAATCTTGATTGGCTGAATAATGTTTGAAAGGTCATCAGTGTTGACTTTTTCAAGGTACAGTTACAGTTACTTGGGTCAGTGGTTGACCATATTCCATAAAAGCCATGAGCCAATTTGCGGCAGTTAGCAGATAACAATACTCATGTCGTCCATCTGTCACTTATTCCCTGATGTGTTTCACAATCATATTCTGGAACCAGTTTAATTACATCCGAACAGACGGCAGCGCCCATGCTGCCACAGTGAAACATTCCTCATGTGCCACCACTCAGAGACAACAGATCAGCAGGACACTCTTAGAAAGACCGAAGTCTTGACTGCTCAAATACTGCAGGCTGCAGGCTGTGTGAGGACGGATGCTACTCAGATAAGCAGAGACAACTTGGGAAATTTGTAAAACAGTGATTTTAATTGCTGTCATATGCTTATGCTTAAGAATATAGACACACGCTAATGATCACTGCATTATATTTTAATAATCATTTTTGTGTGTCAATTAAAAAAACAAAGGCTTACATGATGGCATGAATCAAAAAGTTTTATTAATGACCATCTCTGCTTCTTCTTTTGTGCATTTTAGTCACAGCCAACACACACACACACACACACACACACACACACACACACACACACACACACACACACACACACACACACACACACACACACACACACACACACACACACACACACACACACACACACACACACACACTGTTCCAACCTGAAATGATTTGTTTGTAGAGTCATTTACTGACATGGTGTTTTAGGAAACAGTTGTACGTTTACAGATCAAGCAACTCTCAGCAAACTCCTAGGAGAAAAATCTACATCTTTATCCCCCTATGGGCCAGCAAGGCACCGAAACCCCAACTGCTTGGAGTGCCCTTTCATGGGCTGCTCTGACATCTCTCCATTTGATGTGTGTGTGTGTGTGTGTGTGTGAGTGTGTGTGTGTGTGTGTGTGTGTGTAGGTCATATGTGTATTTCAGATTGTAATATCTAAAATAAAAGAGTGAAAAAAGATTCAATATCCCCTTGGGAATGAATAAAGATGCTAAAAGGCTCCATAGAGCTGAGAGGTGATATTATATATATATATATATAAAATAAAATACAATAAAATAATGTCACCAGATATAATATCTGGTGATATTCTCTTTGGGTTTGTCACCAACATGGACACCTTTCACATGACAAGGGCTCATTTAATCCATTGTTAATAGAATATATAATACTGATTCACACAGCTTTAAATCTAGAAAATACATTTCTGCATGGGTGTGCTGCATTGAGCATGCAGGTAAAATGGACTTTTACTCAGTCATGGGATGGTTGCACAATTCAAGGCCGACATAAGAAGAGCGAGTCAAATGAAAATAGGATCAAACAGATATTGCAGACTGCCAAGAAAAGAGCTAGCTAAACTAATAACACACATACAATGTAGATATGTTACCAGTTTGAATAGCTCAAATTCGTCACCGTCTGCTTATTTCCATGGTTGATAGGAGAGCCGACTGAGGAGGCTAGCTGCGGGGAGGTAACTGATGCGTCGGCAATTAGTGTGAAAACTGATGCACTAAAGCTGTATGTCAGACAGCAGTGTGTAAAATGCAAGGCTGCCCAAAAGGGGGGAAAACCAGCAGTTTCTTTCATTAGGTTTTCTGTTGCTCTGATATTTGGGTCTGACTGGCAATCTGACTGCTCTGCTGTACTTCTTAAATAACAAACTTTGGTTTTATCTTGGAGCAGGATAAGGCAGAGTCGCATCAGACAGCTGATCTGTAGGACCGGATCAGAACCAATTGCAAGACATTGATTGCCTTGAGGTTAATGCAAGAGGAAGATTATCTGTTAGACTTCTTGCTTAGATTAGCAATCATGTCATCCTGTTTTAGTGTTTTCTTTTACACACAGCGCGCTCCCCATGAATCCGACTAACTCCACTGAGCTCACAGTGGCAGCATGGATTAATAAGAGGAGACCGGCTTGTGGATTCATAACAGTGCTTTCCACTGTGTTTGCAGTGGAAAGGTCAAGGCTGTTGTTGGCAAGCCGAGATGCAAGTTTTACAATCTCTTTCTGGTAGACTGACTCAGTGTCTGTAATCTAAAAAGTTTGTTGCCTGGAAACTTGGTCTCTAAAGGAAAACTCACAGCCGTACATTTTCCATAAACCTCAGCTAACTTTTTATGGGTCACCGGTTATTGTTGGTTGTTTTTGTGGATGTACACATGTTGTTTGCCAAGAGCCTACAGTATATATCTACGGCATATGAGTTTTTGTGTGGACCTTGTGTCTGCAGTTTAGTGTATAGTGTTCACTTGAATGATAAAATACTTCACTGATGAAGTTATTTGTTAAGAATGATCATTAGATTTTCGCTGCAGGTATCAATAAGGATAGGAATATATATCCTTGCTCAGATAAGCCAAGCTATTTGTTTGTATTCTTTAGAAGTGGAGATGCCAACCACAGCTGCAGGCTTAAATAACGTCTGCCAAATTCCACACAAACAGTTTATTGGTATTTTCCATATAAAATGTGTTTTGCGAACTCCTAGTTTTCAAATGACAACATTTTCCCCCAAAACTTTTCACAGTTCCCTTAAGAGCCACATAAGCCTTTATAAACCAGTGTTCTGAGTTTGAGTGGTTTTCCACTGACGGGGAACTGTCTTTGTTGTCTTTAAATTTTGGTTTATTGTAAAACCCACGTAACTGTTTTCATAGAGTATAAAGATGAAAAGATAAACTCTCTGTGGCATTCATTTACTGAATCTTCTCATAAAATTACACCAAGCACACAAGTCAATAGTCATTATCAACCATGTCATTCAGCTGCAGTAAAATAAAAAGTAAAGACAGGCAAAGTGTTGATTTTTATGGATACTCACCATCAGACCACCTCATGGCATCGTCCAGTTGTGGTGGCAGCCCCTTCCAAAGCGTGCTGTCTTTAGGGTAGCCCATATCCATATGTCTCAGGTGGTCATCGTAGCGCCAGTAGTGGTTGTCCTTGAAGAAGTAGGTTTTGTCGTTGTGTAGCCAAACAAAGGCTGCATCCACTCCTTCCAAGGGTAGGCCAAAGTCACTGATTGGACGAGGGTAGCCCTCCTCCACGTTATTATCTTTAAATACCCAGTATTTCAGACCTGAGGAGGGTGGACGAAGTAAAAGATATACCTTCTCAGTCAATTAAATCCATACAGACACATACAAGAGAAAGTTGAAATCAGACAGGGATATTTACCTTTGAAAAAGACTATCTTGTGGTCCCCAGGCCTCTCATACACAGCATCCACACTGTCCAGATTAGTTGGGAGGCCCCTCCAGAAGCGATGTATCTGAGCCGGACGAAGTGACACCAAGTGCCTCTCTCGAGTTAGCCGCCAAAAGTACTTCCCTATGACGGACAGGAACAGGTTAGAACTCAGAACTTTTTCATGATATCTAGTAGTAATCAAATTACAGATCCCTGGTCCTCTTTCACATCCATAGGGTGAACAGATGAACTAAAGCGCCAACAATTACTTTTAAAGTCATTATTTTGTTTTTTTCTATGAAAAAGAGTATTGGGTATGAAGGCAGTTGGGCTTGTGCTTAGGTGGAGAGGTCTAACTAATTATCAGAAAGAGAAACCTTAGCCAATAAACATCATGTACTGTCATGTTATGCGAAATCATTTTCAACATGACTATATTTAACATGTTTTCGCTAATGAAAGATCGCTTGCCACGCTGGCCAGTAAGCCAAAAAAGATCAATTTCAAACTTAGCACATACAGCAAAACAGTCTGGGCCCTAAAGGACCATTTTGTTTAGACCACAAATTATGTAACGGTGTGCGAGCATGTGATATGTGCCCTTGGAGCTACACATGACTTGGCTTTGTATTGATCGCTGAAGCCACCACTCTGCCCGGACCCTGTCCCTTACTCGTTCACGTTATCTCCCCTCCATTCACCACTTTTTCCATCTTCTCTCACTGCCACTCTCTATTTATCTGTCTGTCTGTCAGTTTCACTTGTTCACTCCCTCCTTTTAAGGCTTGAATACCTTTGAAAAAGAAGGCCTCCCCTCGTATTTGGGCCACGGCATCAAAGTGACTGGCGCATCTGTCGGGGGCATCTCGCTCAAGCCTGAGAGAGGAAAGGTTGGAGGAAGGAGGAAAGAAATGTTGCATGTGTTCAATAAATAAGGCAGACATCACCTTCATATTCAAAACATTGAGTGTTTGAGGCTAGTTGTAAGTTGTGCAGTTCACAGAAAAGAACCCAAACCATTGTAAACCATTTGCATAAACATTTTTTTGGTGATTTCACCCACTTACTGAGAGAGCCTGAATGTGTGCATGCATGCACATGTTTTTCCTTCAATAAAACAGGCTTAACATTAGGTGACACGGTATCACACTGACAAGGTGAGGTCACCCAGTGCATTTATTCTCTGGGCTAATAAGTGATTTAAAGTACTGACGTGGCCGGCCTGCCAATGATGAAGCCATTAGCGCCACAGGGCTGCCACTGTGAGTTGGCCCTCACATTATCAACAAAGATCTCCATTCAGAGCTCTATTAACACGACACTGCTGCCTAGTGGTCAGCGTTTGTGACCCTTGTCAAGCGTAATCCAGCTTCATATCCAGACGGAGGTGAGGAAAAATGAATAATGAGGGCAGTGGGAGGCCAAATCAAGTGAGGGGAAAGAGGGGTGCCGGTTTAGTTTAGAACTGCTGCATAGTATTTGAATGTGTACGCATGCAGGTCAGAAAGAAGTGGGTATTGTTGTCAGCGTAGTTTGAAACACAGTTTGATCACTACAGAAGCAAGCTGCCCTCTCTTAATCCTATTAATTCAAGAGACCTTCTGAGTACAGTTAACTCACTTGCAAAGCAATCAGCCTCTATTTATGCCTGATAATAATTAACATAAAGTATAACAAGTATAATATGGCAAGTTAGCAAAAATACAAAGATGTTATTGTTCAGTGCATACTGTAAATGTGCACAAATGTACTGTGCTGAATAGGGATATACTACATGTCTTAATTGCCCTGGTATTTGATGTAAATTCTAACAGTATTCAGACATACACAAGCCACAGGCCCAGAAATATAAAGACAAGACTAATATGATTTTTCCTGGTGGGGAGGAGAGATACCGTAACACGACAGCATGGTTCCTGATGTGAGGTGTCATGTGAGATAACAAAAAAGGGACTGCGGAATCCAGGTCATCACTCAAAATTCAATTAAGGTTCATGTGCTGTGTAGTCTGACTGACACGCTGCTGCAAATTTCTGGTGAGTCTGTTGTTCTGTCTAAGCCTTTGGTCTACTGTACATATTATAATTTAATTTTGTGAAGATTTTAATGGTCCTTGGCTCAAGATTCCTACTGATTGTGATGTGCTGATTTAAATGGCCCACAGAGAATGAACCCTATGGTGATCTTTTCTTAATCAATCTTCTTCAGCTGAGCTATCAAGGATGGATGTTTGACAACCAGAATAGTAAAGTAATCCTCCACTTACAGGAGAGTGGATCTGTTTTCAGGAAGGTCCAGCAGGACAGGAGGTTCGGCTGTCTGGGAGGGGTTGCCTGGTCGGACTGTGTGGGACACCGAGTCTCTGACACCTATGGATATGTGATCAAATGGACACTCAAAAGACACAGCAATTCATTGACAGATGGCTTTGCCAACAAGCAATCTATAAATAAAAAAACTAACCAATACAAAGTGTGCTTGATTCTGATTTGTTGGCTCAGTTTCTCTTCTTTTGCATAATTATTTATTTAATTGGAGTGTGTATTGGCACCCAGGTGAGAATAGCCTTGTGGCAGCAATCCGGCTATCTACACCCAACCCCTCACCCGCCGCATTCTAGTAGTATAAAGAGCGACACAGATTGGTGTATGCCTGAAAGTAAAGGACTGGACTTTTACCAAAAAGTCATGGGACCAAATCAAGCCCCCACCACAGCGACTTCCTGATTGACCCAATACGGAAGTGCCAAAAATTGCAGTTTGGAGAGTGGCCACTAGGGGCAGGTTTCATAATAGAGTCATTTCTCATTGACTCCCATGTTAAATAGGCCATTTTAACAGCATGATTAAACCTATTTAAGGCCTGGTACAAAAGAAAACCTTCTAGTCTGTATGCTTAGGTCATATCTATGCCTACACTGAGGGGGATGATTTCTTTTGTACCAGACTAATTTTTATTTTATTGGAGGTTAAATTTGAATAATTAGGGGCACGGCCTCTTGAGTGACAGCTAGCCTCTGGCCCTCACTTCTCCTCAGAGGTTTACGTCAGACAGATAGACAGACGTATCTCCCTCCACCCAACGTCACCTCAATGCTCTTTTTTGGTAAGAGGAAATGAGACGAAAGTCTGACACGATGGTGACTCCCGTAGGCGAGTACGCTTGGATCATGTTGAGAGAACGGACCTCTACGGAGAGGCTACTTCCATATTTTATTCAGTTCATGGTCCAAATCCCACATAAAGCTTACAGCGTCTTCAAATTTAGTTGATTTGTTATTTTTGCAGTTTGGTTAGATTTAGCCATCAACACTATATGGTTAGGGTTAGGCAAAACAGTACAAATATCATTGTTGGTTAATGACACCCGGGTGAAAATAGCAAGTGCCTTATTTTATTGCACCACAATATAACCCGGACAATATACAGTATGAAATGCTTCCATTTAGTTTTGTCTGAGTGTCTTCGCTCTTTTTTATTTAATTAATCTCCCTCCTTCATAGTCCTGGCCTTCAGCATTCTTTCCTGCACTTCGTTCTCGTCTTCATGATCATTAGTCTCTTCCCCCGCACACTGCTACTCTCTATATCAGTCAATGGTGTGATAAGGTCATATGCCATAAAGAGGTCCAATTAACTCAATCCGTGTTTTCATTAATCAATAACCTTACAGAGCAATTGCTCTTTCTCTTTCTGTCTCTCACACAGACAAACACACAAACACCCATACACACATACACAGCAGTGGATTGATGTTCCCTCGTACCATAGAGCTGCCAGACGCGGACCTTGTCTTCATAGGGTAGGTCATATTTCAGAGGGTCTCCTACAGGACCCTGGTAGTACGGTCTCATGATGGACTCTATGGCTGAGGTGTGGACCAGGCCGATGGCGTGACCGAACTCATGGACTGCAACCGCAAACAGATCCATCCCGTGAGAGTCTGAAGGAGATGGAAAGAGAGAGAGAAACATTGAAATCATCATCAGGTTTTTTAGGATTGCAGAAAAAGACTGGCCCAGTTATAATGAAACAGGATCACAGGGAGGATACACATACTTTACTTCTGTTGACATTGGGAGATATCATGATTGGCACCATTTTAAACTCAAGTTAAAGCTTTGCTTCTAAAAGGTGATTGGAGAACTTTTATTATGGGTTTATAGCATCTTTATTAAATAAATGTCACATGTACTTCCATTTGTAACAACATCGATTTGAACTTGGAAGAGGAATAAAGAAGTAAGACGTACTCACTCGCCTCATCTTTTAAACTGGAGTTGTTTGTAAGCAGTCAATTAAATCAAATCCGGAGCTACAGAATGCTGCACACAGCATATTTTCCTTCCCTAAGATTGTTGAGGTCCAGCACAATAGTTAATTACTTAACAAGAAAAAATGAACACTCAAAGTCATAGACACAGCTTCTCTTTCCACGCTCTCAAAATTTCTAGATGAGTAGACACCCTTTTGGGTCCCTGAGAGGAAACAACATACAAAAAAGAAAGCGAGGCATTTATAGTAAACAGGGGTATAATGAGACAATGATGATAAAGGTTTTAACAAAACAATAATCAGTATAAGTACTTTTTATAAATCGATTACTTTGAGATTAACCACTATTATCTCAGCTTTAGCTTTTACAGAGATCACCTTGCTGCTTAAAGTTTGTGACTTTTGCAGAACCAATACAACCCCTGTTTGCATGTTTATCCCTTTTATGAGTGAACTCCATAGGTTGCAGGTTAAGAGGCGTGACAGACAGCTCGGGTGGCTGTGAGTGCTGTTAGGCATGTGGTGTAGTGAGATAACTATGGTAATACTGCCTGAGCCCCTGGGCTGCCAATCAAAACCTGAGTGTGGAAAGACACCTAAAGAGGCTGCAGGCTATTAAAGCACATTTCCCTCGATGTTCAACTAAAAAAGAAGAGGCAAAGCCTCCAAAAAGTCCTTGTATGGCTCTGCTAAGCAAGACAAAACCTCTGGTTTAAAGATTTAGATTTGAAAAAATGTGAGTGCTAGCGTGTCAAGCACAGCTTGCTTTGAGTTCCTTGGTGGCTAGGCTCAAGTCTGTATTCTGTTAACCTTGTGTTGGTCCTCGACTTGGGCACATCTCAGTGCCCTGCTGTGTCTAAAGACAAAGGACAATTGGAGACATGCACTTGTGCTTACAACACCTGGGATATTCCAAAGCTAAATGCCAACTCTAATCTACTGGAGCATATGGCGCAGAGAGGGAAGGTTGATAAAAGGAAGGATCATCTGGGAGAGAGAACAAGGATTTAGAAGAAAGTAGGTACCATGTCATCGTATTTACAGTCCATCTGAGGCTGACAGAAAAAAAATCCTAATGCCTGCGGACAAAGTCAGAGCGGAGGGATTTGGGTGGATGAACAAGACTCAGTGTGTTAGACATCCGTGGTAGAAAGACAGAGAGCAGGAAAAAGAGAGAGAAAGAGAGGCTCAGAGCAAACAAGCAGAAGCAAAATGATATTACTGCATGATAAGAAACACACATCCAACTCACAGAACTGGTTAAGGGTATGATAAGGTATTGTATTAAAAAACAAATCATCACTTTGACACAGTAAATATTCAGGGGTACCTCTACCTTGGATATAGCATGATGTATCCAGAATGCTACAAACATAGCCTGCAGCGTTCGACTAAAAGTTTAATGAGGACAGTGTACCATAAGGTAGATGGAAAGAAGCAGGAGCACAACTTGCCGAGGGCTATTCTTTTCGTTTGATGCAAATCCTTGTAGTGCTGTGACCTTGCATTACCTTCTGCCACTCCAGAATCAATATTTCTATCAGGATAGATTAGGTATATAATAGGTTAACAACATTTAAAAGCAGGAAACAACATGTTAAAAGTGATGGGATGAAACAACACGTCACTTAATACGTGAACCTTAATTAACTTGTTCTTGTAGTTGAAATCATGATGATACCGCAATACCAGCAGCCCCCCCGCCCTACTTGTAGTTTAAATCACAGGTGCTTCATTATATTCATCCTCCTTTTCATTATTTAACTGATGACACAAAGCTGTGAGCAAAGTTTCAGGAAAACACAATTGTGGCAATGGCAAGTATCGCACGCTTCCCATTTGACGGTGAAATAAGACGAGAGATGGCAGCTTCAACTGACGGTCAGCATTTTAGAAACCTTAGACAAATATTGATTCTAAGAGTTTAACGTAGTGCAAAGGGTCGGGGATTACATTAAGGGTTCCCGGTTTTAATGGAAGAATTAGTCAAGCAAGCAATTTATCTTTTTTTGAGACAGGAATAAATTATTTCATAAGCTCCCTTAAAATCAATTTTAGGAATTTCTGCAGCCACAGTTGACCAACATAATTCCTTCCTACATGTTCTACCCTAGATTAAGGAAGCCATTACCCATACATACTAGACGACTGGAATGTACAGTGAAGGCTTAATTTAATTCCATGTTTCACTGCGGCTCAGACACCAACCCCCCTACTTGCTAAAACTCAAATGGGAAGCTGATCATGATGTTTATATTGATGAGGTGGAATGGACTTGAATCCTTGAAAAATGTGCCGAGAGAAATGATAATAAGATTTATGCAATTTGAAATATTTATCAAAGTTTATTGAACTCCATCTAGGCTCCAAGATCTAAAACTAAAATATAAGTCAAATTTTTGAGCACTCATTCATATTTTACGGAGTTATAGTAATCTACATTTGGTAATAAGAGAGTGTCGACCAAAACATGTACTGTGTAACGTTGTATATCGTTGGAAAACTTCTAACTTCTTATTTAACCTCAATGATATCTTTGGCATCACTGTAGCACTCAATAGGCCCGAAATCTAACTTTAGAAAAAAACAAAACAACATTATTACATTATCTGTCAAAATAATGACATCATCTTTTTGGAGAAAAAAACTGAAAGGTATGACATTATTGGTAAAAATAATACCAATCAAGACATTTTATTTAGTATTGGTTAAGTTATCATATTATTTTATGTTATTTCATTTTAGATTAGGTTAAGTTGTACTCCTTAATATTTGAATTAATTTAATGTTGTTAATGTTTTTAAGTTACTATCTATCAAAAAGGGTGAGTTAAAACAATGATGACTGATGATATGACCCACTAATGAAAGAACTCCTACTTGCCTTTTTGCTGAGTATTCCAGTATCCATGTCTGTGGCGACATTCCCTCGCAAGATGTAAATAAGCCGCCATGTTAGTGAAACTGCTGACAATGGTTGGTCTATCAGCCCAGATCATCAATAACAGTTACGCTGCTGCGTTCACTTGGTGAACTTCCAACTTCTGAGTCGGGATTGTAGTAAGGGCAGAAGTGTAATAGGAACGTGTGTGTGTATGGATTTAAGAGGGTAACATATAGGGGACGGGCTGGAAGTAGATTGGTGAATGTGTTTCAATAAAGTTTATAAAAGAGCAAAAAAACTAAAAAAGTCAACACACAGTGACTGTGAACATGACAAGATGGAGGACTGAAAGAACAGGCTCACCTGCAATTACATTTTACTGCCAAAGAGGCCGCTAGAAACAAGGTATCTCAATCCTTACGGAGTTCAACTTTATATGCAAATTTTATTACATTTCCAGGAGTTATTATATTTTCAGGAAACCATTACATTATTGGGTGATAAAATCTCTGTACTGCAAATTGTATTACTTATCCCCTGGGCTATAGGCAAATAATTGGCTGGTTATATCCCCTATGCCAATACATTGGCCAGACTCAGTTATTTAATATAACTCTTCCTTTTCAGTGAATTCGTATGTGTTTGGAGAGCCTTCCCCTCTCTTTGATTTTGGCCTGCCCAAGGCTAAGTGGATACAAAGCTATACTGTCCTGTCAAAAATTAATTGAGACGAATTAAAGTCTGCATCGACTCCTTTTGTGAATATTCAGTGTTAAATTAGGCAAGTTGGCAGGTCTAGAAAAAGTGATCCCTTGAGCTACTGAGTAGACTGTATGGCTGCTATACAAAACAGGAGATGTCACTGTCACATCAGTGGTCCGAATTTAATTAAGACCTTTTTTTTCGTTTGCAACAATGAGCAACAATCAACACACAGGCGCATCTCATTGTGAAGTCCCAAATTGGTGAAGGCATTTGAGTAGACACAGTCGCAAAGTAAGACTATGACAAAGATCGCGAGGTCAAACTTTCAAGGAGAGGATCAAAAACTATTTTTATAGCACACAAATAATGCTGTGTCTCATATACTATCTATATCTACAGTCACCTAAATGCTTAATCTGTTATGAGAAAGAATGTTACAAACTCAAAGTCAGCAGTATACAGCTGCAGGGTTGTTTTTATTGGCATCGATTGACCATATGAAATAGAGGGGTTAAATGCCTTTAGAGAGCGCAGCTAAAGAGGAAGAGGCCGATGCCTTATTTACAATTGAAATCATTTGTCCCTTAATTGTGGCGAATGAAAGATTTGAAAACAGCAACATTTAACAAGGTGGGATGATTCACCATCAGCATCTTATCACTCTCACTTGCAGTGAAGGCTGTGTTTTGAACACAAGGGCTGTCTTCCATCTGTCAATTCAAATTATGACCGCAAACTAAGCGGCAGCCTCCCGATTATTCGCACTGATAATTGTCAAAGTTTCATTTTGGTTTAAATTCATCATTTGTCATTATGTGGAAATTTTTGAGAGAAAGAGATTGGGGTCAAGAAGACAAGAGCCCACCTCTGACCCATCCCTCCTTCACTGCCCTGTGCCCATTAATCAAAGCCCTATCTATGCAGATGTTTCTGTAAACTACTACAGCATCATGACGTCATGTACCGCCACTGCTGCGGCCGGCAGTGAGATCATCTAATTGGAGCAGATTGAGCTGCTGTAACATATGGTTCACAGCTTTTCCACGGCAAAAGAAAAAGAATAGAAATGAACACAAGTCCTGGCTGCATTATAGACTTACCAGCTGGTACATTCAGTGTCATCTACATCCCCGCTGCGAGCTTAAAGCTCCATCACAGGGGAGTAGGACAGCATCGTGAGCATGTTAACCCCAGAGGAGCTTATTTTTTCAGCCTGAGGTTTTAGTCACAATCATGAGAGTAGTATGTGCCATGAAGAACTGTGGCTCACTTGACATGGTGTACCTAATCTGTATGGGTTGTTATGTGAAGTAATCACATCCTTTATAAAAAAAGGAAAAGTTTGGCATTTTAGGAAATACTTTTATTAGCTTTCTTGCAAAGAGTAAGACGAGAAAAATTATACTGCGCACATATCTGTACAGAAATCTCCTCACTGTGTCATTTTGTCCCCAATCACTCAGCATCTACTTCAAGGTCTGCCAGAGATATTTGCTGTTCAGCTTTTTTTTTGCCATAAATCAAAGGTAACATTTTGTTGTCAGGTAAAATTACTTAAATCACTCAAAATAGGGTGCTTTTGTCTTTTTTTCCCACTTCACAAGCATTAAAATTTTGAAAGCATTCGATTCCTGTAAAAGCCCCATGGCATAATTTAACAATCAAATGGGATCAATGGAAGAAAGTATTGCTTAAACAAAAATTAATGGCTATCATAGGAGTACTGGAGTAGATTGTTTGTTTATGGCAATTAGAGGAAATGAAGGGATACCTTTTAAGCATCCTAATAAGCTTGTGATAACAACCAACACGGCTTTAGTCACTACTGAGTCCTGTCTCTGAAGCCGTTGTATGTTATATTCATAGTTCTAACAAATGAAATATTAATTATAGAATCTGGAGCCTGATTAAAGGCTAGAAGCACAGCTTGGCTCCAAAATACAGTCAGCGTTCTAGTTTCGGATATAGAAGTCTTGGTGAGCGTGGAAGTTCAAAACAGTTTTCAGGCTCTTTGGCATTTTCTTTGAGTTTCCTAGACACCGACTGTTTCAATCTCCTCATTTTTTAGTACTCTGGGAGTCTCTCAGAAATCCTTTGGTGAGATGTTTCCTAGAATATCAGTCACATCCAATCTCCACAAGCAACTTTCCAGCTTTACCCTTCTTGTGATTCAGACACGCACTCTTTCACTAACTAATATAATACATGTATATTCAAGCACATGCGCGCAAGATTTGACACTTACAAGCAACGTTGCTCACCTGGAGATCTGAAGGTCCAGGCCTCGTCATCATCAAAGTGTGTATCCCCAGCCGTGAACCTCTCGCCAGGGAAAAAAGCGTGCGCCACGGTGCCCCCCGGCCCGTCAAAGGGATATCCGTCATCGTGGTCGGCCTTAGTAAAGTCGATTTGAATGTCTGCATCGCTGCCGGCCACCTCGTGGAAGTTTAGCGGTGCAATGTCACTCCAGACCTTCAAGGCGTAGTACATCAAGGCTCGAACAGTGTCCCTGCCCAGTAAGGCAGAGTCCTTAGGGAAGGTCCTCACTCTGAGAGAAGAAAGGGAGAAGACAGATATGTTACATAAGAGAGGAAAGAAAGTCAAGGCATAGGGATTATTAGGTGCCAAAACTTCACTCTCAGCTGTGTCGTGTTTCAGCATATTTACCTTTCTGAATAGACACCATGTATCACCATGTTCTCTGTACAAACGTCTAGAAGTAATATGCTTATTATTTTCAGCCAATCTACCAAAAAACATGTCTCCTTTGGTGCCTTTCATAGTACTGTATTAAAAAGTTGTTTTTTCTTTAAAAAAAAGGCCTGTTTCATTTTCCTTGCCAATAGAAATGCCTTTTTCCATTGATTACAACGATTTGCCTAGAACATAAATTGTTTCTGTAAGCGTATTTTACTGATAACTTCTAAGTCAAAAGTCAAAAAAACTTACGCCACCAGCTGCATTTCTGACCTTTCATCCCAGGACCAGACTCTTACCGTCAAAGTCAAACTTCTGAACACGAGCCAGAGGAGCTCACACCAGCGAGGTCTCTTTAATCTTTTAATCACTCCTCAAGGCACACTTGTACGAGTAAACACTGGCTTGTTTTTATCTTTGTTTCAGATTTGTTCTCATTTTTCACAGCTTACTTTTGATCTACCCAATGTTCGGTAACTGATCTCGTAACACATCTACGCATGCTAATATGCAAATACACAGCTAAACAGACATAGTTTTTCTTCTCTCCATCACTGTTCATTTTTTACTCTTTCTCAAGTTTATTCGGTCTCTTCCTTATTTCAATATATTCACCTTCTGACACCATATGATGTATGTGTGTAAACCATATGAGTGATTGGAACACATTTTCTTTTTTAAAGTTTCCTTATCTTCCTCCCTTTTTTGTGTGAAAACAAACTCTACATCAGAGAAGCAAATATGTAGCTGTCTTTAATTTAATTAGGTAGGAACTTAAAGCAGCTAAAATCAATATTTTCATATTAATAATGGATCGCTAAATTATTTGTATGTGAAATCAGTCACTAGAAGAGATAAACCCACTGAGAAGTAGCTCTGTGGAGCATTCAAAGGCTCTGACACACCAGGCTGACTGTTGGCCGAGAACATTCCATGTCGGGCCATTAGTGAGCGTCTGTCACGCACAAGTTTTTGTTGTGTGTTTTGCAACGTTGGCACCAGTTGGCCCTTGATGGCAGTTTTTATGTCGTTTCATCGGTGAGAAAAATTACTCTGATAAACAGTTCAGCTTGAGAAAATCGGTGCATGAGGAAGAGAAACAGAAATTGATGAAAGTAAACAAACAACTTTAGTCAAGAAGTTTTTAGATCGAAAACAAATTTGTGATATCAGGTAGATTCTTTTTTTTCAAGCTCTTTTTAGCAGAAATGGCTTGTCATTTTTCTGTTATTGTTTGCTCAGGCACGGTAAATATGTGTTCTTTTGTGCTACTGGCTAACTAAAGTCAAGAAGAAGTCCGTCCTATCTCTCTTCTAGTTTCTTCCGTTTGAATGACTGAATGTAGACTACCAGTACAGCTGGTATTATTTCCCCTAACGCAGGCGCAGAGCCTATGTGTTAGTTGGCTGTAGTCTTTGTGGTGTGGTCACGTGCAACTTTTTGGCAGAGACACAGACAACGTGAGGCTACACAAAAGTTGTTTTTTGTCTCCAGTAGTTATTTGATGTTGGTTTTTGTGTCTTGGCCTTTACCATCTTTCAGCTGATTCTTTTGGTTTTCTCGCTTGCAACGTAAGATTTGTGGTTCACCCTCATCGACCTTCTTTCTAGCCACATCAGGCAGCTGTTTTTAGACAAAAAAAAGCCCAGACAGGTAAAGTTAGCGATTAGCTGGTTAACATAGTAGCATGATTAGCTACTGCAGAGCAAGCTACTTGTCTCAGTGTTTGGTGGAGAACAAAGTAGAACTAAAGGGTGAGAGATATTGGACTTACATTTGAAAGGTGGACAGAAAGATAACTCTTCATAGTCTTTACTACTACTATATAGAAAACACTGAAGACTAGTTCTATGAACCCTCTTTGTGATTCAGTATAAATCAGCATGTATAAAAAACAGTAATGGATATTTTTTATAAAAGGAATCTGACATCTCTCTCCATAGTTTCAGCTTTCATTAGCTTATATATTTCTCCTGCTACTCACTGCAGTCAGTGCTTGGGCTGCTTCTTGTTCTGCTGTTAGCATGGTGTCTTTAACACACCCAGTGATGCAAATGAGTTAACTAATGCATCTAATTAATATAGTAATTAGCAAATATGTCTATGTCAACATGTTGTCACAAAACACATGGGCGGCATTAGCAATGTTAGCCTGAAGCAATGAGTAGTAGGAGTTTTACCTCATTCAGATTAAAATGTATGCAGCTAGTCACTTCAAAATCTCATCAAATCCCCTATTCTGTGGGGAGAACTCCTGTGATGTGCATGGAGTATGATTGATTTTTTTTCTTGCATTGATTTGTTAAAAAAAAAAAACGTGCCCACACAGTCCCATTATTAATTCTGCCTGAGTGTCCGACCCTCACTGCTAACCACAGTTAGCCAAGGTTGCTGCAAATGGCTCAACCTCCACAGACAATTCACCTGCTTATTAGTCCTAATTCAGACGGACGAGGGTGGGTGATTGTGTGTATGGTGGGTTTTCTGTGTGTGTGTGTGTGTGTGTGTGTGTGTGTGTGTGTGTTTCTGCGCGTGTGTGTGAGAATGTTGATGAGAGAGAAAGATGGAGAGGCAGAGTGCACTCTATGCATGTGCATCCATTATGCGTGTCAGCTTGTGTGTGTATGTAATTGTACGCAGGTCCGTCAAGGTCAGAACATTCCTGCCCTGCATCTCAGATGACTGAGGAGCCTCGCGAAGCCGCTTGTGTTTACATTAGGAGACCATAGGTGCATAGGAAATGAACCAGGTGTCATATCCCTGTGGTGCCTCCTTTATATTTGGTTAACCTCACGGAGCATGGCTTGGATCTTGTCAGTTTGTCAATCTCACCTTGATTTTAACAGCCTCATTGATTATGTTTTAATCAAGAGACCAACTGCCTCTGAGCTGATGTTTATTAAACAGTTTGCCGTCAATCCACACCAGTATAGATTATTCACGTTCCTCCTGTCAAAAACAATAACGACAGTTGGGCCGAGCAGATATATTTATATCAACCTTAATGTATTACTTTACTTGACATGATACGCTTATTTTGTCAGTAAATTGAATAAAATGTCCTGACTAAAATATGACAACATTTTTCTTGAATAATATTGAATTTGAGGATAATAAAAATGCTCGAACAAATTAACACAGTGAAATTATTCTTTCTGTGCTTTCTGTGATATATTCACTGCTACATCTCTCCAATGCATTTTGATCATGGCACTTACCGTAAAATGAAATAGAGGAAAAATCGCAGTGTTCTATCATTGGGGTACAGGTACAGGTCTGCATTAAGGCTGGAACCGAATATTTTGGGTACAGTTTCGGACATTTGTTGATTTGGTAGGTATTTGGTTTTCAATTTTGTTTTTCGGATATTAGTTGATTTGGTAGGTATTCGGTTTTTTAATTATGTTATTTGCAAAACTGTAAAATGGCAGAATCCTTTAAAAACAATGCCTTTAATTAAACCAAGACATGCTTGCAGCACAGAGTTTCCATTTCAGCTCAGTGTGAGAGTCTTTACTGCAATTCGCTGTCATTTACATTTCTCTACTCTCTTCACGCTGGGGCTGAGCCCAGCAGGGAGCTGCAGGGGCGACTCAGCAGTCCGATCACTTGTTGCTCACTCCCAATATTAGCTGCTCTGTTTCAACAATGTCTGACCAGAAGAAATCCACTGGCTGCTAATTTATTATTTCCACTGTGCCATCCTTCTCATCTAGAGGCAGAGACATGTTTGGCTAAGCTGCGTTATAACCGAGCAGTCTGATATTTGTAGAGGTCTGTGTGGTTATACTGTAGCAGCCTTGTTGTTTTCAGGCGATTTGATGAAGGCACATGTAATGCCAATGTGCTCTGTCGCAGTGCTGGCTAGTTGGCTCCGTTTCGATTCATGCTGCCGAATTTATGTATCCAAATGGTGTGACTTTATTTTTAGTCTGCTGTAACCCTTCAATATCTAATGTTACTCACTCTCCTTCTTCTCCTGCCTCTCCTTCTCTCCTGCCTGATTAGGGGTGTTTATTCTTTTAATTAAACCAGAATTAGCCACAATCTTTAATCAGCCAATCAAATCTTTGCTGTCAACATTAAAATTTGTTCTCCTCTCTGTCAGCTGTCATTTCAATTTGAATCGTTATTCTCATCCACTCAGATCCCCTTTAAAATATGATGACGCCAAGATGGGGTCTAATCGCCAAACCATTCTCTCATTATCATCTTTATTGTGCAAGTGTCAAACCATAATTGTTCACTCAAATGAAGTCTCTCCTGATTGTAATAGCCTTGGAGTCTGTCTAGTTGCTTGGCAAACTCACTGGCCCTCATTTATCAAACAAACGTACGGCAGAAAAACGTGCGTACGACCATTTCCTGGCAAACTTCGGCATTTATCGATTTGGAATTGAGCGGGAGCTGTGATCAAATCTCACGTCAGGCCTGAGATCGTGTACGCAAATTTCAGCCTGTGTATTTGCGGTGCAGCACAGCAAAATCATGCTGAAAATAATTAACAAACCTAAGCTGTCATTAAGCATAAGCAGTCACATATTAAGAACAGATCAAAACAGATTCTTAAAACGAATGTTTGACCTCAGTGGGCGAGGCCTCCGAACCAGGAATATTTAAGGGCATAACATGTTAATGACGATCGAATTCAGCCGCCGCATTTATCAAGGCCCGCTCATTCGTACGCTGGGATTGGTCAGCTACTTATGTTTCATAAATCACACGTGTGTCCTGTCATACGACCAATTCTGCGCTCAGATCTGCGCCCGTTTTCACGCAAGATTGATAAATGAGGGCCACTGTGATGACAACAGTCCAGGAAGTTACTGCACCAGGCCAAGAATGACTTTTACCACAAAACTCTTTGTAAATCCACAACTTATTCAATTTTATTTCTAGAGTTTGAAAAAGATATGATGTGTGAGTTAGGGAGATTATGAGATGTTGGAATCATTTCTTGAGAGTCAGTCTAGCAGTTTCTGTCTGCTTCCAGTCTACATGCTATGCTAAGCTAATTGCATGTTAACTCTAGCTTCATATTTGTATATATATATATATATATATATATATATATATATAAACTGTATGTTCTTTAATGAGTAACTTTTGTGGAACTTTCATTCATTCAACAGTTGTCACCTCAGTGGGAACCGAGTCAAAGCAAAAACCTGATGGTTAATGATAATTAAATGTTGCGGTCAAATCATATAATTGCATGATTTTCTCAGCTCAGCTCTGGAAGAATAAACTTGTGGCCGATCAAAGCTGAGGGCTGAGTAATCACGGCGTGATTGTTTATTTTCTTCAAATTTCATTGCTGTGACTGATGAGCAGTTAGGAAGTGATAAGCACATGAGCCAGCAAAGTTTGGAGGGGAAAAAAGTGCAGATGTAAGAGTTTTTGGCTGCAGCACAAAGCAGGAGTCAACTTTGGCTCGCTGTTTAGTGGCAGCAGAGCTTCTGAGTGTGCATCATTGACTCACAAATAAATATCTGAGAACAGAGTGTACTGTCAGACGTTTCCACATCAATCAAATATAATACCTCCATAAAGAACTGCTTACATCAAAGCACACCCTGACACTACTGAGCACGCAGTCCTGGAGAGACTTAGTGGATCTTTTGCAATGGTGCTTTACAGACAAACAGAGGATGGAAAAGGAGGAAATAGCACATAGAAGAAAGAGGGAAAAGGGACATTGTTGCAGGTTGATGGGGATAAAGGTGAAATTTCGATTGAAATATGCAAGTCAATGTCACACTTTTTCATGTGTTTAATACTATCTATGTCATTAAATTGAAACCTGATTATCAAAAGAGACATTACTATTGTAATATTGCTGACTGGTTTATTTTATGTCATTTGTTTAAACCAAAGGAACATTCTACTTATTGTATTTGAGTTGGATGCTTTGCTGATGGATGCTAACTCTGTGATTGTTTTAACACTCTTTACTGGACAATTAAAGGGAATGTACACGTATGAAAGAGGGATAAGTATAATGAGGTCTTTTTAAAACCAACACAGTAGTAAGATTAATCTGGGACATGATACACAATCGACTGATACTGAAATCAAATTTTGCATATCCCCTGCCGTCATAGGATCATAACATGCTTTTAATTTGAAATTAACAAGCTACTTGACTAATTTTAAAGCAGAAATTGGATTTGTGAACGTGTTAGTCTCTCTTAATGTCCCTTGCTTCAGAAGGAAATCTTCAATTTATTGAGTTGTAAGAAAAGGAAAGCTATTAAATGGATCTATACACATGGTTTGGAGACAAATCGTTTTACCTTTAAATCAATAACAGGAGGGCAGTGTTTTGCAATGTAATTAACATGAAATGCATTATTTAGGATAAATAGCGTCTATCCCCCATACAAAAAAAGTAATGATGGTGAAACACATCATGGAGGGACAGGAAGAAGAGGAAATAAAGCATTACATAAAAATATATAATAATTCATCATTCAATATATAATTTCAACAGGCTGCATTTCTGTGGAATTGGAAGAGAAGAGATGAGTTATCCAACAGTCAAGACGATGGATATAATGACATGAATATGATTGATTAAAACTAATAAGATAACCTAATAAACGTTCTAGATACCATGTAGATAAAACGGCTGTGGGGAGTTTCAGATCTCATCTGACATATGAAAGTCTATGAAACCATCTTTGCAAGGTCTTTAGCCAAACTATGTGTAAATAAGTGATGAGGAAGGAAATTAGTTTTGCTATTACAGACTCTTTTACCACTAGAAGGGGAACTCGGAGAGCACAGAGCTCCACCAAGGCATACTCTGTCTCACAATGTTAATGCAGCGCGCAATTTCCCAGTCAGGAAAACATTTTTACAATTATTCCAGCACCACATGCCCTCTTTCTTGAAATGCTAACAAAAGTGAATTAAAAAAAATGTGTACATGACTGATGATGCTGGACCACTCCAAAATGTAATGGGTTCTTTCTTGTTCCATGCTACATCTTTCCACCAAGTTTCTTGTAAAAAAGTATTTTTCCATAATCCTGCTGTCAGTTCAAGTAATAAAACATATCCCCCTTGACAGAGGTTAATATTATCTCAACAGTTTTATTAGAATATGTTGCTATTTTATATTGGGATACTGCTTCCTATAAAAAAAAAAAAACAGATGGACAATGTACACATTTTCAATGCTAGAAAGGCAGTTGACTGTTAATAATAATAATAATAACAGCAGAGGCTGCCATTCAAAGTGTCTAATCTAATCATTCAGACGCACATTCACACACCGATGGCACAGCCTTTGTAAACAATTTGGATTTCATTGTCTTGCCCAAGGACACTGCGATATGCAGACTGGAGGAACTGGGGTTCAAACCGCCAATCTTCCGTTTAGCCGCCATAATAATAATAAATAGGCGTAGCAAGAGGCCCGTCGGCAGAACAGTGCTCAAAGTGCACTGTTCTGTATCCAAGTGGTGTGAGTTGTGTGCGTCTCTGACAAACCACGAGTAAAACCAGTTATTTCTGACTGAATGGGACATTTACTGAGCCTTTCACAGCATATTGGTTGTGTTCTATTTTACAGAACCCAAGCTGATCAACTCACGCGGTTTCTGAGTGGCTACCATTGTCGCCTCACAGCAAGTATGTTCTGGACAGGCATGGCCTTTTGTACTTTGCATGTGAATGGAAGTTCATTTACACTGCAAGTTAAATGCGCTGTATATTTTCTTTGTTGTGAGTACTGTATCTTGTGTATCTTGGAAACTGGACTGATCTAATTTCACTGTTTATTTGTTGATTAGGCTTATAAAGCATATGTGCACTAATATCCAGATAGGGCATATTCATTTATAGATATAGTAATAACCCGTTTAAGTTATGTTCATCTGCATACTTAAATTCTTGTAATATTATTGTTACAGACCACACGTCCTTCAACTCAACACCTACTGTAGAAGCCTCAGTGGTTGCAAACACTGTGCTGTATTTTTAAGATAGAGTCAATAAAGAAAAGATAACCGCATCTGAGCGCACCGTGGTTGACATCACTATTCAACCAACACCTCAGAACTTTATCTGTATATATGGATATACAGTACAATATAAATTCTCTCTGCATGGAGTCAACTGAATAGAGGCACAGCATACAATAGAAGGTAAAGATTGTCTATAGGTGTACATTGGGTGTTTTTGAGTGTGGGAGTGATGATTTTCCACCTCACAAAATAGTTAAGCACCAGAATAGTACAACAATTATCTATCTAACAAAGAAAAGGAGCAAGCAACCATACATTTGCCACATTAATAAACCACACCATATGGTAACCCCCCAACATATGATTGAATCTAAAGTCAATCCACAAGTGTTTATTATAAAAGCACTATAAATTTACCATCTGTTTCTTGGCAGGAGCTCCAGGCTGAAGAGAAATCACAAGACGCAAAGTTTGAAATGTATATCTTTACTTGGCTTCTCTGCACACAATTGCAAGAGCTGCGAGTAGAAAAGGTGGCTTCACTGGACTGAAAAGACAGGCTGCCTTATTTCACAAAGACGAGTGGGACCAAGTTGAAGGCATTGTAAGGCGTGTGATGGGCAGGGGTAGGTTGGCAGTGGCAGGATGGAGTGGGGCAGAGAGTAAAGAGAGAGCCAGTGATAAAAATAAATCAAAGCAAAATGTTCCACTCATAAAACATCAGAACTTCACAGCAGTGCATGCTGGTTCCCCTGAAGAAGATGTTGACTCTGTATAGCAGTTTCGCTGCAGTATGATGTTGGATTGCTGCCACTTAGTTTTACAGGTCAGCTGAGACCTGAGAGACCCATGCAATCATATCTTGACCCCAAAGAAATGTCTGATACAGACTGAAAGCTTCCAGTGGGTGGATACGGGGGATTATTTCAACAGGGCGATGCCACAGGGACAAAGCCACCAGCTAATTTGTTATCATGAAAAGACTATAACCATCCTGCCTCTGGTGATCCATCCCTCTGGACTCATCCCTCTTGCAGTCTAATCTGTTGCTTCTGCTGCTGCAAATCAGTGTGGAGGAGTAATCTCACTAAAAAAGGAGACAGTTACATGTTTTACAAAGGTCCCATGTTGTAGAAAAAAAAATAGATTTACATGTATTTTTTATTATAAGGCAGGTGGAGGTGCAACATAAATACTGTCAGGGTTCTAAAGTCTCAATCCACAGATAAATGCACACAGACAGTATTTAGAAGCTGTGCCTTTAAACAAGCCATCAGGACTTTTGTGATGTCACAACTACACTAAATATAGGTAGAAAGTACTGCTACAGATGCAGAAAGCCCAGATGCAGAAAGACCTGGAAATACTGATCAATCAGAGCAGACTAGATTTTTTTTTAGGAGAGGGGCTTAAACAGACAGGCACTAAAAGAGCACGTTTCAGACAGAGGGTGAATACAGGTACATTCAGACAGACAGTATGAGAAAAATAATGTGTTTTTGAACATTAAAGCATGTAAACTTGTTCTAGTAGAAACCCACAATATAAGCATGAACCTTAAAATCCTAAAAGTCTTTGTTCTTCTCAGAGAGGAGCTCAACTCAACATTCTCCAACTCATCTTCATCCTGCTGCCTCAACTTCACCATCTTCTCTCTGTCCGAGCTCTACTTTATTTTCTGTCCTGCTTTTGAAAGTAATGACCCCAGCCCCCTCACTCCCTCGTGCTAACACAGCCTTCCCATCGCTCCTGCTTATCGACCTGTTTCTTCAATCCTCCAGTGCCCTGATGTCCTGCTTTCCCTCAGCATCTCGCTTCATGTTGCTCTTCTTCTTTCCTACTTTAAATCTACTAGCCTCCTCTGGCTGGAATGGCTGAAATAAAGTCTTTCCTCAGGTACATAAATACTCGCTTAACTAGTACTCGTCCACCAAACAGAGTATGGCTGACTTTGATTTGTGCTCATGTGCATTTTCAGCGCTGTGTATAAACAAACGCAATTGACTTTCTTGATAAACGATATCTCGGCATCAAAAAGCATGGCCAAGACTTTCAAAGCCTACCTGTCTGTTTCGGTGTATTCCCGCTGCCAAGTACACACTGCAGCTCTTGGCATAGCAACACCCCACTGAGCTGAGACGCTGTGTTGACCTGTCAGCAGTAAACACCCCACTCCACATCTAAACTAAAGCAATTTAACCACTCACACTTGTGAAAACACAGCTCAAAATTTACAAGAGAACAATAAAACAAAAAAAAAAGATGACAGTACGGCCTTCGCAGTTTGTTTCTTGTTTTTTGTAAGGTTATTTTTTATGCATTTGACACAATGTCTCAATAGCATGACTACATTTCATACATTCTGCAGCTGTAAGCTCTTCTAAGGTGTAATCATAACATTTAGCAGATTTTTATTTCATTCATAGTTTTAAACTTTGCAAGGTCAAAGCTTACATCCAATACTGTAACGCTGGCAATCAACATTTAATACAAGCTAAAAGAGCTGTGCTTGGTGTTGGAATAAGAATGATAAACTGTCTTTGTGCGTGTAGACATTTGTGGCTGAAATGCACTGCAAGACACAAATGTACAGCTGTGATAGCGGCTCAGGGAAGCTGTACTGTTAAACGCTAAAATGCCCACAATGACAATGCTACGCTGTCCTGTAACAGATTCACCATCTCAGTTCAGTGTGTAAACATGAAGTGACTGTACAATGCATTGTTTCAGTTGGTAAGCAGATAATTCTTCAGTCTTTCCATTAAATAAGTTAGTTCAAAACTGACTGCCCACATCAGTCACAGCACTGTTTGCTGAAATTTGAGAGAGATCACTGCCCATGAATGGACAAGAGAAGCAGTGGGGAGAGTCTATCAAAAAGTTGTGGTGAGACTGTCATGACTTGTGTCTGATGTCTAACAGACTGGGAAGCATTGAGCCTTTACAAAACACCTCTCCCCAGCAGAGAGAGCGAGAGACCATAGGGTGAAACCCAACCCTTGGTGGAAGTGGACACTGTGGGTGTATTTGTATTGTATTGTGTCTTTTTCTGCATGTGCTTGTGTGATTGCATCTACTGCATGTATCTACTGTGCAGATTGTTGTCTTTGCACACATACAGCACAGTATTACACAAACAGGCGCCACACCAGCTTAGATCATCTTGTTGAATCACTCGATAGTGTGTGTGAATCAGCACAGGTCAACCATATGTTTCACTGGCTCTTCCTCTGCTGCCTAACACTAAGCTGTGTCCCTGACAGATGGCCTAGCTACACTTAACGTAACCGTGTTATTTTATCATGTACAGTATACACTGCAGAATGACTCTGTGACGGAGCCTTTTATCTTTAGGAATCACACTAGGTGTCGGCGTAAAATTGCATAGACCTGGAGATACTTTACTGTCTGTGTGCAGAAACCACTCAATGCATTTCATGCTCTTCCTCTGAGACAAAATTGATCCAAAACATTTTCGTCTTGAGAAAGATTCACCTAATTTAATCTACCACAGTGTGCACAGATGGAGGAGAAAATTGTGAAACTGTCATAATTTATGACTTCTAGCTCCATGCATTACACTAATGTGATGTACCATGTTGGACTGAACAGAATTGTGTTAGGCTTAGATAGATCTGTTCTCATTTGTCACAGATTAAACTACTGACACACAAACACTGAAACATTGTCCTACATATTTGTACAAGATCATACTCAGTCAAGTTACATCCATGTGTGTTTAGATCCATATAATCTATACGTGTTTTCATACAGAAAAGCAGTTACATTGGCGGCTGGGCAAAGGTGGCAATTTGCCGTCCTTACTATGTGAAACTAAGGCGTAATATTTTGCTGGGATATGCGTGGCGTAAACATGTGACGTGACGTGAAGCACAATGTGTTATGTACAACATATACATCAAAAGAAGTTAGCCCTGTAACACCAGTGTCAATTTCAATGAAAAAAAATTGGCCTTGCTGTCTTTTGTTGTGATCAGCTATTTCCTGCTTTTACAACTCCTGACTGTGGTTTGCATTACAGTTCCCGTCATCGACACCTCCGCCCAATGTGCCGGCAAGCCACAAATCTCTATTTACATGGAAATCGAGCCGCCAATATGTGTACGGTCCGAGCCAGCACATTGGGGAAATTTAAAGCGATCTGTCGGAATACGCGGACCAGCCCGGCAAAAAGGCAGCCAAATTGCTGGCTTGCTGTCCTGTGTAAAAACACCTATTGTTGTGAAGACTAAGGGAATTAAATAAAAGGTATTAAGGGTATTTTTTGGGGTGAAACATTGATATTCCTCACTTACGCTGTTGAATAATGGCCAGAAAAGCACATTGGCAGAATGTTATGATGTCA
The DNA here is from genome assembly GCF_963691815.1 of Echiichthys vipera. Lineage (NCBI taxonomy): Eukaryota > Metazoa > Chordata > Actinopteri > Perciformes > Trachinidae > Echiichthys > Echiichthys vipera. Next base: position 14,008,917 of record NC_139841.1, read on the forward strand.
CAGTTAAGCTGACTTTTGACTTTTCTGATATAAAAATTATTGAGCTATGGCCCAAAATGTGTTATGTGAGGTCACAGTGACCTTGACCTTTGACCAAAATCTAATGAGTTAATCCTTGAGTCCAAAGTGGACATTCGTGCCTAAATTTGAAGACATTTTGAAGATATCGCACTCCGGAGAATGGGACATCTGTAATCAAAAATGTATTAAAAGTGAATTTTACCCTTAATTTCAGTGTTTTGTTTCCTCCAGCCGGTTTGAATGAATTGGATACATTTCCATTGACTTAATGATTTCATCTTTGTGAAGCATCCTTCAGCATTACTAAAGATGTAAATGGTGAGTGAGCTTGACATCATTTTGTTCTTTTTGAAGTGCAATCTTATAATGTCTAGTAGATGTGTATTTAATCTATCCCTACCTCCAGGATAGATGCCTCTTACTCCATTTGTTCTGAGGGTTCAAGCCTCGTTTCCTGCGGCCCATTGTCGCCTCCGCATCAGAAACATCTGGCAGAGAACATCTGGGTGTTTTCATTAGACCCAGTGTGGCTTGGTCTAAAGGGGAGAGGAGAGATAATTGTGACAGACTTATGGGGGGACATTAATTTCAACCTAATATTAGCATAACACCGTAAATAGAACTTTATTAGTTTAGTTTTATGACAGCTGGAAAACTTAAGTTACTTAACACATGAATACAGATTATGTTGAACATAAACCTACTGGATAGACACCCAGTATGGTTCAACATCTGTCTGCAAATAACCGTTTGAGTAGCTGTAACTCACACTGTATGTGCTCATATGCATACGTGCCTGTACAGGAGGTTATGAATGACCGTTCAGGCCATAAATCATACATGCTCTGTACGATACCCTCTCACACTGCTGTTCATAAATTAGACTTGCTAACACATACCCATCACTGTCTTAAAACCATTCACACACAGTAGCATGGTTTCTACCCTCTGCAGCTGTGTGTATGTGAGATGGCGTAGTGGTATGTATAAGGAATTATATTGTTTGTAGAAGAGATTTGTGTTGGGTCTGTGTGTGTGTGTGTGTGTGTGTTTGTGTGGTTGATGCTGGCGATATGTACTGTATGTGCGAGAACTGATGTGTTAGAGAATAGTAGAAGGTATACAAATCAATATACTGCTTTTACACATACCATTATAAATCACATAGAATGCAGTACTGTCATTCTGCTGTGTGTGTGTGTGTGTGTGTGTGTGTGTGTGTGTGTGTGTGTGTGTGTGTGTGTGTGTGTGTGTGTGTGTATATATGTGTGTGCGTGTGTGTGTGGGAGAGAGACAGTAGTATGAATTATGTTTACAAGGTGTCTCAAGGAGTGTAGACAACGGTGCAATCTCATGCAATCCAATACGAAAGAGATGAAACATTTTACCTTTCTAATGTTCAATGGTTATTATTGACTCAACTCAGTGGCAATTTTCATAACCATATTTTGTTTGTTTAGCTCGGATCACATTGTATTGTAGGGAAACCAAAGGACACTTTACATCACCCTTTCACTCTCACATGCTGTAATCATGAAGTAAACACACACATAGTGCCTCCATCCAACCAAAGTGCCAACTAAATCCTCTCCTCCAATCACACACACACACACACACACACACACACACACACACACACACACACACACACACACACACACACACACACACACACACACACACACACACACACACACACACACACACACACACACACACACACACACACACACACACACACACACACACACACACACACACATACCTAAGACTCCGGTCTCCTTCAGCCCTCCATACTTCTGCATGGCTTTGATGGCCTTGGTCAGGGCCTCCTTGGTCTGAAGCTGACCAGTGACTGGGTCAGGGGGTGGGAGGTAGCCAAACTTACTCAGCCAGTCCTGAAAGGGAAACAGTAGACACAGAGTTCAATTTGTCATTGACTCCAAGTATCCAAACGCTGCTGAGAAAGTCTGACACCTGTTCATGTTTACCACCTGTGGATACTGTGTGTCTGTGCACACATTATATATATATATATATATATATATATATATATCTTTATAGCTTTATATCTGAATGGAATGTTTGTACACACATTTATTAAAGTGACAAAAAGGGAGCCCAATCAAAAACCCATAACTTAAAATAAAATCCTTTTTCCCAGCTGATGTTTTCGACATGTCATAGAAAGAAAAGGCAAAACACAGGTGCAAATGAAAACATAAATAAAGGTTGCATTTTATTATATATATATATATATATATATATATATATATATATAATGTATAATTACTCCCTGTTTTTATACACACACCATATTTTATTTCAATGCCCTTATAAATGTCAGGGATCTTTTCATTTAGTAATAAAACTGGAGTCCACCTGTGCTCACACCAGGTGGTTGAAACCCGGTTTCAATATAAAACATGGATGAGGGTAGGTTTCGGATTGAGGCATACTGTAAGTACAGTATCACATATCCAGAAGTTAAAAAGTTAGAAAGATGAGGAAAAATAGAAAATGAATCAAAGGAAGAGATGCAGTAGTAGCTGTAGTAGAACTGGAAGGAGGAAAAGAAACCACTGATTATGGAGTCTGAACTGAATCAAAGGCTTAGCCTGATGCAGTTGACACGTTATACTGTATGTGTGGTCTTGGTCAAAGGCATTTGGATTCTGAAGCTGGTAATGCTGAGCTGGAGGTTCTAGCTAAGCACTTTAAGGTTCAAAAACCACCCGACCCACTTTTCAGTGACTGAATGACGTGTCAGCATACTGAACATTTCAGCAGGGTGTACATAAAGAGGTGATGATATCAGGCGATATTGAACCCGTCCACAGGGCAGTCGCAGCACAGGGTCAGCTACAAAATAACACCCCTGCAGCGGCAACAGACACATTATCCCAGCCCCATTAATAATATGATTTCACCTCACCACCCTGCTACCGCTAAATAAAACGTTTATTTATTTATTTTTTTTTTTTTACAATACATGGTTCTGAAAAAGAACAGCATGGGTGTTATATAATCTGGGGTCTGCATATCCAGAAAACAGACACTTTGCTTCACACAAATGCAAAATAAATACGAGGACAAAAAATACACAATCATGATAAGCTTGTACTGTTCATCTTAGTGGAACATTTGACTGCAACTGAACAATTTTTGCAGACACGTCGGTGTTGAAACCACTAAAAGAACATCAATCATAAGTGCTTATTCTGTTGGTTTTAAAGCAGCAAAAAACAATTTACTGTATGCCGCACCTTTCAAACACAGATGAATTTTAATGTGCTTTACATGAGGCACAGAAAAGCATCTGAACATTTATAGACATACTACATTGGAAAATAACCAGCTAAGGCCTTAACACACCAAGGGCATGACAAATAAACAACCTATTTCTTGTAAAAACTAATTCATAGCGGCAGCGATACCAATTTGCGCCACTTGTTCAATAAAAATATAAATTCGCCCAGGCAGAGTACCAATTACTGGGATACTCATGACCCAGAGCAGTATCTGGCAGTCTGTCTAAGTTGTCGTATAACCTAAGCTACTGTAAACTATTTTATTGAGTTCCCTTTTAGCAAAATTCATTCAAAAGTTGAGTTCCCTCTGGTAAACAGTTACATACTGTATATGTCTAGGGCTTTTATTGTGAAAGGTAACAATGGAAGGAGTGGATTTGGTATGTGTGGCCATTTGTTTGAACATCGGATTACACAGCCTCTGTGTTGTTTTATAATCCTCATCCTAAAGTGTATACAACACAATGTGATTGGTTGATGTTGCAAAAGTAACAGAGAAAAAATACAGTTTGAGTGCAGATACTGCATTCAAACTTAAGATCATTGCTACTCTAATTAAATCACAATTAGTAGGTAACATGCTATTGTTAGATAGGGTGTAATCAATATGAAAGACTACTGTTTTTTGTATTAGTACTGTAGACAGTGTCAGCCTGTATGGAGAGACATGTACAATACACAGTACTTAACAGCATTTGTAAACCACTGTGAGCATATGAATCCACAGATGAAGTGTCAGACACTAAGGCACTGCTAATGGATTCCTTGGGAAACGTTTAGCAGTAAAATGCATGACACTAAAGACCACATTTTACTACCTTAGACTCTAAAATAAGACGAAAAGGGGAAGGTAGAGTGAAGAGGGAGAAAACATCTCGTTCTCATGCAGAGACGGAAAAGGCCCGATATGATGAAAGAACTGAAGTCGCCCCATGTGAGTTTATTCTTTCTAAATCTGCGATTAACTGCAGCACGAGGGGGCTGACGCAGATGGCGGAGACTCCAGTCTTCTTTAATCATGCATTATTAAGACACGCAGGCACAGGAGGCAATGGCACAAAATGATGTCTAACACTCCAGTATTACCATATTCTTGTACCTCAAATGAGATGCGTGTTTTTAGAAAACACTCTCTGCCAAGCCAACTGCAACTCTCTCTGAGCAATCATTTACCTTCTTTGTACAGCAGTAAGCTGTCCTGTGTCAGTTGCTTTGCTGTGGTTGCCATAAAAAGTTTCTTTGAAGGACTTGTTGTTTAGGTTGTAGAGCCGAACCAAAGAACAGCCGACTCAACAAACAGGTATACAACTGCCTCCAGAACTGGTTCATGTGTCATATTTACCCAAAAGGTTCTACGAGAGAAATGCAGAAGTAACAGGAATAATTGTGCTTTATACGTTATCACTTAGTACAACATTTCTGCAGTGCACAATTCACACTCAATGCCACTGTTCGACGAGTTTGATATTTGTTTAGTGTAGAGTGTTGGGGTTGAGACAAAAACAGCAGACACTAGACATTAAAAACTTTGTCAAAGAACATAATTTGGAGTAACATCAACATTCCGTCTGGTAGAGTTGTTTATTAGAAAGCACTATGTCATTGTGCTGTGTGTTTGTGGACACACACACCAAGGTCGTTGTTCTAGGCTGTCAAGAATCCCTAACTCTGTCATCTATCTAACTGCCAGGGCTGCCTGCTGCTCAGAAAGGTGACTGTACAGTGAGTACAGGTGTCAGCCTGCATGTATGCAGGGGAGTGTGTAAAAGCAAAATAAAGTCAGAACTTAACCCCACAAAACACCTGACTCAGAGGAGACCAACAACGGAGAAAAAAGGCGAGAGAGGATGTGTGTGTGGGGAGCGGGGAGGTGAAAGACACTGAGGGAGATGGAAGAAGACCTCTGATGAGGAGGGCTTCTTGTGTCTTAAGATCTGCTCATCCTCAAGGGAGCCTTCTGTTGTACAGCCTTGTAAACATCAAACCAAACCACTGACTATGATTTCACACACCACGAGAGAGAGAGAGAGAGAGAGAGAGAGAGAGAAAGTGAGTGAATCATGCATGAACTGCATGAATAACATCAACAACAAAAATAGAAGAAAAAGCACACAGATGCGCGCGCACACACACACACACACACACACACACACACACACACACACACACACACACACACACACACACACACACACACACACACACACACACACACACACACACACACACACACACACACACACACACACACACACACACACACACACACACACACACAGGGGCATGTTGATCTTACAGAACGAGGCAGGAGAGTGAAACAGTGTAAGGCAGGTACAGCCGCTGCATCTTCCGGTGTGTGTTTTAATACCAACTTTTAAGGAGATTTGAATGGACTTTAATGTTGTGTGTAGAGTCGGATTGGTTTTATTCCTGTGAGCAACTTTTTTCCAGTGTAAAAACAAGTTTCGTAATACAAGCTGACTGCAACTACCGTTTCATTTGAAGGACAAAAACACACAACTTTTTTACAGCCACCTTTAGAGCCAACAAAAAGAGAGTACCCACACTAAAATTAAAGATTTAATGCATCATTCATAATCTTAAATGTAAATAGGAATGTGGTAATCATTAAAGAGAAACAATTAAAAACTAGAAAAGTGTTTCAGTTTATAAGAAGGTGGTTTTATAGTCCATTCTGGGTCATTTGGGTCCATTTTTTGAGAGTTTAATGATCAAAGTCCTGGCAGAATAATGGGTATTCATAATAATGTTAAGGCTTAAGAATTCATTGTGCATGCACCTATAGACTGGCTTCTTCACGAGCAATGAAAAGAGTCGTGGGTAGCAAGGAAGGACCAATCACCTTAACAGGATCCTTTAATCAAGTGATGGATGGATTCCTTGACAGAAGCAGACAGAAGGGGTCATCGAAGTGAAATTGGCTGATTTTGCAGAAGCCGCATTTCTCAAAATACAGGGTTTCCTCTTTATACCTGCCACCACTGCTGGAAAAAAATCCTAGAGGAAACACTGACATATATTTTGCATTACCCAAAACTTAATTGACGAGTAACTAGGGAGAAAGGGGGTTTTAATCATCTTAAAACTTTTACAAAAAGAAAGAGAGAAAAGAGATAACCATTTTACAGCATTAAAGGTCAAGTGGATATTCTGGAGAACAAATTAGCAGTTTCCTTTTATTGATGCCATAATTGACACATGTTCAGTATCATTTACTTATCTAGTCAATAGATCGCTGGTTTTGTCTCTCGCACACATCGACTGGGTCATTTTTCTATGTGGAATTATGTCTTTTTGCTGGCCATATTGATCAAGTATGAGAGAAAGTTGAATTGCAAAGACAAAGATGATCCATCCTTCGCTCTCGCTCGCCTTCCCTCACTGACTCAGTGTAGCTCCTGCACATCTCAACATGAGGTTAGTCAGTGAACATGATTTGAATCGGTCTCCTCTAAAACATAGGCACATGGAAAAGAGAAAAGAAACAGAGTGGAAAAGGGGGGTGATCGAAGAGAGCAGTTGAGAGACGGAAACATAAAGCTGCTCTTGTCAGCTGGCCCTGCTTATCTTTCTTAGGTTAAGGAGTCAGACGGACAACGGGGAGAGTAGATCTTAGAAAAGAACAAATACAGTAAGCGAGTGTCTGAGAGACAGACAGACAGACAAACGAGATAGGGATGGACGTGATGTGGCATGATGTTAAGATAGGGACACACATCCTGTACGGGAACGTTAATAGACCTTTGTTGAAAACCAGAATAATGCTAAATGGTGTTTATTTGCTTTGCAATTTGATAAAGCATAAAATTATTTGGTTGAAACTCACTCTGCATTCACTGTGAAATGTGCGTTCAAAGTGTGTTTGTCTAACATATTGCTACTTTTTGAGGGATGCGTATCTGCCTCTTAATGAGACACTTTGATCTCCCCCAGTTGTTTTAATTTTGAACTGAAGCAGTACAGAAAAACGTGGAATACATAAATCAACACAGAATAAATGGATTAAACAAACATTTTTTTCAGATTTTACATTTTAAAAAAGATGTTATAATAGTTTTAAATAATGGAATAGTGAACGCAGAGCTTCTTTTTCATATAACATCCCTATATTTCCCATCACTATATATTGTTAACCGCTTCACACACTTAATTATACACTGCTTTCCACAAGGTGGGTGTAAAAAAACCCTGCTACAGTATTGAAAGGTGGTACACAGCCAAATACAAAAGCCCATAGGGTATGCAACTGCTTATTTATCATTTCTGTATTTTTAGGCATAATGAATAAGCCATTACACAAAAACAGCAGACAGAAAAATTGTTTATGGTTGTTCAGACCAGCCACACTGGGGGCTGAGTGAAAAGCTGGTTAAATATGGGGATAAAGTAGATGAGAAATCTCTTTTACTGTAGCTGTGATGCCACTGCTTACAGCGTACCTGCCATATATTATATTTATTGTGCACACGTCCACACTTTTGTGAGTTAAAGCAATCATAATGACTTTTAACCTAAACGTGTAGGAGCCAGCCATGCAATATTAAAGGCTTTTTTATTATACTCTAGGAGTACCATGGGATTTTCTTTTTGGGTTGCAAGGTAAAAAAGAAAAATGAGGGGTCGCAAGATGATTATCAAGATGCAGTAAAAAATAAGAGAAAAACAATCCCCTGATGTTTGCTTTTAATCTGAAATACTGGATAGTACCACCTCTTCTAGCCTCAAAATGTGAGTACAATCTGGGTGGGGAACATCATTATATATGCAACCTGTGACAGGGGTGTGAGTAGACATTGTTTTGCCTAAAAGTGGAAAGTCAAAAAGGTTAGGAACATAGACTGTATATAAATATGGACTGTGTGTCTCCATTTCCTTCTACTGTACAAAAATGGAGCCAAAATATCCTGGGTACAGGTGCTGCCATTTTGGCTTTTTAAACCAGAGTCTGCGCAGTAGAGGTTGACAGTGGAGCGGCATCCTCGAAGACTCGTCCGGCCAATCTCAAGTCGATCACAGCTGTCAATCACAAAGTTTCCACCGGTTTTTATAGCATCAAATTAGGGGCGTACGGTATAAACGGTAGGGGTGTAAAACTGATCCAGTAAAGGGCTGCTGTGGCTGTAGGTTTTCGGTCCAACCAAGCAAAAACATACCTGGCCCTACCTGTGTGAAGGCAGTTCAGGTGATTGAGTAAGTAGAGAAAGGTGTGTTCTTGCATGGTTGGAATGAAAACCTGTAGCCACTGCGGCCATTTACTGGATCAGTTTGACACGTGGCATAGAGAGTACGCCGGTAGGAATTTGTGAAACGGTATGGAATTTGGCTCTACCGTGTAACTGGCAGAGCAGCTCTGTCAAATACCGGCACACTGGGAGACTTGCTCCATCCAAGCAAGGATGGCTCCATCGCCATCCAAAATGGCCAGCCCCAGCATGTCACCATACTGTCACTGTTTGCCCCACACAGGATGTTCAGAAGCGTTGTGACGGCCTTCACTCGCTCATCTCACAGAACACATACATTTCCATGTTATCATTCACCCACACCTGCGGTTTCTCCCACTGTAGGCCTACATGTGTTTTGAACATGTAAACAGTATCTGTATTGACTGATCAACTCAGTCTGTGTGTGTGTCACAGGCTTCCTTACTCGCTGTGCTGGGCGGAGAAATAAGGTGAATGAATCAGTTAGACACTGTTGATTTCTTCCCATGGAGCAGACATGAAAACTGTTTCTGTTTAGTAAATGTCTGTCAGTCAGCTGGTGAAGGCAGGTTATCCAGCAGCTGTCAATCGTTGACGTGAAAGTGTTAAGTGTTTGTGTTACGGTGCTGAAGGTGATATCTTCTTACAGTGCCAACTGTTTACATATTGTTTGTGTCTTATCTGTCACTCTGTAGCCGTTTATCCACTTACATATTGATATCGCGAGACAACTTTTTACCTCAACGAGAAATAGTGTCACATTTTTATATCACGAGATCTCATGGGATATCTCGTCACACCCCTAATATACAGGAACCACTGCATTAGAGAATATTGCTACTTAAGTTATCTACCCAAAAACATTACTGGAACTTATGTAGTCGCCTGTCCAACTCTCCCCAATCATTGAATTTGTTAAGAGTCTATAACACAATTTTGTAGTCTTTGATAAAGCTCCAATAGCACTCCAGTAAACAGCAAATCCAGTTTGTATCTCATCCTTACTTCTTTATAACATAGTTGAAAATGCATGTACACATTCTAAGCCTCTCTCACATACTCGAACAAATCGTCTACTTGTATTAGAGAGGGTATTAAATCATCCAAGGATTTGTTTATTCTATTTTGTGCTACATTATCTGTGAAATATAATTAGTTTGCTCTGAAATGTGTGACTGGTCACTGTAATCCTTTTATACAGTGAGGATGACAGCAGGTAAACAGCAACATTAGATGTCTTCCCTTCCTTTAATCTCATTATTCTTTTTCTATTGTTTTTCTTGTTTCTCACTTCTGCCTCTCTCTGTGGACTGACAGCTTTTCTCCTTGCCTGTTTGAGCAATGCTTCACATATACTAGACTATTCTCATGAAAAATAAGAGTGGCACTCACCATAAAGATGAGCAAATAGAAAAAAAGCGTGGACACTGAGGCAGAAAGACACAGAACGCCAGAGAAGTCGAGAAAGACTGCCAGCTGCCAGCTGTCCGCCAAAAAATTACCTTTCGAGGGATACATATTTACTCCTGGATTAAGTTTGTCTTTAAGGTATCACAAACACGTTTCTAATCAAAGTCTGCTAAAGTCTGTGTCATTTCCAATGTGAAACAAAAAGTCAACATTGACTTGTCTACGTATTATAGATAGATAGATAGATAGATAGATAGATAGATATAATATAAATTACGTTACAAAAAAACTGATTTTAACCCCAAATCATCATTTTTCTTAACCTAACCAAGTAGTTTTGTTGCCTTTACATAATTAAGTAGTTTTGTTTTGATTCACAATGTTAACCACAAATTTAAAACAGCGACAGCGGAAAAAATATTTCCTTCAAAACGGAATTGAGTATGCAGTGTAGTTGTATGGGACCTTCATTTTTTAGGAGACGAGGTTGCTTGAACAGAGCATTCTGTATTTAACTCAACTACATTCCCTCCCCATCCTGTTACTAATTTAAGTCATTCCAACATCAGGCAACAACACATCCTGTCAGATGGGACATACTCTTTCCCCCAAAAGGTCAAAGTTCAAACTGCCATTCCTTCAGCTTCTATATAAAGCTCAATTTGTTTCATCCTCCCTGCTCGTCTGACAAAACCTTCCTCTGTTTTTCTCCAATGAACAGCTGCTGAGTGCCTTCAACCTCGGCCTTATTGACAAGAAATGAGTCACCGGGAGACGTTTAACCCCACGACCTCACTGTCTCGCAAAGTCTGATGAAGTAGCAGTGGGCGCTTCACTGTTTACATTGTTCTTTAATGCCTCAGGGACAAAGGCAGACCTATTGCCTGTCTGTTGAAAGGTTTTGAAGCAGTAATGTACTACCGTTATAGAAAGCAAACTAAAAGGGGTTCATATCGAGTAGCACTGTACAGACAGGATTTGAAGTTGAACGACTGCCGTCTTTATCCTACAACTTTTTCCATAGTTTTTTTTACTAACATACACAGTAAGATAATTAAGGAAACTCTCTAAAGATCCGACTTAGGAGTTGAAATGTTTTTGGAAACCTATCAAACAACTCGCTCCTTACAGCAAAGTGTAGAGGTAACCTTTATGAGCAGCTCTCGATTGATCAAATAATTAGATGTGCTTGGAGAAGAGCCAACCAGAATACCTGTACACATTTAGATCTAACAGTTTGCAAGAAAGCAGCAGCTGAGCAGCTTAAGCTAAAACTATACTATTCTCAGCTATACATATTGCTTCAGAGGGTGATGCATTGTTATGAATGGTATAATTGCAGTCATTACAATCCAGGTGGGTGCACTGCTGGCCCTTGTCTACTTGTGACGGGTGAATTATTTTCAAACCCTTCGAGTTGACGCATGTAAATGTATAAAACCTTTAGAGTTTTGACACATTATCAGATTATCGACAACCCCACACAGCTTATCTGCATTACCAGTAGTGGACAAAAGTTTATATTAATAAAGATAAAATATTAATTTAATGCATTGATTAAGCACTTATATTGGTAGGCGGGGTAAGCTTAATACGATATTACAGGACTGTCACTGTTCTTTTTAAAGGGGCAAGAAGCAGGCGTCCTAGTTTGAGAGAGCAGTTTGTTTACTTTTGTGTAGTTCAATCTGTCGACTCGAGTCCGATTTCTTTTATTCATTGCTGTTGCACTACGTAATGCTACTGCATGACTACCCGATGAATCTTTTTCCTCCACAAAAGCACTTATGACATTCAACAGACTGACCCAGTAATGCCGGACACTAAAAAGAGTCATTCAAAAGCGACTATTACAGCTGTCCATACAACCACTGCCAATGAGCACACACTTGTAAACTTTATTGTATTTTTAGGTAAAAAAAATCCAGGCCCAGATTTAAATACTCTGTGTGATATGGTATTCAAAAAATGGCACACAAACGATATGTTTATATCCAAAAAAATACCCACAGTTTGGCAGATTAAAGATTGACTGTTGTGTTCAAAAGCATCTCCTAGTGCACCCAAAAGTCCATAAAGAATCCTTGCCCTTCTGTGTCACATTAATCAACACAAAATCTCTGCTCTTAGCTTCAGAGATTTCTCCAAACGTTTCTCCCCATAACACCCAGGGAGCGTATGCAATAGCTGCAGCGATGCTATCATTCTCAGTCGGAGCAGCTTTCCATTTTATATCACCGGCTTATTCTGAAAAATCGTTTACTTAAAGCATTACACTGGGATGATATAACAGGCAGGCAATGACAGCTTGTGTGTTTGACTGAGGAGCTCATAAAAACCTAAACCAACAGCAGACTTTTAAAGCAAGCACCATTTCCTCAAGAAATGAAGGATTTACTCTTACCTGTGCAAACAGAGAAAGAAACAGCATAAAAGCAATAGCGGGAGAGAGAAATCGCAGGTAAAATACAGGGATGGCTGCACAGAAACATGTTTGATAACACGGAAAAAAAATACGTGAGAATTAAACTGAGCCGAGATATCATCTGTTTTCTGTGATACATTTCCAACCGTTGTCTCACTTCTCACAAACAAACAAGACTAGAGAGCCAGACTCTCCAGTCAAAGAAGACTCTGCGCCAACTACAGTAGATCACATCACATCTGTGATTTAACACCCTGCAGATGACTGGTCTGATCTACAACAAGACAGGCTCAAGAAGGACTTACAGTATCTCAGTGGTTTCAAACTTAATCTCTTACTCAGTGCCGAAAATCGATGTGCAGTGGAAATTACCAATTTAGAATTGACCTTACACTTTCGTCATCAAAAAAGTGCAACACTAACAGCATAATGAGCAGCAAATTCAGATATGCGGTTTGGTTTGTTATTTTAAAAACGCAGTGAAATGGCAGTTCGCCTCAACCCACACCTGTTAGATCAGGAGACAAGGGAGGTGGAGGATGAGGGGGAAATGAATAAATTACACCACCAATTAAGAGAAGTAGAACAGAGGTAAGACACCCATCAAAACACAGCCGGTGACTTTTAGTAGGAGACACAAAATCCATGATGTGTAGTTCTCTTCTTGTTGCTAGTGATAATCAGCCTACTTTTGGTACTGTACACAGCGATGAGTATAGAATACACAATACTTTTGCTTATATTAATCACCAGATGAAATTAAAAGTCCCATCAATAGACTCACATGCATATTTTTAAAAATATATAACAAATATCCCGCCAAAACATCACACCCATGTCCGTGTTTCAGGACGGTCAGATGGGTTGTCATGCTTGGAGCACCGTCCCCTCCCCAGCAAGGAGAGAGGGTGCAGTGAGTTCAAGTCTGCGGCCCTGGGAAGCCGAGAATGCTGGGAGTGGTGCTATAAAAATGATTGCCATAGCCATGAGCAGTTGAATGAACTGCGTTTTCAAACAAAAAACCCAACATTTTGGTTCACTATGAATCCATGGTGGCCAACTATCCGGGTCATAACAGCATGGCGTGCTGCTGCCGACTTGAAATCAAATCAGTCTTTTGCTTGTTATAGGCCTTTTCTCAGATAAAATAAATTAGAATAATTGTGCAGAACCTTGGATAACTTGTATGGTGATCTCGAGAGTCAAGGCGCAAGCGTTTCACTGCCTTTAAATGCATTGTAAAAACTGTAATGCAGATGATAATAAACTGCCTAAACTTGAACTTTAAACTCCCTCATTTCCATCGCTCTCTCACTCCCATGCCTCTGCTCGGAATGGAGGTAGTTTTACTTCATTGCTTAGTCTGGAAAAGTAAAGGTCAACAACTCACAAAGGCCCTTATGTCTAAGTGTACTGCTGTTGCACAGATTGCATTTTTCATTTATTAATTAATATACTTTCCTTTGTGTTCCATAATGACCTTTTTCCCTTCTGGTACATCGATGCTATTGTCATGATCATCTAAACATACATTTTCACACACTAATATCTTCATTCTCTAGAAAAGGAATAAATGCCAAATGGATGTATTAGTCCCAGAAGGCTCGAGTGTGTGATACAGAGTGTTGAGTGAGAAACTAAAACAGTAGTGCTGTGTGTGCACTACACCAACAGCATATGTTGACCCCCAGGTCACACTTTATCCGGGATGTTCCTATAGTGTGTGCGTGTGTGTATGTGAGAGTGTGTGCGAGAGTGTGTGACATTCACACTTCGGAGTATGATGTCAGAGAGGGCAAGAATGAAGGACAAGTTGAATGGAAACTTGTAGAGAGGAGCCTAACTCTCTCTTCATCTAATGATATGTGTGCTTTAGAGGGTATAGATGCTGCACAAAGAGAATAACTGAGGATGGTTGTAGGGACTGTACTGTGCAGAAAGTTCACATCTTTGATCTGCTGGATGAATATTATTGGGGCTCTCTTGACTTGATTTTCATTTTTCTGAGGATCTTCATCAGTTTTTTTTTCCAGAGGCAAAGTGTAGAGCTTGAATCACCACTACTAACATTGGATCACTGACAGTGTGCATTGACTGTAGCAACTAGCTGCCATTCACAGTACAGTAAGTACCAGATATTTCTAAAAAGTTTGAGCCCAAACCAGAGGAGGAATATTTAGAAGAAGGACTTAATATATGATTTTTATTCTTGGTGTGGCCACAAACATGAGTCAAAATTAAGGCTAAGTCTGCTGGATGTGTAATATGGATGTGTTTGCTGACACTTGTGTGTGTCTTCAGCTTGCTGTGGAGTTCCTCTGCCTCCAAGGGGCTAAAAAAATAAATAACAGCAACTCTAACTACGATTTACATTCACCATATGCCTTTATTTTAATCACTTTCCATTTCACTGCTTGTGTTTTTTTAACCATGCTGTCGTCTACCATTGATTCTCTTGATGCTGTGGCCCTCTAACCTGACACGCCAGATAACCATCCGAGAAGCTGTCATTAGAAACTGCTTGGAAGAGGGCAAGTAAAAAAAAATACTTGGCAGGTGATTGGTTGAACCATCTGTCTATCGAATTCTTGCTGAAGTCACTCGAGAGAAGAGTGAAAACATCTTTTCTCTCAAAAATAGCCTTCAGTGCATAATGGTCCGCAAAGGATAAATCCCACTGATGCTGACCCTGTTCCTCTGTTGCCATCGTGAGTCTGACATTAATGGTTCAGAGTGATATACAGTAACAACTATTGCATGGATTGCCATGACTTCTGATATTTAAGATCCTCAGAAGGTTATCTGAATTTTCCCCTACTGCCAGCAACTGGTCAACCTTTCACTTATGCATGCAGTGATGTATCTAAATCCCCTGACTTTTCCATTGGTGCCCCCATGATATTGATATTTTCGCTTCTTTAAAAAGACACAAATAATATAATCGCATAATTCAATGTTTAGAAATGGGGAAAATAAGAAAAGGTTGATGGTTTGAGTCGGTATCAACCTTACCAGGAGAAAACTGGTAAGGTTGGTACTAATACAGTATATTTTACAGTGGATACACCTCTGTAACAGCTAATCCTAACAGGCAGAGTGTTATATTAAACAAGTGTCATGTGCTAAAAAACTATAGGTAGTGTTCAGATAAGACATTTTGCATCTGTCATATCCACAGAAATGTTCTGGAATTGTGGGAAACATTTGAAACCATTTGAAGCTCAAATTTGTCTCTATGGGTTGCATTGACTAGTTCCATCAGAGGAAAAACTTGTACTTGAATTCTTTCAAACGTTTTTGAATTTTAATGGGTCAAATTATATTTGTCCACTGAACTCTGTCAATTAATGCCAGCCATCAACATAAAATCTTACTGAGATGCACAGAAAACTTTCAGTTTCTGACATCTGAAATGGTGATGCGAGTGCTTACATAAAAATTAAGCAGACAACAAAAAGTGTTAATGCCTGTCTAGACATTATTTGTCTTTTTGCACCTTTCCATCATTCCTCTGCTCTCTTTTGATGTTTCACAGACCCATTTTCGAAAGATCTATGAATGGTGTTAATTTCAAATAGAATGAGAAACACTTTTGAAAGCATACCGTTGCTGGCTGATAACTATAGAGTCGTCCTCCAGTTGCAATAGCTTCCAAAATGTATTCCTAAAATGCAAAGGGGTGGTTGCACAGCTCTTCGATGTGGATGTTCAGTCAAAAAGGTGTCAATACAGTGACCAGCGACAGGAAATATGAAACACTACACACAGTTACTACCACAAACTACAGCTGTCTCTTCATCCCCTGACTTTCCCTTTCCCGGCGCACACACACACACACACACACACACACACACACACACACACACACACACACACACACACACACACACACACACACACACACACACACACACACACACACACACACACACACACACACACACACACACACACACACCCACACCATACTGAGC
The DNA here is from genome assembly GCF_963691815.1 of Echiichthys vipera. NCBI lineage: Eukaryota > Metazoa > Chordata > Actinopteri > Perciformes > Trachinidae > Echiichthys > Echiichthys vipera. The sequence goes on from NC_139841.1 coordinate 14,025,283, forward strand.
TGACTGACACTAACACACACTTTTTGACAACTACTGGAAATTTTAAGGTGGAGTGTTTTCTTTCATGTTACTTGGTGCATGAGTTGATGTTGTGAATCAAACGAGCCATCTTGAATGTCAAAATGATAACAAACTATTTGTTTTCATTGTCTTTGTTGATCGATATAAAGTTGAATAATGGTTGGATCTTGAAGTGCTCATAAAACTGTCTGAATGTCAACCAGATTATTCAAACTGCAACTATTTGTTTTTTCTCACTTGGAAAAAAGATGTGCAGCAGTGCCGTTCCGACGATTACACAACGATTACACAACGATCAAAACTCCTTCACAGTGATACGTCAACTCTGGACTATAGTACATTCCTCTGGGGTCCTTTTTTGTAATGGAGACATGCCGAGAGACAGGACATTTGAGAGGCCATGCCTTCAAACTTTCCCAGTGGCCACATTTTACCGAAATAAAAACACGCCTTATGCCAAAAAACTAACCAAGGATAAACTTGTAGCACAAGAAGAAAAATACTTCAGGATCTGATCTTGAAGACAGAAGCATTGCGAATCTTGCAGAGGCAGGTAAAATCATGGAAATTCCTTCCACTGTGGACATCATGAAGGCTATACAGTAATTTGAACAAGATTTTCATTAGAGCCAGACCCGCCAATTACAGAAGATATAATCACATACCGAATTGGCGTTTATGTGGTCCGATATGTGCCGGTATGAAAATGTTATTTTTACAGAACATATAATGCAAAGAACAATGCTTGGGTGATTTAGAAAGGATGTAATTACATAGTTTGTCCAGTAGAGCTTGGTCAGCGATTGATTTAGACTTAGAGACTTAGACTTCTCTTAATTGATCCCTTTGGGATGACTCCCGCATGAAATTGAATTTTCCAGCAGCTTACAAATACACAAGGGAGGTATATGAAAAAAATAAAGTATAGGATAATCAATAAACTCTTAGCTAAATAAATACGGAAAGTATATACCTGTATATATATATATTTTAAAAGCAATAAACAGTAAACAATAAACTCTTAGTCAGATAAATATAAGGGAAATGTAAGAATACAGGTAAAATAAAATCAAATCAGATAAGTTAAATGTAGAGGATATGTACAAGATAAAATATGTATGACAGCATCTGACAGAAATGAGCAGTAATAATCAATTATTGCACTTAAGTGGTGGATAAAGTTATTGCACAAAGAAAAGAAGATAACTGCCCAGGTATGTAAAAGTAGATTATTAATTTCGCAGTGAGTGGCTCCCACTCTTTCCCTTCTGTCTTCTTTACACCCCCCCCCCCGAGTGTAGAGAGTTGTAGAGTTCTTGAGCGTGTTGGTCCTACACTTGGGCAGGAGCAGCCTTCCACTGAACAGGCTCCTCTGGCTGCTGATGACGGGGTGCAGGGGGTGGCTGGCATTGTCCATAATGTCCAGAAGTTTGTCCAGTGTCCTCCTCTCTGCCACCGTCACCTGGCCCGCCTGATCACTTTATCCAGTCTAGAGGTGTCCTTCTTGGATATACTGCCCCCCCAGCACAGCACAATGAAGAAGGGGACACTGGTGACCACAGACTGGTAAAACATCCACAGCAGTTTGCTGCAGATGTTGAAACACAGCAGTCTCCTCAGGAAGTACAACCTGCTTTGTGTCTTCCTGTACAGGTGGCTGGTGTGTGTTGTCCAGTCCAGTTTATTGTCCGGCCACACCCCAAGGTATTTGTATGAGTCCACAGCCTTCACCTCAGCTCCTTCTAGCAGGACTGGTCGCGGTCTTGGTCTGGACCTCCCAAAATCAATGACCAGCTCCTTCGTCTTAGAGTTGTTGAGCTGTAGGTGGTTAGACTGATAATGAACACCCAGTACTGATTTAGTTTTTTTTTTTTTTAATTCTCTATTTTCTCTGTGTTAATTTCTAGAATTGGTTGACAATGAAAAACACTGTATATATAAAAGGGGTGTAAAGATTTACAGATGGAAACTAATTTTAACGTTAAAGATGAGACTACATCGATGCGTAGTTGGACCCGCAGTCTGGTCAAAATGTATTGAAGTTTTGAACCAGTTGACTAAGCTCTGCTACTTCTGCACAATGTCTCCACTCTTGTAAATGGTCAACGATAGACTTGCGAGACCCGTGCGACTCACATTGACGGGAGTGTAATGTTAGTAATAGCATTAGGAGGAGGAGCATTGCTATGGTTGCTTGTGAGTAAGAACAACATCGCCTACAGTTTACAGTGCACCATATCATAAAAAATCTAAAGTTCTGGAAGAAATTTGTCTTCATTCATTTTTCTTTAAACGTCTTCCTTTAAAAAATGTTGAATACTCTATCAGATTGCATTGTATCATGTTTAAACACACCAATAGTTCAATCATCTTAGAACTTGCTTCTCAAAAGAAGACCTTTTTTAAAAAGTGTTCCAGGAAAAAAAGGACATTGTGGTGAGGAAAATGTTAAGCAGGAATGTAGTATCAGCAAAGCATCTCTACGGTAGATAAAATAAAATAAGAACTGGTTTGATGTGAAATAGAGAGGCGGAAGGGGATACAAAGATGTGACACAGCCTGTGGGCCACAGATTGAGGGCAAGACACTTTAAAAGGGAAAAACATAATGGAGGAATTATGGGTAATGGACTGCAATGTCAAGCAACCATTCAGGAAAGGATTGGAGATCCGGCCTAATTTCATTTTCATTTCACATAAAATGAAATCCATTTATAATGCGCATTAGGATAATCACACTCATCAAAGATAACTGCAAGTTATAATACAGACTGGACTTTGTATATTTTTATTCTAAGATAAAAATTCAGCTGAAGTCCAATAAGAGTCAAGCTTCGTGAAGGAGCATCCGTGCATTGCTGAGCAATATTCAAACTATGATTTCCAAAGACTGAGATACTTGGAAATTAATTGGATAACTCTGTTCATAGGTAAGAACAAAAATCTAAAACTCCTCAAGACTACAACCGTTTCAGCAAACAGAAATCATGTTGCACTTTGAAAAAGCTATTGTACATGAGAGAAACCGAGTCCAATTTCTTGTTCTTTCATCAACTGCTATTTCATCAACAACACTCAACATTTCCTTTCAGTACGATATAAAAATAATAAACTAATTTCAAAAAGGGCATGCAAGTGCAAAACAAGTGGGCAAGACAAATACCACTCTGAGGCTTCAAAGTTTGGATTGCATCTCTCAATTTTGTTTTAAGTTCCCCGTAACTTTTTCAGCATTTTGTTATATAGTTGCAGTGTAATGTGATAAGTTCACAATCAATGCAGCCTCTCAAAGTCGCGCCATCTACCATCCTTTTCTGCTGTGTTGACCTTCTCCTTTCCTGTCTTTGGCTGCAAGACTTAAACATAAAGTTTTAAATCAAACTATTTCTTTACTCATTAGTTAACTTCTCTGTGAAGTTTCCAGCTGATGCAGCATTAATACAGTGAGGGTTTTTTCTATGGTTTGTACTTATCTGGAGCTCTAATGCCATTGCTTACATTTTTTTTCCCAGATCCAAACTTTAGACGGTGTGATCACTATCTCTGATGAAGCAAGGTTTTATTTTTTATTAATTTAATATTACTATAAATTATTCCCCTCTAAAAACAGTACCAGCATCGTCCTCAAAAATCCCATATCAGTTGGGCCCTACTTTCTGCCAAACTCTGTGGCTGTCTACATGCTACCGACATCTGCTGCTATTATTTGGGTCGTTGTTAGTTGTTAAGCGCACTCTTAGAATTTCAGATGAAATGCAGAGGTTTCATCTGAGAGATGTGCAGACCTTCGCTCTGCACGGACTCCAACACTTTCAACCTATTTTGAATTTACATACAGAATCCCTGATAATGTGTTTGCTGGAACACAAAACAATAGAGTAAGTTGAAAATGCGTCTAGCCAAAGAGAAAGCTGATTGTAAGCAGAACACATACATACGCTTACATGCTTCAGTAGGCATAGTGCCCTCGCGCTGAACCTGATATATTGCAGTCATTAGCTAATAAATGTAGCATCAGAGATGATACATATAAGCTCTTATGTTGCTTTACAAATGGGCACCAGAGAGCGAATGATCACTTACACTACAGTGGGAATCTATACTGTCTGTGCCTTCTAGACAGTAAAATGGAAAACGGAGAAGGGAAGCAATTGCAATTATCTTTGTACGTGTGTGTGTGTGTGTGTGTGTGTGTGTGGGGGGGGGGGGGGGGGGGGCTGTGCTCCATTCCACTAATTAATAGAATCTAATATTTACATAATCATGACAGTATTTCAGTCGATATAACTTCATTTAATCTTATTTGGCCTGCCGAGCTAAGAGAAGATGGGGAGCTGTTGATGTAGTGGATATTGCTGGCTGAGATAGTAACAGTATCATTTTCCTGAGGGGGGCTTCAGAAACAGATGGCTTCCTGCGTGGAAAGGGTCAGCAGAGCACTTTCTTGCTTATTTCCCAGCTCTGCCCTCAAGCAGATTCTCACTTGAGAGCAGTTGGTGGTCGGTTAGCCACTTTGCCTTCTGTATAGTACATGCTGTAGTTTGTCCTTGGTGCAAACGCAGGTTATGACACGCACTTATGGTGCACATAAGGACTTTTACAGAGGTGTAGAAGCTACACGCTGATCATAGTGGCTTGCTTTCCTCCAGGGACAAGAGATCTTCACCACATTCCCAACTGTTCTCTTGATTCACAGGGAAAGATGACAGTAGTCAACCCTCTACTCAAGGATTCAATTTCCTTTTAGAGCACCACAAAACTTGCCAAGTGGGTCACCTCACATCTGTAAGGCCGGTGCGTTGGTAGGCAATTTTTAATTCAGTGTTTTCATAAAGGCCTAACTTTGAGGATTCGGCTCTCCCCGACAGGAGACGGCTTTTCTCGCTCGCTACAAAGAATTGGCTCTTAGAGCCGGCTCGTTCGTAAACGACACATTATTAGCACATTCAAAAGCTCATATGGACATGGCACAGAGTTAAAACAAACACTGAGAGGAACACTGAATAAGCAGGAGCCCCAAAGCATGGGGGTTGGTGGGGGGCACGGTTTTAATTTGCAATATTTTGCAAAAATATATATTATATCTGTGGTAGGCCTATTTGGTGTGTGTGTGTGTGTGTGTGTGTGTGTGTGTGTGAGGGGGAATACACGTGCAGTTCACCATGAATAAGTTTACTATTTAAACAATTCAAAGGAGTGCATAAAATTGTATGTGACGCACGTGTTTACTCAAACAGGTATCAAAGACAAATGTATTTATTTATTAAGATCTATTTAGATAATTTTCTAAATAGATCTTAATAAATAAATACATTTGTCTTTGATTTGGGTCTGCAGCAGGAGTTGGGCCTCTTGTACAGCTGCATGGCACGGTGAATGCAAATGTTTATGTGAACCTCCTGCAACATGCAATACCTCCACTGCAATTGCCTCCCAATCAGCGCACAATTTCAGAATAAATCAAGTATTAATAATTTGTTCTCTAATTTTGATCTCCAGCGTATACTTCAGACCAGGTGTGCAAGCAGTTTTAGCTGAGTTAGCTGCGGGTGAAATGATGATGAGATTGATTATAAGTCCAGAGAAGGTAAGCTTTGTTTTCAGGTTGTTTTCCAATTTCACTCATTGTGTATTTACTTTTTACAGCCCACACAGCATTATGTACAATATCAACCATAGGTGCATTGATAAACTTTACATTAAATTATTTATGAGCGATGAACTGTGTCATTTTTTTACTTTCCTTACCTACTACCTACATTCAAGCTCCCTGTTAACCATCATTTAATATGATGCGGAAGCACTTTGTAAGGTCTGTTTTATATGATTATGATTGTTTTGCCACAAAGAGGATTTGCAGAAACGTGATGAATGAGAGGCACATGATTAAATAAGCAAACAAATCATCATCTGTTTTCCGTTTGTTACTAATACAGGGTACTTGTAGAACTGTTGTATAAAAGCAATATCACACTTGTGCCAGCTGTGATGATATTCAGTACGACAGCACTCCCTTTTGTGGGATACAGCTTAAATACAGCAGGGTACAAAGCAAGATGCTGATCCCCAAATTGCCCCCCAAAGGTAGGTTTGAGCCTTTCATAGCAGGCTCCACTACAATCAGTGTGTGTACGGGTAAATGAAAGGCATTGTAAAATGCTGAGCATGTACAGTCTATTTACCATGGCACTGATGGCAATTTGACATGGCTCCCCTATGATAACTAGTTTGAAACTGGAATGGGAATGTTAAATGTTAAATAGGACTAATATATGCAATGTTGTGTGTCTCTTTAAACCTCTGTAACCGCTGGATCACCCTGTCATATGTACAGAGCTCGAGAATTATTATATGTGTTACATTACATCGGTGTCTCCGTCAGTTACCTCCAGCACTGCTGCCTTTCTCTCTATTACCAACTCTCCATCAATGCCTCCATCCCTCCCTCTTTCACCGCTCCATATTTAACAGGATTAAAGAAATGGCAGCCTCCATTAACAAGGCATGTCTAGGGCACTTAGTGTCGAAGATCTAGAAGAGAGACGAACCAATATTAAATCTCTCCCTCCTTCTCTCTCACTATCTGTCTTTCTCTGTCCCTCTCCCTCAGTCAGCAGACATGGGGCTATGTCTCAACTCTCTGTAAAACCAGCTGTCTCTAAACCAAGGATTAAATGATTCACTTACCAGCCGTATTTTTAATCCTCGCTGTCACACTCTGGCACACACACACACACACACACACACACACACACACACACACACACACACACATTTTGTTGCTATACGTGAGTCCGCTAAATTGAATTATATTTGAATTATATCGGAGAGTTAGATATGTGTTATTAAACAGTGACATTCGGCTGTAAGTGGAAACTTGGTGTTAAAGCAAGCACAACCAGCAGAACGTGTCCTTACATCAAGTCAGCCATGTGTTCCATTATAAGCACATTAGATGGAAGTTCTTGTCTAATGAGGTGATTGAGTGCTTCAGCAGGATGTGGTGTGTGCCATCTGCTTGCTGAATAGTGGCTTTGAAGCCAACATATGAATATTATTGCATGTCACTCCTTCGCTGTCTGTAACGCTTCAGTCCACTGCACCTGCAGTAGTCTAATGCTGCAACGTTTCTGATAATCGATTTGATCTCTTAGGTTGTGACTGAACAGCATGTTCACCTTCCATAACAACCAGTAAGGGGGAGATATCTCACCGTGTAAAGGCCCCTGCTCACATTTAATTCAGAGGCTTAGTTTTTAAAAAACTTTAAACACTGACCTGGAGTTGCAAAGACGTGTCCATGCTTGGGATGTCCGTGGAGACAGCGACAATTAGTCGCGGCCCCAGCATACTGCGAGCACCATCACCACCCCGGTAAGCCCACACTAATTGGTCCAGCCAAAAATACCCACACACTGTCACCTCATCTTTGTACATAGGTCCAGTCTGGGTTCGTAATGAGGTCATTTATCAAGGCAAAATAGCAAAGATTTAATGGTTCCAGCTTCTCAGATGTGATGATTTGATTTACTGTAAAAGTGTATTATTTTACTCAATAAAATTGACAGATACATAATTACAATAATTGCGATATGTGTAACCCAGTGTGAAGATAATAGTAAAATCATATGGACACAACATTTTTACACAAAATTATAATATTTTTTCCATCCAATTACCCGATTAATCAATGGAATAATCTGCAGAATGCTCGTGACAAAAAGATTAAATAGCTGCAGCCCTAATTTGGCCCCTGGACTGGGACTTGACTGTGGCCACGCAACAAAAACACATATCCCTGCACACTAGCATGCTACTTTGTGTCATGTTGTTGTTATTGTGCAACAAGGGTGTTGACATGTTTTGGCAGTAACTGTTACTATCGACACACTGTCCATCTGTACCATGCCCCATGCTTTAGGGTACTTGTCTCCCCCCTCCCTCTCCCCCTGCGGCCCAGGCCCGTTTGTACTCACACTATTTGGGCCTCGGTGCGAATGCTTCTTGCCTGCCTATACGTCATCACACCGTAACACGTCACAGCCATTGATTGACGTTTTGGCTTTGTGTTTTTTTTTACCAAATCTGCAGTAAACATTCCACCTCTGCATCACAACTATGTGAACCTTTCGCCGACATTGTTTTAAATGTCCGCGCATGGTCCGTCCTTCTTTTTCTGTCCGAACAGGCCACATAAAATGACGTCAGAACCGCCGTAGGCCTCGTGCTCGTACACGTGCGCATGCTCGTGCTGGTACATGTGCAAACGTGCTTTACAAAAGCCCACCTCTCCCAAACGGGCTGTGGTCGGCAAGCGTACCGTTTGCTGATGAAACTACAGTTGCGAGACGCAAAGCGCTGGACCCAGCAGCTCACGTTACCACATTCATATGAGCACATCTGGAGGTTTCCACTGAAATATCCAAGCTTCTTTCCCTTCCCGTCATCCTCTTCTGTTGACCATTCATCATTTAAATCAAATGTAAATTGTGGAAATACTATTTTCACTAGAACACTTGTAAAGCAGAGTGATTCATGTAAAGTCCCAGTCCTAAACTAACCCCCATGCATTGAGAAGAGCGGGGCTGGCTTCCCCCTCTATATCTGAATCCACTGAAGCAACAAAACCAAAGAAAAGCTCAGAAAGGCTGCACAACGTGGCAGTACTATAAACATACCAACCCAGCTCATGAAACACCATGAATCGCATTAAATGTGCTGATTCCAGGTGTAAATGCCTTCCAAATGTGTACTAGAAACAACACTTTTATAAAGTGCCATAAAGTCCTTCCCATTGAGAGTCATATATTTCCATGAGATAGGGGTTTAATTTTTGTTTTTATTGGAAAACCTGTGGTCTGAATTTTTTTCCTCTTCAACAATGAACATTTAATTACAGAACACAATTTTATTGCAAAAACATTTTCATGAATCCTGCAGCTTACGAAAAGGATGTTGCTGCTAACCCTCTAAGTGCCTTCCTAGACATCATCACATCTGTTTGTTTTGGAAGACCAAGTAGGAAACTTCCCTTTTTAGCGGCAGATATACATTCCTGTGAGATTATTGAAAAGTACAGTGCTGATAAAATATTTAAAAGAATACATTATCATACTTGCAAAATTTAACACTCACAATATGGATTCAAGAATAATCCATTGTATGTGTCTGAGCTGCTTTGTGTGGGTTTATGAATTGGGTTTGGGTGAGAGCACAGCACACACTACAAAGGTGTCAGTCTTTCCACAGCTGTCAGAGTCTTGTGGACTTCTGAGGAACATTGGACAAAATTATCCACCAAATGGCATATTTTATGTGAGCTCCAGAGGGGATTCGCACAGAGTGCACGCAGTAAAAATAAGTCAGCCTAGGTTTAAAGATAAACAAACTGACGGCGTTTGGAGCCAATTAGGACACGTCCCTGTAACTGGAGTTTATTTTAACAGGCAGAAGATTCAGTGGCTCCACTCAGGGAACAAGCCCCAAAACCCTCTTTGAAGTTCCTCTCTCTATGGGCGGTAATGTGCCATGGCACCCAGCCAAACCCCACAAACACAAGAATTGACTAACGACTGCCCAGTGTTCCCGCTGTAGCATTCATCCCATATGCCACAATAAAGTGGAAATATGCAGAAGTTACACACACGTACAGATAAGTAGACACACATGCTTTATTGTGTGACAGATCTGTTCAACTGTAACATAACCAATCCACTGCCAAGAATAATGTTAACTTTTAAGTGTTTGTCAGAAAGGGGGAGTTTGTGAGTTGATTTTTGTATGCACAAAGTTTTATGCGTGACAGTCAAAATAAATCCAGCGCATGAATTTTCTATTTAGTTTTATTTATAGCTTTATTGGCTCGTATTGCATTCGTGTGAAGTTATGAGAGATGGTATCTCTGTCGGCTTCCAAGTTCAAACAAGCTGTAGGAATATATATGAGTGTATTTATGGATCTTGTATGTAATTTATAGGCCAGAGGGTTTAGCTATGGGGCCTTAACATGACAACACAGACACTGTGAGAACTGGTGGCAACTGGTCTTAAATAAAAAAAGACACGCACTAATTTACACCCCTTCGCATGCTGGATTTCCCTTCCCCTTAGAACTAATAAACTATTAACACAAAAATGGCTTTGTTGGTTTGGATATGTTGTGGTACAATTTTGAAATTAAAATATGATATATACTATATTTTGTTTTAGTTTGTTTATCAGCTGCCAAGTCACAAAACAGGGGTTTTCACTGATTCCGATTAACTAAAGCATTACCATTCTGCACGACAACAATGATGATATGCACTGCATCACAATGCACAAAGTCCCAATACTGATTTTCTAACCTGGTGTCTTCATCCTCCTGAAGTCCCAACAGGAATAAAGAGGAGAAGTCCCAAACTCCAGGGCCTGTGTTCATGAAGCATTTGATCTCACCACTAGGAGGACTCATAAATAGCACTATAAGTTCCTAGCCAAGAATGCCCTCTTTAAATCTATTCACAAAGATGCTCAGTCTTCAGGTAAGAGAAAGGTTGACCCCATTGTTATTGTTGAGGATGTCATGTTGCCTGAAAATGTAACTGAATGTATTGGGTCTTGGCCTGTTTTAAGAACTCTGTCAGTAAATTCTTGATAGAAATACTGTAGGAGGTATGTTGCCATATCCAAATAAAGATTTTTAAATATAAGGTAAATGTCACTATTTAACATGGAACAAAGAGCTATATAGACTAAGGACTAGTCAAGTACATGTGCAACTAAATACCAGCCTTTTAACCTTGCAAGGCAGATTGCTCTTTGATTGATTTGTTTGTGATTTGCTCTCATACTGTTTTTTTCACAAAGGGTTCACTTGGCTCAGCTCAGTTTGTCGTTTATGGATTTTCATTCATTCATTTAGTCACTTTCGAAATTAAGTAGGTGAAGCATGAAAAATCCAATTTCCATTACACAAAATTGGGGCGATTTGAAAACATCTTAGTTGTCAGTTTGCTTTGACATCTGTTTACATATATTTTTTTCTTATGTTAATCTTAATCTATTTCTCAACATTATACAATTGAATCCATTCTCATTTATTTACAAGCTGTTTGCATCATAGTAGGCCTTTGATAGTATTTGATTACTTCCAAGAACACAACTGACCCGACAAACATAAACCAGTAGGCTACCAGGTAAACCGGCTACACCCTGCCCTTGGATCTTCATCCCTGCTACTAGGCGCCTCAGTGCCAAGCACGCTGGGTTAGTGCTAAAATGAGCCGTCCTGTCTACTGGAAGGAAGCCGCTGTGATTGGCCCAGCTTCCGCGGTTGTGGGATCTGGGCTGACGGCAAGATCATGGATTAAATTCGGAGGAGCACAGCTGCTGTCCATATTCTGGCTCCATCCTGATTTCACCATGCAAGTAGTGAAAGAAAAATAAAAGTCCTTAGGTTCGTATAGGCTACTCTAATATAATATAACCCACATACCATCCACCCAAATTTTCTCCACCTTAGAGACGCACATTTCACTTCTTCCATACCAGTCCCTGCATGAGTGTTTTCTGCTCCGTGGAGCAGCGGACGTCCTCTTTGCGAAGTGCTCTGTGTGATAGTGCCACTGAAGGAAACCAGACAACATTCATGTGGTCACATTAATGTTTACTGTTCATCTTTTCAGGGCTCTGTGCAAAAGCTACCTTCAAGTAGTAAAACTAAAACAGTTCTAAACTTAACAGAGGAAGCAGAACTTAACATTAAGCTTCTGAAATATTCAATGAAGCTGCGGTTCCTGGTGCGCACATAGCGTCTCTCTCTATGGGGACACCGACACACTTGCCTGATGAAAAATGAAGCTGCCTGCTGCAGCAGCGGACAGCAGCTATGCTCTCTGCTACATTTATAGACTGTAGCGTTAATTAATATTTTCTTTAATCATGTATTATTTCACCGGCCCATAACCGATCCGACATTAAACAGAATGCTATTTTTTTTATGAACCCACCCAACTGATAGAAGGATTAAAATAAAATAATCCTTTGTGACCGCAGACATTAACTGCAACCCGTGCGTCACTAGTACTAATGCTCACAATTACCATCAGCACAGATTATCACTGGCATAGAATTGAGCACCTGCAGTGCTCTGTTATGAGAACAAAGTAAGAAAAATTAAACTTGTAAATGAATTTTGAGCCTTTTTTAAATTTATTATATTTTGTGTCCGGTACACAGGTTGAGGCTCTGTGTATTTTGGAGTATTTTATATCTTTTAGTTCATAAAATGTACCTGAATTAACAAATATGTAGGATATAATGTGGCTACATCTGCTGTTGCTATTTAGAAGCCAGCAAGTGAGTAGCTTCTAAGTTAGGAGCTACTATTATGCTTAAGATGATTTATGAATAAGGACCAAATCATTTTTTGACGTGCATAAAACAAAACTCACCATTTGTCTACAGTGAAATTCTTGACATCATTTCATCTGCAATGTCATGGGAGTCAAAATACTTGGTACAAAGTTAAAACGAGTACTTCTTTAGCCAAGTTGTGAATTGTTATACTTAGTTTAACTTTTTCCACAAGGCCACACAGAAAGTCATGCAGTTAACTGCACTATGTTCTTGCAGCTGCTCAGGAGAGCATAGCCTCACTCTCCATTAAAATAATTAACATCGCTCTGCATAATGTCCGACTTGGGCCTTTGGTGTGAAAAGGTTCTCCTGAGGCTGGATTTTATAATTCTAGATTGATAAACAATGGCAGCAGCCTGGTAAACAATAGAACTAGCCATAAAACGTATTTATCTCAAATTTATTTACCTGGAATTTGCAGAAGCATGTTTATCAGATAGTATGATATATTTTTTGTATGTGTATATGCTGTGTCTGTATGTGATACCTCATGTGTGCATGTGTCGCTGACAACAAAGCAGCTCCTTACCTGTCAAACTTCTCTACTCTACAAGGCCTCAAACTTTAGTTGGTTCATTTTCACACACAAGCTGTTTTACCCTCCAGCACATGAAAACTCAACACCCCCCTAACATGAAAAATATACATAGAATCAAACATATACAACAAGGACATTAGCGTTTTCCTTAGAAACCTGCACAGAAAAACATTATTGTGACACCAGTTATCCGAGAACACATGAGTACCAGGAGAAAAGATGAGGTAGGGAGTTGGTGTGTGTGTGTGTGTGTGTGTGTGTGTGTGTGTGTGTGCCTGTGCGTGTGCGTGTGTGTGTGTGAAAGACATGAGCTGCCTGGATATGTGCTGTTTCATTAGGAAGTGAAGCTGTGAGGAGCTGTGCTGGACCTATAGCAATAAGCCTGCTGCAAAGAAACGACAGTCACGCTGTGGATCAGCTAATGCCTCCACAGCCAGACACTGAAACCTACAGCGGAAAGTGTTATGACACACAGGGGACATGAAATGTAGTCATTCTCATTACGCTTTTTTCCAGAGCCTTTCACCGAACAATCTTATAAACTCTTAACATGGAAAATTATCATTTAATTCTGCAGACATCATATGTGTAATCCAGGACAGATAATGACTGGGATCAGTAATAAATGGTTCCACGATAATAGACACCAGTGTACATTTTTTCAGGAGCTGAGGTCCAATGGGGTCTACTGGAAGCCGTATTACAGGGGCAGGACATACCAGCCCTGTTGTCTATTTCACTCAAACTGGGACCGAATTCTGTAAAAATTAACACCATTGGGTATTGTTAAAGGCATCAAACTAACGATAGAAACAATAAAAACCTTTGCAAGCGTCTTATTGTAGCGACAGATCAAGTGGGAAGTAGGTCATTTTCCCGTTGACTTGCATACAACCCCGAAGTCTTTCTGCAACCGCATGTGCCGCCCCCTGCCGGCCACTCACTAGAATACAGGCTTATGGCACTTCAGTGTTGGATCATTTGTCAGATCCGAAAGTACCATATTTTATGTATGTGGTTCACACACAACTAAGTTGAACTCCAAGGCTGAAGAATGGAAAGTCAGACAAAATTGGGTGCAGCGGGAGTTTGCTTGCTTGCTATCTGACACGGCTGTAGCTTTGACATTACCACACTTCCAAACTGACACAGACCATGTCTAAGTGTATGAACCAATTTATGTTATGGCTTTCTCCATGCCAGTTGGGCTAGTGGTGTTAGTGTGTGGGTTTTCAACTCACCTCCTGTGGATAAAGCTGTGATGCTATATGGTAATAAGATGCCTGGCTAGCAAAGCACTGTCCAACTGCATAACTAAGTGTGAAATTGTTTACCCGGAGAATTCTAGTCAGTAGTAGTAGAGGAATCCAAGTGGAGCGCATGGTACACTTATGACAGTGTGGAGGTCGAGAAAGAAAACATTCCAGCTTGATAACTGTTGTCCGTAGAGTGCAAAACAGCACTTAAAATGCACAGCTGAAATAACACATGTATGTGCACACAGGACGGGGTAAAAAAACAGACTTTTATGCACTACCTGTCACCAAAAAATATTTTCACTCCACCCTTTTACAATGTACTTAAGGTATTGAAAATCGCTGACAGTAGCAGAATCATTCTGCATAGTCCAATAGCAAAGAAATATACCTAGAAATCACACAAAAGAATCACAAAATATGATGACACTCTATTACTTACAAAAATCAAATACATATTGTATTGGCACTTAAAAGATCAATTATCTCGTGGGAACAGCCCTGCTGATTCTTGTCACATGAAGCCAAACGACATCTGTCAAAGTCTGCCAAACTATAACAATCAATAAATATCAACTTCATCTATGCAACAAAGACCACAAAAACAGCAAAAACGAAACTAACTAAACAATCAACCCAACAATCAACACATTACTAGGGTTGCAAATAACAATTTCCATTGTCGATTAATACGTCAATTATTTAGTCTATAGTTGTTGTTTGGTCAATGTCAGAAAATGGTGAAAAATGCAGATCGCTGTTTCCGAAAGTCCTCAATTGTCTTCTTTTGTCCGTAACTGAAAGATACACTGTACATATAGCAGTAAAGAGATATTACTCAAATCTATTATCAAAATAGTTGGGTAATTAATTTAATATTTGACAACAAATTGTTTCATCAATACATACATAGGCAAGTACACATACTGTATGTATAGAAAGACAACTATAACATAATTGTTTCCTATCATTGCCTTAGGCACAAATTCCTTGTCTTGCTGAATCTGCTGTCCATTGCACAAAGGATAAAAAAAGTAAAGATTTACACTGAGCCAGTGTTCATGGAACAAAGATTGTGAAAGCCAGATAAAGAAGAGAGAAGCCCTACGGTCTTGGAATATAATGAATATGTTTTTTTATCATGCTGACAAAATCTGATAAGACCAATAGATAGGAGTGTGGGGAAACCATAGAAGTCTAAGAAGTATAACTGAGTTTGTGGAGCTACAGGGTTTTAGTTTACCTCAGCAGCACTTCAAACAATAGAGTAGCTTTAAGCATGCACACTTAGTGGTGGGCTCTGCAGTGTTGCAAAAATGCACCTTCATTCCAATTTTACACCAATAAAAATACATTAAAAGTCCCAATGCACTCCAACTTACTTTGATAAAGGCTTCAGCTTCTATCGTACACAGGAATACAAGGCACATTAAGTGGTTTTGAAATGTTCAGCAATTCGTTGGCTGAGGGAACATGAATCAATTTGTGTTACTTCTTTTTAGGAGTTCATCATCAAACATTCCAACATATCAACACGTATAGGTTCCAGCCTCTCTGATGAAAGCATTTGCAGCCTCTCTTTAACTTAGATCATATAAACTGAATGCACTTGTTCAGTCAAAATAAGAAAATAACACCTTAGGCTCTTGGAGTTGCAATGACTATAACTTTTTTGTTGGACATATCACCGTCTAACTGATAAAAAAAAAAAGATTTTGATGGTGAAATTGTTAATTTATTGATTGGAATGCAGCACTAGTTACCTTAACATTTGATTTGATCATTTAGTTTGATCATAAGCTGTAGAACTGTATAGCTCCCTTATGCTGCATTCAAAAAGCCGCCTAAAAAAAGTAAACCATAAAAATGTGTCACTTGTACTGCTAGCTGCAGACTCTGTTCTCTGAACACAGAGATGCGTAGGCCACTGTGTACTATTTACTCATTGAGTAAAGCTCCAGTTGCATGCCCATAATAATGAATGTGAGTGTCAAAGCCAGACATGCTGTCAAATCTGAGGATTTGTTTTGCATCTACAAGTTTTAATAAATGTCAGCATCAAAAGATAAAATCAATACGCAGTCATAGCCCATGTTAAATGCTCAGATTTCTTTTGAATAGACAGTGGACAGAAGCACACTGTGTATTTTAGAAGAGATAAGTCTCTAGATACCTTAAGATTTGATTTTAAATGTACGGTGCTTTGATTAAAAAACACAGCAAAAGCCAACTTTGTGGTAAAGGTTGCATACATGGGGAAGTCAGCATGTGTGAATACAAATAGACAAAAGACAAAAAACTTGCTCCGGGGTTATCTGCTTGGCATCCAGCTCCAGGTGAAAAATGTGTTATGTGAATGTTGTATTTCTCAAATATTTGATCTTTCAATGGCCCAGTTTGCATACTGTATGGCTCTTATCCAGCTAATTTTGTTTCCCTTCAATTTTTAAAATCCAAAATGTGTCCACTTGGACTGCCAGAAAATCAAAAATGACAGCAGAGACTCAGCCAGAAGAACCCGCTGTAGGCTCTGTTCTGGAGGTGGATTAAATTTGAATTCAGCCAAAAACTCATCAACATGAGAAACAGGAGCACTATTGTGAGTCTCTGAATGGGTTTAGTCCAATAATGTAAAATTGCAATTGTTAAATTATTAGAATAGTTTCTGAAGCTAAATTGGAATGATATTTTTGTCAGTAAGGAATAATG
The DNA here is from genome assembly GCF_963691815.1 of Echiichthys vipera. Classification (NCBI taxonomy): domain Eukaryota; kingdom Metazoa; phylum Chordata; class Actinopteri; order Perciformes; family Trachinidae; genus Echiichthys; species Echiichthys vipera. Next base: position 14,042,204 of record NC_139841.1, read on the forward strand.
AAGAATAATCTTGGAAGCATCACTTCTCAGGAGCAGTTCATTAAACCAAACAAGAGCAATGGCTGCCCCTAATTAATATTACATTCATTACACCGTATCAGTTAAACGTGACTTTGTGAGGATGTATTAAAATCAACGGTCAGGCGGAGGAGGGTGGTCGGTAGATTACCTGCCAGCCGATGCTTGGGCCACTCTTTGAATTCAGATTGAGTTTTCTGCACCGATGCACCAATCAATCAAAGTAGACTCAACAAAAAATATCATTTTTCCCACTCCTACAAATACAGAACTGAGAAGAGTGTTACTCCAATCTGAGACCAAGAACTTGAAGAGGGTCCAAATTATAGGTTAAACTAACACAGCTCAGCCAAATAAGTGCCTGTTGGAAGGAAACCTCTGTTCTGATCCCCAACTTTGATGTCTTTCATACTTTATTTGTGTAGAGTTTACAGTACATGGAAAAACAGTCTGATCACTAAATAACTTGTTCTTTCATGGAGGAAATGTAATTAGTATAATTGTCACTTAGGAAGAAATAATTATTTTTGTTTGTCTCCCATGGGCTGGAGAGAGAAAAAAAAACACTGCAAATACCTAATTAGCCAATGAATAATTGCAGAGTTAATAGCCACCTCAAGATACAATCTTGAATGTAACAGTCACTCTCCAAATTAATGGGGCTGTGAATTGTGCGTTGGGACAAAGTGATTCTGCTCTCAGTAACAAAGTCTGATTTTTATGCCTTAATACTTATTGCATCCAAGCTTTTATCATAACTCTAATAAACACATTACTCACAGACGTTGGCCAAACACCCCTCCCAGTTGCGCAATTTGTCTCTCTGTCATTCTTCCTCTTTCCTAAGATTTCTTTCTTTCTCATTTAGATAAAGAGACCAATGTGCCTTCGTTTTGAGGGCATTCGGTGTTGAAATTTATTCTAAAGCACATCAAGTGCTCCCTCAGAAAGTGTTTCTCTTCCTTTTTCCGATTTTTGGCACAAACTGTCCTCCGCTTTGAAATTAAAAAAAAAACCTAGATGCTAGCAGTGTCCATCACATATGTGCCAATGTAAGAGGTGGAAATCAGTATGGTTCTTGAAGCAACAGTCCTTTTTACTATCCTCACAGGCATACAAACACACATACAGTACAAATGGTACAATATGTATAACAATTCTTCCAGTTTAGGAAGGAATACTTCAGAAAAACTCTGTTGTTGTTTTGGGGTTTCCTCCAGTTCAATTGACGGGCCTCTGGAGCAAGCAGCAAAACTTCAGAAACCACCATAATTACAAGATCTGGTCAGTCCTTTGAATAGCTTTGGCAACCAAACCCTTGAGCGGGTATGTGACTGGAAGGGGGCGGGATGCCCCAGTTAAAATAGTTAAAATGGCCAAACTGAGTTGATTTGGGGTTTTCTACATGTAGAGCCTGAGAGAGAGCCAGCTTGCATCTAACCCACAGTAACAGTAAGTCATGTAACCAATAAGAGCCAGAGGGAGAGAGAATGCAGCTGAGGAAAACAGTCACAACGCTCAAAACAGTTCTGCCCATGTCTGTGCATACAAAAGCAGAAATATACATTATTGTTATCAGATTCATAAAGTCATGCATATGCATGGTTCTGTTTAATATATTTCAGTAATTGTAAATCTAGAAGTTTGTGCACAAACCTGATTTCCAGAGATGGATGTACAAGCCTTCCATGGACTGTTTGCATATAAAATGCCTCTAACTGGTTCTCCAGTCTGTCAGTGAAACACAATTTCCCAGAATTGCATTGGCTAAGTCCTCAATCAGCAACAGAGCAGCAATTTCTATGGCTAGTTGTGACCACGATAGGGCCCCACTTCCAGGGTGGCCTTTGTCCTGACCCTGACCTTAAAATGTTCATTTCCCATCTGTGTGGTATTTTGGTACCCAAAGTAGAAGTTGCACAAATAATAAAACAATCCTTAACAAATGTAATTAAACAATTTGAATGACACAATCTTTAACAAATAGCCTAGATGTATAGAAATAAATAAATAATGTGGTTAAAGCAACAATGTTGGTAAATCAGTATGCATTTATTTATGAGTAAATGAGTGGTTTGTGCAGTATCTGTAATCCACAGTCGCTTTATACCATTTGACAACCTTCTTCAGTTCATTGAATCCCTGCACTCATCTGAAGTCAGCAGATATATGTGATGAATCTGCAGCCTCTGATTGTGACGCAGTGCTGTTATACGACCATTTACTTTGATTAAATCAGATGCAAACGACAACAGGATGCTATTAAATAACTACACATCTCTTACAATTCTATATTCTGTCTGTTCATGCACAGACATAAACAGACCCCCCCCCCCCCCCCCCCCCCCCGATATCCGACAGATGGTTTTGCACTGGTTTTGCCATGGTTTTAGAGGGAAACTTTTTTTTACCCTTTAAAATGTGCGATACGACCTTTTGCACTTAGAGACGCCCACACAGTCCATGTGCTCAAGACCTACCAATTTGCTATGGTTGTGCTGGTTAATGATTAATAAGATAGGGCCCATAGTGTCATCACCTTTAAACAACCATTGGATCATACTGTATCTCAGTTGCAGTCATGAAATGTTGGAAAGGTAATAACTCTGTTTCTAGCAGACTCAAATTAATGATTTGCATGAAAAGAATAAAATGAGAGTCACGTACACACAGGGAAGTGATAAAACAAGGGAAAACAACACATTTTGAAATACCAGTTTCGGTATGGTATTGGTTATGGGTTTTTTTTGTACATGTCCCTTTTACACCTGGCTTCTGTGGTTTATCAAAATAAATTACCTTTGCTGGTTCTTCGGGCTTCAAACTGATGTACTTCAAGTAAAAGTTGAGTATGTGGCCAACACTCTCACAAGCCTTTACAATCCTATTTTATTGTACTCATAAGTCAGCATGAGGATTGGCAGCTACTATAAATCAAGTTCTGAATTCACGCTGTCAAACTTTATCTGGAAATCAATGTGTTGTCGTCGTCTGAAAGCGTCACGCAGAAGTCTTGCAGCTGCCAGACATCAGTCCCTAACCACCATGCTACAGTGGCAGCCAATGAGGTGTCAGGGCTCTTGAGACCCTTGTTGAATTGGTTTCTGAGGAAATCATAAATTTCTCAGTAATGCTGACATTCTTCTCAGAAACTTGCATTTCTCTGGAGAACTTTTTTTATGCTTAACAAGGCAGAGGTGACAGATTGGATAGGTTGAAGGACTGGCTTCCCGCTTCCTGAGGGGCTGAGAATATGTTATATATTATACGCTGAACATCCGCTCTTTGTAAATTTTCATGAAGAAATATACTCTCTCCAACATTCAAATCCTCTCCCGCACAACATTGTTCCTGAAATAGTCTCCTCGCCCTGAATTTAAGTCCCACAATGCATTTCTACAGACAGAAGGTCACACAGCTTGATGGAAGTGGGACAATAGGGTAAAAGTATCCTAATGATGGCTGAGAGTGTAATAACAGATTTACATGGAAACTAGCATCCAAAGTGTTTTTCTGGTATGGTTTATATTCCTGCAGACCTCATTCCTGCAGACCTCATTACCAACTCAGCTTGAGGTGGTAGCTGGGTCAAACCAGCACAGAACTGGACTTGGGCTCCAGCTATCAAATCTTTTTGTAATTGAGTATTCTGCTCTATTCTATTATTTCATCGATTAATCGAGTAAAGGGATAAAACGTTTTTTTATAATTTTGCATAAAAATGTAGTCTAATTTGCGTTATTTCGTAAAAAATATATTAGTCTGGGGTAGGCGTATTTGGTGTGGTAATCTAACAAGGATGTGTGTGTGTGTGTGTGTGTGTGTGTGTGTGTGTGTGTGTGTGTGTGTGTGTGTGTGTTTGTGTGTTTGTGCTTGAGTGGGAGAGAGAGAGAGACACACACAAGATGTGTGGGTGTGTTGAAGGCAATACACTCGCAATTTACCATGAATAAGTTTACTTTTGAAACAATTCATAGTGCATAAAATTCTACGTGACACACGGGTTTACTCAAACAGGTTTCAAAGACAAATAGATTCATTTACAAAATTAATTAGAGATAGATATCATCAGGAAGAGCTCTTGTTTACCGTAACAAAAAGCAACGTATAAAACACGACTGAACATAGAGGCATTCACAAAGACAGCTAACGTTACCCATTCTCTTCCTTTTTCTCCGTAACTACAGCAGCAACCCTCCTAAAACCGGAACAGCGGTGCTCGGTGAAGTGGTGTTAATAACGGGCTGCTTTCAGCTCAGATGCTGAATCATCGATGTCGGGCTGTTGTGGAATAAAAGTTCTAGTTTGCAGCGGACACATTGCACTGTTTTGGCTTCTTTTTTAAGTGTGAAATAATCCCAAACTTATTCACTGCCTTTCCGGATGTAGTGGTGTGCATCCGCAAAAACGGTCCGTGTGGAACAATGTTCCCTGCACTGAACAGGCCACATAACAAGCAAGATAGGAATTAAACAAACCAACGAGTCAGAGATTTTGCCGCCTTGCATTTTTTGTAATGTTGTTTCAGCCATAGACTGGACAGGATTTCATTTTCTTAGGTAGGGTACATACCTTAAGTTAACTTTTCCCCGTAACGTTCTCCACTAAAACCATGGACTTAAGTATTTTAACCAAAACAACGATCTTTTCTTAAAACAAACCAATTATTTGTGTTGCCTAAACCTAACCATGTAAAGTAAGTTTTGTTTGAATCCACAAAGGGAATTCCACAGAGTTCAAAAGTGACGCCAAGGAGTCCTAACCAAGTTAGCAGCGATCCGACACCATGTAATTTAGTCCAAAAAACTTTAAAGTGGTTTATTTATGTTATTTTTCTTTCATGACTGTCAAACTAGATAGTAAAAGAAAGCAATATTGTTTAATGCACTGGTTTTAGATTGGTATCGGCCGATGCACAAGTTCAGGTGTTCAGAATCATGATCGTGAAGGAAGAATGGTACCAGAACATCTCTAGTAAGAGGCCCCTTCCCATTCTTATTTAATGGAGTGACAACATTCAAAAACGTTCTGTAAGAGTAGTAGCAATGATAAAATCCTAAAGATACCCATCCCTATGCTATTTCTAACAATCAATAAATCAATCAATCAATCAATCTCTTACAAATATCATAAACATAAACCATATACAAAATATTTCATATTTCATGTTCTTGGCTGAGACATATCCCTCCTCTTCATTTAGCACATGCTTTTGCTTCTTTGTCACTTAGTTATTTCAGCGCAGAAATTCCTCCATCGTTCTTTGCCTTGACTGCTACTGCATCCCATTTTCATTTTGAATCTCCTCTATTCCTTGGCCTCTGGGTGTAATCAGAAGAACCATGATGTGCTGGTCGAAAGAAAGCCTCCTACGTGAAGTGCAGGAGTAAAATGGAAGGATAAAGACTGAGAATGAAGGGACTGGATATACTGCTGAAGAAATGTACACAAATTTCAGGCAAACACAGTACTAATGAGGTAGTGGTCCAGTTGGCAGCCAGATAAATGGGGCTTGGAAATGAAATCATTTCCCTATTATACACTTCAGAACAAAAAATGAATTATTAAAAATGAATATTTTCCATCTTGCATTGCACACTTAAAATTCCTGAACCATTGTCGGGTGGGGGATTAATGGTACTTGAAGAGTCAATTACAAAAAACAGCAGAGAGTGAAAGGATATTCGTCCATGAGCATGTTTGAAGCTATTTTGGCGCTGAATGCTCTTCGAGTCATTATTATGATTCTGCTAAGAATAAAGAACACCAATGACCTGATTACTGTACATATAATAGGTATTAGTAAGCCTTGTCCTTATTGTCTTTCAGGCAACCTTGCAATTTTTAACCATACAAATAAAACCAACATGATTGCACATTGCATCAGAATTGTATCATAAAAGCCTTTTCAAATTGAGGAATTAAATCACAAGAAGGACCCTGTGTGGGACTCTTTTTAAAACCCATCTTCCCACATATTCCTGATAACAATTTGTTTATGACAGCTTTTGTAAAGAACTTTTCATTTTGCTATTTAGCAGGGAGGGAGAGTGACTGGCGGAGATTTGGAAGCAGAAGTGCCTACCACTCCAGAGGAATTAATGCCAGATGGTTCTCATTGAAGAAATTAAACAGCAAAATGAGAGTGAGAAATAGACTGGTGGGGTGCAATTGACCTTCCAGGCGCGTACGCACACACACACACACATTCGCAGAGTCATGAGGTTTGTGGATGATCGGTAGTGCTATTTTAATGTATAAAATTCCACAGGAGGCTGGATATACAGTAATTTAGGTAATTCATCAGCTGCTAATCTGTTTTAACTCACTCTCACTTATAATAAGGGTTGCCCTGAATGTTCAGGTGAATAGTTCCTTTGGGGGGCTTGGCAGTTTTGTTTCAGTGAAGAAAATATTCCTCACGAGAAACATAATATGATGAGCAGAAAACATGGAGCAGATTTAGTTGTTATGACTCAGTTCCTTCAAGTGCTGAAATTGCAAATTGTCTCCATGCAGCAATATATCAACCTGGATAGCAGCAATGCTATAAAATGAATACTTCCGATCTATGCTTTAGTGTGCGGTTCAGTTATTTAAGGACTCAGTGTGTGGTTGCTAAGACACACACCATATATAGGACTTACAATCTCCACTAAATGCCAGGTGATGGAGCATCACTGAAATAAAGTGTAATGGGACTGGATAGGAGCAAAGACAGAGATCAGAGGACTGTTTTCTGGTAAGATGATTTGTTTTTGGTGTTTCAAGTCCCAAGTGAATAGCAGTTATCATCACACACACACTGATGATTACACACAAATATATCTGTTGTGGAAAAAGAATGATGTGTACAATCGTCTGATCATATCTGTCCTTTACAGCCCTTCTAGAGGCACCTTTTATGTTCTCTGTGTGTCCTCTGGCTCCCTGCTGCACCCCACTGACAAGAAATCAGTCATTGACCAAGTAATCATCTTCAGGGCTGTCTACACTGATACTTTGTATCTGTCTTTCATGATGAACTAGGAGCTCTAGTTAGATTATATTGTCTAGATAAATTGTCTTTTCTATCAGGGATCAAACATGAGAATCTCTGTTTTTACAATTAATAAAGAAGGAAAAGACTTTATCTCACGTAATTGAGAACAGTGAATATCTAAATTACATTATCTCCCTTAATCAAGTTCATCCTCTTCCTCTTCCCCTCTAACAGGGCTTTTCAGCATATGGTATGATCACTTATTTTAGTGCAATAGAGTCGGTTCTCATTCCAAGGACGTCAAATAGCATGCATTGTTTGAACTTTGGTATTAGTCAACAGTGACAACACAACACATTCCTCACACACAATTCTGATTAAGAGAGCCCTAGGAGATACACATTGCCTGCCTTCCCTGTACAATAACTAATGCTGCATGTACGTACGTACGTACGTACGTGTGTGTGTGTGTGTGTGTGTGTGTGTGTGTGTGTGTGTGTGTGTGTGTGTGTGCGTGTGTGCGTGCGTGCGTGCGTGCGTGTGTGTGTGCAATACACCAGCCTTTCAACTGTAAACCCATCTGCAACAATATTGGATGCTCCAGGAGTAAGTGCCACAAAGTCCTGTAGAAAGTAGGTTGGAATGGTGGATGGGTCAAACAAAACAGGTCATTACACCCAGGAGACAGCGGTTGATGCGCTGTTCATAGCCCATGCGCAACCCCACCCACAAACTTTTCCTAAATCTAATCAGAAAGTTTTGTTTGAATTCACAGCATTAACCAAGTGTTCCCTGTTTAAAAGAGCTGCCGTAGTGGAGCATTACAGTGTGACGTGCAGGGCTGCCCAGTAGAGCTGGGACGATTTGCTTCTCTCCTGATTCTGAACCACTGTATCACGATACTTGGGTGTCGAATAAAAGATGTACTGGGATTTTTAAGTATCGTGATTCTGAAAGTGCTGCAATTAAATGTTACGATTGATTGTATTTTTTGTTCTCTTTATTAACACAAGATCATGGGTATAGGTTGAATCATACACTGCTAGAGTCTTTTACTTTGGAAAGTTTCTAAATTGACAAAGACTTTTGATTTTCAGCATATACGTAGTCAGAGATGTCCTGACATCAAATATATCAGTCATTGTCAGGAATTATGGAGCAAACCTATATTTTCTTTTTTTTTTGAATTTATAACAGACATGGGTAGATATAATCATTTTAATCTAATTTCCATATATTTTCTATAAACCCTTTGTTGAGATTTATTTTGAAAACTTCCAATTCCGTTGCAAGTTCCCTGTCAGCTCGCTCGATTTGGGTACTTTCAATGCATTTTACATAAACATCAGTATAGGCGTGGAAATCTTTTCTCTCCTCGATATTGCATGTCATCATGCCGGTTTTCCTGATGTTTATGACATGTATATACAAGTTGTTTAGGTTTTGCTTTAGGCCCTGTAGCACTCTTCTTACCTATATGATTCATGCACTTTAAATGACTTTTGCACTTTAAAATTTCTTGGGAGGGTAAATTGTGGAGTGTATATTTATGTATTTGTGTGTCTATGTATATATGTATACTTATTTGCATGGTCATTCTGTACTTCTGTTTTGAGAGCATTGATCATGTGACTTGTCACAGGTGCTTTTAAGAAGATGTGTCTCCCTACATGTCTGATGAAGACAGCTGGGGCCCGAAACGTTACATGGTGCATTAAAAACGCTATTTGGAACGGATTCTGGTGTGCGGACTCACCGTTTATCTTTAATGCCAATTCTTGGGGTCACAATTCAATTCAGAATCTTTTTTTTTTTCCGATTCAAAACGATTCTTGGTTCAAATCAATTCTCAGTTCGTAACGATTTTATTGTAATTAGTACATGCTTCAGGATCTACTCCTGTCCTCTGTGAGCTAATAAAGGCAGTGTGGCAAATTATGGAATGAAATCCTTAATTTTTTGAAAAATGTATCGACTGCAATGTAAACACACAAAGGCCAATCTATGACCAACTGTAATTTATTAATGCTTTACTTGGACATTTTTTTAAGTATAATTAAATTCTCAGTGACTTAAAAATGTTAGTATAACTTACTTTCAGTTGTAGTTTTTCAAAAATAAAAGTGCTATTAACATAAATAAAATGATACATTTAGGCTTGTAGTTATTTCTCAGTTTTCTTCTCAGAACCTTCAAAATAAATCAGTGTTCTATGGAAGTTCTGAATCTTAGAAGATAAGAATCAATACTTTTGCACTACAATTGTAGCACTAGCTGATTTTACAATGGAGATGCAAGGGATGGCTGACTGGGTCGCAGTCAAGCAAGACGTGCAAACGTGTTGGCCGTATTACTGTTTCCATATTCTCACATTGCCAGACCTGTCTCCACAGCACTGTGTCAGCACCTGTCCAGGACAGAGTTTGCATGCAGCTTTATTCTTGTCTCGCTCTGCTTTTCCCGGCAATGTTTGAAAGCCAAAGTGTTTTCATACTATTGCATGTGTAGTGTAGCGTATACCATACTTTGGATTTAAAATGTGATTCTTCCAGATGATATCTATCTCTAATTCATTTTCTAAATTAATGTATTTGTCTTTGAAACCTGTCACAGTGAATTTTATGCAGTACTTTGAATGGTTTCAATAGTAAACTTATTCATGGTTAACTGCAGGTGTATTGCCTTCAACACACAAGCACATCTCATCTCTCTCTCTCCCCCTCTCACACACGCACACACACCCCTGTTAGATTACAACATCAAATAGGCCTACCCCAGACATTATATATATGTTTTGCTAAATAACGCAATTTATAATATATTTTTACGCAATTTTTTTTTATCCTCGCTTAATCGATGGAATAATCTGTAGAATACTCGATTACAAAAGGCTTCGATAGCTGCAGCCCTAGGGTTAGGTTGTATTCCAGTCGGAAAATTCGACTAATATGAAGCCATAGATCGATTAAGCTATTAAAGGTTGATTAAAACAATTGACAAGTGACGCCAAGGGTTCTTGACAGTCTGTATGCGAGGAGTTGGGATGAGAACTGGGTGGTACTTGCTCTCTACTGCATCTGAACTCCAGAATGAGGGAGTCACATGTGGCCTGTAAAAAGCAGGCAGGGGGACATCCTTGCCCTGGAACTTCTCAGATACATCCTATCCCTGTGCCTTATCTTGAGGACAGAAGAAATACTCTGTATTCCAGCTATTTCCTGGGCACTCAAAAAAGAAGTGCCTGTCCTGGACCTGAAGACAGTACAAAGATCATTGCACCTGCTTACTCATAGGAAATGGTCACGTTGGGTTCAAAATGACAAACTTGAAAGCCACTTCCATGTCTTTGTGCTTTCTAGAAACAGGAAGTTTCTACATTTTGCCTTTTAGGGTGCATAATTGTACAGCAAGTACCAACTTCACAGATGCTCCTATTTTTTCAAAGTGCGTGAGAGCTGTAGTGCTGGGGAATGCATGTCTTATTCTACCTTCTACTCTAATTATCATCCTGCCCCTAAAGCCACTCTTCTACAAGAAAGAAACTATGCGCAACATAGCCACCATGCAAGACTACAGGACATGAGTGCTTGATAAAAAACATAAAAATATATTAAAAAACACAGGGGCTTTTAGCAGATGGCACAGATATATTTTTGTCAAAAAGTCAAAGTAATGTTCAGACTATACCTGCCAATTTGACAGCCAAAGTGAGAAATTATTGTTTGAAAGGGTTTCCTCAGCAGAAATGATCTGGGAAAATGGCAACCTTTATTGCATACAAAGAGGCATATTTAGTGCCTCAAAAGTCCATAGAACAAATGTGGACATTTATAGGTCTGTATCCATCACTGGACTGGCACTTTTGCTTTGCGTTTACTGGCACATGAAACGAGACAGGGCATCCAAGACATCACAACAAGAGTAATGGCCCTCAGACTACAAGCTGAACAGAAACTGCAGTGCCATTTTGGACTGAGTTTATCATACAGCTCTATCTATAAACTCAGGAAAGCTTCTACTTTAAGTATTACCTTCTCTGTCATACTTTCTCTGGCAAATGGAGAAAAAATGCTGCTGTTACATCCGCTGATACTGTTGTGTTTGTAATGTCATAGTTCAACCAACTTTCCAGAAAAGAACTTTGTTTGTGCAACATTTATCATCTTATCTCATCTCATCTTCAACCGCTTATCCGGGGTCGGGTCGCGGAGGCAGCAGCTCTAGCAGGGGACCCCAAACTTCCCTTTCCCCGGGCCACATTAACCAGCTCTAACTGGGGGATCTCATGGCGTTCCCAGGCCAGTGTGGATATATAATCTCTTCACCTAGTCCTGGGTCTTCCCCGAGGCCTCCTCCCAGCTGGACGTGCCTGGAAAACCTCCCTAGGGAGGCACCCAGGGGGCATCCTTACTAGATGCCCGAACCACCTCAACTGGCTCCTTTCAACGCAAAGGAGCATTTACTGTAAAGTTATTTAACTTTTATAGTATTCTTAACAATCAGCAATACAGAAGGAAGATATTAATGGCCAATAATAATCATTGGCTGATCAGGACATTGACATCCATCAACTGTCCACAGCTTGTTCATTACAGGTCTGATCAACTACAAAACTACAGAGAGACACATTTTTGAACTTGCACTTATAATCCTCTACTTTACCTTACATTTTTGTGACTGTACTCATCATCTCAGAGTGAAAGAGATGCAAAGTTAGGATGGTGACTATTAGAAAGAAAGAAAATAGAAGTAATCTGACATAGACAAAAGAAAACAAGCTTTTTCAATGTTTGTTTCTTATCAATGAAGCTGGAAAATATGGCAAGTGCATCTGGAAAACAAAAGGAAATGAGAATTCATTGATAGGAGGGCTATTGGGTTAACGTAACAGCCCGTTTCAAAGCTTTGGTTCTTTGTGGCCCAAGATACAGTTCACAGCTAGGCAGGACTGTGTACAGTGTGTGGAAATCCTGCCAAGTGTGGCTAAAGTGACCTTTTGGAAATGCAGAAAAAATTGATTCAGAGTTGAGGTGCAACAGACCATGTCCAGATGTCAAGGTTGTTGGCATCCGCCTCAGCAGTGAGGGACACTGATAGAAAATGTAGGCAATGTAAGCTTAATAAGTATTGGTTCTCCATATCTCAGATAATAATCTGATAACTTCTGCACAAACTTGGGTTGTCTACATACTACTAAAGGTCTGACTTAGATTAAAAAAAAAATGATGATCAATACAATCTTACGACTTAAGCAGCTGTCATCTAAGTTGTCAAAAAAGGAACAATACACTGCCCAAGGTGGACAAAAAAACATTAATGCCAAAAATAAGCAAACATACAGAAACTGATCTATGTGCTCTTGCTCTAGTCTTTAAGACAAAGATTAATCCCGGAGTGTGGTTTTCAAAAGGAAGAGTTTGAGGGTAGAAGTAAAGGGAGACAGAACTTGGGATGAGCGGCAACAAAAACTGATTGAGTGAAATTGTAGAAAAATGCATTTTCAGTGGGGATGAAGTCATGAAGTTCTTTTACAAGCTAAGAACTTCAACCTTTTGAAAGGAATGTTTCGTATTCAGCACACAGCATAGTGTATCACCCATGTAACAAAAGACCTCCCCCCGACCAGTGACTGAATGCTGTACATGTGACGATAATGATGATGATGATGTAAAGCCATACTTTACAGTCAGTGGAGCTTCGTCCATTACTCACACAAAACACATGAGAATATAAGATAATACATCATATTCACTGTTGATTAAATATATGGGCTGATCTGCAAAGTGAATAGCTGCTTCTACAGCTCCTCCAGACTACAGTATGGGATCCTCTGTTTTAAACACATCAATTTTGCCTGGTCTTTCATAGGCACTACTGAGAAATGCCCTGATAAAATAACATATAATGTCTTGTGGGTTTAATATGTCCCTGCCAGCTCCAGTTATCTTATTCGCCCAGGTTATGTTTTAAATCAGCATACTGTGAAATAGGTTACAAAGCCGAGGCCAATCTATTTACATACATGTTAGGCTATTTGTTACAAGCAATTTGGGGGGGGGGGGGGGGGGGGGGGAATTGAATGGGGTGATTCCTGATCAGGTAAATAAAGTTCCTTCTCACATTTTAATTTTTCATCACGCAGAGTGTAGCTTATACCGCCACTCTGCCTCGTGAGCTGGACTGCAGAGAGGTGTTAAAATTCAGGGCAAGTATTCGGAGAAGACAGCACTTGCTCTTTCCTGGACGTTCAAGAGTATCCCAAGTAAGAAAGGGGAGAAACCCCCGCCACCCCACGGCCACACACTACGGTGGGGTATGATAGAAACACACACACACACACACACGCACACACACACACACACACACACACACACACACACACACACACACGTACCCCCATATTCACTGGCGGTGCTAGCAGATAGAAGAACTTCCGACCCCCCCTTCTCCGTAAGTAGGTAGAAAAAAGGGCAGAAAACTTACCACCCCCGTGTCCAGCTGCTCGGTAGTCAGAGAGGGAGCCGCTCCAGTCAGAGGTAAAAAACACAATATCTGCAGCAACAGCAGCATCTCCGGTGAAGTATTCCTTATCCAAATGTGAAGAACCAGAGAAACCATGCTGCCCTATGACAGGCTGATCCCGCAGGGCTCAGACACCGACCCCCGACAGCCGCATCCACGGGGTAAATCTCACACCGACACTCCGGTAAAAATGTGTCCGAATAAGTCTACCTCACTGTTGAGCGCAAACACATAAAACACATTAAAAAAACAGGTGCTGGCAAAAACACTTAAGACCATTAGAGTAGTTTATGTGCCGCAAAACTGCGCTCGTAACTAACACCTAAGTAGGGGTACTTATGGATACACTGCGTACGTTTGTCTTAGCTCAAGTCCACCCGAGGTCTAAATATCTCTGGAGCAAGAAGCGCGAGCTCCCCTCTCCGCTGTAGCGTCTGGAGCGCTGGAAACTGGAAGCAGCTGCGCGTGCGGTGGTCGCGAGCAGCAGAGATCAACTTCTCTGCAAGTCAACAACAATGACCTGTTACACTTCCGGATACTATTCACCAAAATAAAACCCTCGCCGCTGGATTTGAGAAATTAAAAGTAGGCTAATTACGCAAACATAATTTCACTAAAATGTTTAGGGTCTTTGGTCCCTAAATCTAAAAATATCATATATATTTAATTGTTTAAATGGTCTATATAAATAAACAAATGATAGATTAATTAAGTGAAATAGAAGTAGAGTAGTCTGTAACTTGTCATTCATAAGTGGCAAATTCCCAAGCAATAATGAAAACTGCTTGCAGGCTTGTTTCTTTACTTTCCCAATTCTCCAAAATATTGGACACATTTAATTGACAAGCACAATTTGCTGACACTAGATTCAGATCAAATAGATCAACATGTCTGGTGTTAATCAAGTTATTAGAATAAATGACAAGTTGTATAAAAACAAATATGCAGTGGGAGATTTATACTTTTACTTTTCATTTTGACTGTTTTTTTAATCTTACAAAAGCACCCTCAAGTACTATACATGCTACAAAAAAAGATCCATAATGCAGGATTTTGTGAGCATGCAAACTCTCTGTCTCTAGAGTCAAAAGTTCATGGATCTAGTAGAATATAACAAAGCACAAATAATTTATAAAGGCAGAAATAATTTATCAGGTAACACAAAAAAAGTAATTTGCCAGGAAGAGGGGAAGAATGAGGAATGAGGAAAGAATGATATGGTTAAGTTTATTGTCACAATATGTATGTTGTATGTGTATGTATACATGTTTTTGTTTGTATTTATGGGAAATTTGTCTGAAATTAAATGAAAATATCAAAAATAAAAAGTAAAATGTCTAACAGGTCTGGGTGGACTGTTTTATTAGATATGGCCTACACATAAATCTGCGGATACATTTTCAGATACGTCTACATTGTCTTGATTATGCCCACAAAATAATGATGTAAAAAATCAAACAGTAAAAAAAAAAAGTATTTATTAATTTGGTTGCTTATTTGTCTTTCCCTCTATACTGTATGTAATCATATTAACAGTCACGCAATATATAGGCTACCAATTTGACCCTCATTCAGATCCACCTGCAAATTTTAGTTTGTGCTTTTATTCTGAAGTTCGATTTTCAAACTTCCTATAGGCTACATTTGAGTTTCTTCTGACTTTATTTAAACAGCTGTGATCAAGTTTGTATTCGATTGAAGTGCCTTTTATCGTGATCCATTAAAAAGATAAAACAGTAAACGTCCTAAAAAAAGAGTGTCCATGTTGTTACAATAGTAACGTCATATAATATGGTGCTAGAAAATGGATACCGGTACATCAAAATACATCAATCATTTATAACTGCTGCTATGTCTGACTAATATATATTTTTTCATAATAATAATTACTAGTTTTATCAGTTTTGCTCATTAGGCTATTGGAGTTCTGTTTTCTTTACCTAGGATGATTGTGATTGCCATGCCCAAGGTTAAATAGCCTATACATCATAAAATCAGTCAAAAAACGCCTGCTGCATATTGAAAGTCGAAAGTTAGGAATATACTTGAAATATTACATTTTATCTACTCATTTTAAAAAATGTGAACATCATGATAACTGAGTAGCAAGATCCTTTAACTGGGGGGAGTTCAAGCCCGCCAATTATCCACCCTCATGAGATGTCCTCAAAACAGACTCTGAAATCCTTATTAGTTAGCAGTGCAGACCTGTACATGACCCTGCACCACTCCACTCAGACCTCCCTGTGGAGGGTGCACATAAAAAGCAGGAATTGTTAATAGCAAAACGTTATTGGTAGCACTATTGTGAATCGCCATTAAGTGCCTCCGGGACATCAAGGTGAATTATCTATTTAAATCTTCTATTACAAATGCAGATGCATGCACACGCCTCTGTGTCCACCCACATGCAGGCACCCACACGTGAGCTTCTTAACTATTCTATGTCCGCTTTGACTGACAGTCTCCTTAACCTTAGTGCACTGTCACTAATGATTCACAGCTCTCCTTTGTTGTACCGCTGCCTCATGACTCGACTGCAAGAAATATATAATGAGTGCATGGGCACGAGCACTCACATACACAAATTAATCTTATCCACTTTATCTACTGCTGCAACTATTGCATTTCCATTTCAAATAGTTTTCTATATGATCTTTAATGCTTGGGCTTCCTTATTTTTCAACAGTAGGCCCAGATACATACTTCAGTAGATGATGTGGCTGTTTTATGCCCTTCAAGTCCAGGAGCCCCCAGAATGTGATGGGAAACACTAAGGAACAGATGACTCCAATTATATTAATGTATAAGCAGGAGCTTTCTTCTTGAAGTAAATAAAATGCACGTATATCTCTGAAATGCAAAGATGTTGTACCCGTCGTTATACTGCTATATTCAGGACATCTTAGAAAACATAGGAGAAAAGCACAGCATTTGATGAGCTGCGGAGATAATCTGCATGAAAACATTACAATGAGGAAAACACTGGTATAATGCATAACACAGTCAGCCCACTCCTTGTTTTTCATATAGTTTGTGTAAATGATTATCAACATTCACTGGCTCATCTGGGGACATTAAATGATCAATTAGCTGATCAGTCATTCCATCCACAAAAGACCATTCACCCTTGCTGGTTCCATTTCCTCCTCAGATCCATTTCAGCAGTCGTTCATCACTGGTCCACAAGAAAATAACATGAAAGATTTGTTTTCCGATCAGTGGTTAGCTCTGCTGTCGTAGTGCTGAATGCTTAAAACTTTTCAACTTCACTGCCTCCAGTCTCAGCTAGACTTCTTGTATCGTATAGCCACAACATTATGATAATTGTAGCATCTGAATATTGTGTCTGCTGGCAAAAAGAAACTTAAGTCATTCAGTTTTACATTAACAGCATGTTAAAACATCAATTTACTCATCTCCGTCTGCTGTGCACATTTTACCTGAAGTGTTTCCCCACCTCAAAAGTGTTTTCCAGGAGAATGATCACTCATTTTCTTTGGTCAGATCATATCATGTATAGCACAACCCATCGCCCAGTGTGGACGTGGACTGAATTGAGTTTGTTGGCTGCCATTGTAACCACATATTTTAGTATTTGTTGTAGCATTTTGTGCCAAGTTGGCTGAAGACTTCTTGTACTGCTGATGTTAATAAATATTGTCAAATCTCAAAGATGGGTGATTCCAATATTCTTGTGTGGATAAGTGGGATGTTTGATTATGAAAACAGCATTTGCAATTGTTGAAAACACAGTTAATCCTTAATTTATTTTGTATTCACACTGTCAGCTATACTTTATGAGCTTTCCCATTAACATTGTGGTGTTAAAAACCAGCATGGCAGTCACTAATCTCTTTGTCATATCTACTTTGTGTATGTGTTTGTGTGTCAGTGAGAGTGTGTTTTCCACTTTTAGTTGTGATATAATTTTGAATTAGATTTTACAGCGTATAAATTATACTGTATAAAGGCTTAAAATTATGCCTAATTAACGGCATGCAGCTTTATGTGACAGGTAGGTGCCGTCTAACATAGTGTCCAGGCTTCACTTTGCCCAACTAGCTTTAGCTACGCCCTCCTTGCCCATTTTTGGGAAAACTGATTTGGATTTAGGATTTTAGATTTGGCTTTAAGATATGCAGACTGTACCAAAGATTAGAGGCTTTATCTGTGAATGCGCTATCACCCTTTTGAGAAGTAATATGAAACATTATTGAGAAATCCTGCATGTTGGGAGGACACGAAATGTAGCAGTTTGATGGTTGTTAATAGGAATACTACTGATCATCTTTTAGTCTGTTAAGCATTTATTTTAGATGGGGCAGCGCGGTGGTTAGAACTGTCTCCTAACAGCAAGAGGGTACGGGATTGAATCCTGGCCGGTTCCCATGGGTTTTCTTTATGTTAGGTTAATTGATTACTCTAAATTGTCTGTAGGAATGTGAGTGTGAATGGTTGTCTGTGTCTGTTTGTCTCTATGTGCCCTGTGATAGACTTGCGTCCTGTCCAGGGTGTACCCTGCCTCACGCCCGGTGTCAGCTGGGATCGGCTCCAGTCCCCCACCCCTGTGTCCGCGATAGGGACAAATGGTTGAAGATGGATGGATTTATTTATTTTTAAATGGCTGAAGTACATTGCAACCCCTCCCCACCACGACTACGCCTCAATATCCTGCCCATGAAAATCACAAACAGGATTGGTGACAAGGCGTGAGGAACTCGGAGTAGAGCCGCTGCTCCTTTGCGTTGAAAGGAGCCAGTTGAGGTGGTTCTGGCATCTAGTAAGGATGCCCCCTGGGCGCCTCCCAATGGAGGTGTTTCAGGCACGTCCAGCTGGGAGGAGGCCTCAGGAAAGACCAAGGACCAGGTGGAGAGATTATATCTCCACACTGGCCTGGGAACGCCTCGGGATCCCCCAATTAGAGCTGGTTAATGTGGCCCGGGAAAGGGAAGTTTGGGGCCCCCTGCTAAAGCTGCTGCCCCTGCGACCCGACCCCGGATAAGCGGATGAAGATGAGATGAAATGAGATGAGATAAAGTACATTGCTGTCCCCGTCCAGCCGACATTTTTTTTTATTCCTGTCTGCTTCTCCAAATTGCTATCGTGCTTACTGTCAGCTACTGTAGGTACTTCACCCAATTACCTCTAACACCCCACTTCAAAAAAACTAAATTAGGCCTTTGACACACCTTTATCCAGCTGGTGCTTTGATCCAAACTGACTTACAATAAGTGCATTCAACCAAATACATAAATATATAATTATTTAAATGAGCAACACTGAATCAAGTGCTACATTTTAAGAACAAGAGATGAAGAAAGTTTGTTTCAGTCTGCGACTGAAGATGTGAGGTGTTGTAATGATGTCAGTTGAGCTCATTCCACCATTGTAGAGCCAGTACAGATCTGTCGAGTCATTTGTAAGTGTTTTTAAACTTACAATGTCATATCCTATTCCTTGTTAAATCTCTTGTGAATGTTAAAGTAATTGACATGAGCTCTGAAAGATCTTTGGAGGGGATCCCCTCTGGATCAGGAGCTGATGGGCTTTGCCTCAACAACTACAACTCTGTCAGATGAAACTTTAATTGACTTGTTCTTTTTCTTGTCACACCTTAGAAAAGAACACATTTGTGTGTAGTTTCACCTAAGAAACGATCAGTAAACATCATATAAATTACTCAGTATACAGCACAATACAACATTGCACATGCATACTGTACACACTGGAGTTCATCAAGTATATTATTAAAAATCTCAAAAAGCCATGTCATTCCTCAAGTTCTTTTACTTAAGATCTCCTGGCGAAGTTCAAAGCAAATACAAAGAATACATTTTGGGGATTTTTTGTTTGTTTCCTTATTCATTTATGCGGATGGGAGACAGGATTTATTAAAATGCTTCTCCCACACTTATCCTCAGAGACCAAGTCAACTCTATTGAAACTTTTTTTTTCTTCAAAAGACTGCATTTTTGTCACATTTCTGAGCATATCCTACTGCTCTATCCACATACACTCTGTTGTAGCAGCACAGGCAAAAATAAAGTATTCTTTATACAAAAAGAGTCTTCTGTTTAAAATGCAGATTCCCCCCTGCCCTCTACAGAAAGAGAACAGGGCATAAAGAAAAAGAACCCCTCCATCTATTCATCCCAGCATGCACTGGGCAGAATGCAGAGAAACACCCTGGAGAGGTCACTGGTCTGTCATGGGTTGAGAGAAATTCTGTTTTGATAAATGTAAATCCAGCATCTGTCACCCTGAGGAAACTTTATTTATTCTTCTATTCTGCAAATGTAATTCTGGAAAAAAAAAATGGTTGGATTCGACTTCTTACATTAAATTAAAGTGCTTCTGAATGACTCTCCTGTACTCTAAAATATCTTAAAATCTGTTACGTATTTGTGTTCGGAGTTAGATTCCCCGTGTTTTTCTTTCTTTTCTACACTTTATATCTTGTGGGCTGTTTTCATGTGGTGTGATGGCTGACATCACTGTCAGAGCGACTAACTTTCAGGTTAACGGGGTGCACATGTATGCTGCAAGGAGAGGCTTGCTGTTGAAGCCCAGGTCCCCAGGAAGTGTACCAGTCTTTAATGCCAATTTGGCATAGTGGCCAAACAGTAGAATTACGACTTCTGAATCATTCACGTGATCTCACTGGGCCCAAAAAATACGTTTTAATAGTAAGTAATGAATACCCTGCCTGGAACGCTGTATCCAGTTCTCTTAATACATCCATGTTGAAGATGCTATTCAGACCCCACGACACCATTCCAGCCCATGGACACCGGCACTAATGTTTTGAGAATCTATCCAACAACAACCTAAACTGAACCGAGGCAAAACAATGGAGCACGGCACTCATAAGAGTCAAGACCAGTGCTGGCCACATTAACTGGTAAACCAACATATCTCGATTTACTGTCTCTGGAGTATGAAAGCCATCCTTGTGTGTGTTTTTCCTCTTTAGCTCACTCCAGGTTATAACTAGTAATAAGAGCCATAACTTTAAGCCCCTAAACTAGTTTGTAACATTTGTATGACAGTAATAGTAGTTATAGTACTTGTTTATGTAGTCAGAAAAGCTGCTCTATTCAGACAGAAGAGCCAAAATTATGCAGGGCCAGAGAAGTGCCACTTCTGTATGTGGAATGCCTCCTCTTACCATAATGGCCGGTTCCACCATTCAATTGTTTTACATATGTTATAGTGATGAGAGTATGTGTTTACAGCATGCATGTGTTTCCACAGTAAGATTTGAGGCACATTGAACTGCTGTAGCTGCTATGTATTCATAGTGTAGCAATAACGCATTGTCCTTATTCTTGACAACATCATAAAAGCTATCAGTTTGGATATTTATTTGTCGATCTCTGTCCTTGTCCCCTGCAAATACCAGAGTATCCATCTAGTCCTACATGCGGATCATTTTCTTTTAAATCTCCCCTTGTGGGATCAATAAAGTTTATGTTATATTTTACAAGGGGCAAAGCTATGGGGTCTTCCCATTAAATTAAAACAAATACACTTTCATTTATAAATGCTCCTGTTCCAAAGATAAAGCATAGACCAAATTGAAGCCAGAATCAAGACTTGAAGCACTTTGTCTAGTAAAATAAAGGTTGTTTAGTTAGTTTAGATAGATGGTTTAGTTATTCTGGAAATTCCTTCATTAGGTTTAAATAGATTAAAGTAATAGTTCAATATTCACTGTTATTGCAGAGAGATACATGACAAGATAAATACCTCTCTATCTCTATCTATCTATCTATCTGTTAAATATAAAGCATTTATATGTAGATCATTAAATATAGAGCATTTGGAGCCAGAATCTATGCAGTAGTTATTGGGCGGCATTGAAGTCCCGACCACTGACCCTCCCGAGCCAATTGCAAGTCAATCACAGCTGACAAGTAGGCATACTAGGATTTTTTTTAGTTTGGCCCATGTCCCATCCGCTTACACATAACGATGTTTATATACATACAGTGTAAGTTTTATAAATGGAAAAAAAGTATTGTCATCAACATGAGGTTGGAGAATTAGTTTACAGCCAGTTCAGAGCACAATTCCGATATTCGTCATTTTACGAATACTTACGTTTTGTACATATTAAACAAATTAATGTTTTACTGAGTGAGACTGATCTACTCCTTGGTAAGAAAGCTAATCACATATTGCGTAAATTGCCACACTACTCCTACTTCTATAAAAACATGACAGCTATACTGTCACATAAACTAAACTGTAAAGGAGAACTTCAAGACATGTAAGACTACAAAAGAAGTAAGACACAAATTGTTCAGTATGTAAACATTAGAAAAGCGGAAATATGTGAGGTGTGAACAGCAATGCTTGAATCCACAAAACAAGTTTCTCTCCTTGTCCTCTAAAAATGGTGTCTGTCCCTGTCAGTGTTACAGTGGTCGAAGCAGCGAAAAAGATCCCTACACCTGCTCCCACCTTGTTACAATGACTGCCCTAATAGAAAACGTGTTCTGTGTTAAGAACCCTTTTGTCTCCTCGATAGGACCTTAGCGTGAGCCATCAGTAAGGGCCATCAATGATTTAGATCAACAGCACTCTCCTTGCTCCTTAACAGGATCCGCAGGTGTGCTGGCGCTACCATTCATCACTGAAAACATTATCAATTCTCCTCCAGTTTCCCACAGTGACACTACAAGAAACAGTCCTTCACTCCCGCTCTGCTTCACTAACAGTGTGTGACATCTTTTATCATTATACACACTGCCTGGTACACAATTGTGCTGTGAGAAGTGTAATTAATGAGCTGTAATTAGAACTATATTTGTTTTGATAATAACCATTTAGGTCAGATTCTTGTCTTCACACATACTCTACAAAGTACTGGGCAAGTATGTGCAGATTGCTTCTATATAGTCTGGAAACAATTTGAGACAAAGAGCAATATGACATCTGAGGCCTTGCTCAAACTGCCAGGCCAAAAATGCTTTTGGCATATCCAGATAGAATCCAGATTGATGTTAGAAAGTCTGGACAGCACAAAACCACATGAAATGGGATTTTTGCAAATTGTGTCCAATCGTAGTTCTACAGGTGTGTCTCAGTCTGGACACTCTGGCCACTCAAATCTGATTTCAAAGTTTGTTTTGCGTCACTCGCAATGTGATACATAACAACAATCTCAAATTCAGAGTGACAGAAATGCAGAATAGCATCCATGCTGCTACTAGCTGAACGCTATGGGGGACGCCATGCAGGAGAACACAGTCGGCCAACAGTTCTGCACCGCAGCTAGACAGCGTGATTGATTCGAGGACGAAATGATAGACCTCCATTTCTCATGCTCCTGCACCTGAAAGCTGTGACACCAGCGTAGCTAGTTACAGAGGCATATTGTTACCGCAGCAACCCATGTTGATAAGTTGGTAGTATGTGGACACAAACATGATCCGATCACTAGCTAATAACAGTGCAGACAGTCTGTCTTAAAGATCTGATTTGAGATACAAATCAAAATTTTCTTGCAGTCTGAACATAGCCTTAGATTGCTCTGGCATCTTGTTCAGACAGAAAGTAAATTTTCCCCTTGCATTATTAGCACCTGTAGGACCATTTGTTTATACTCACGCCACACTACTGTATGTACATTCAGCCAGCTAGCAACTCATAACTGATTCTGTAAACAGATTCAACGGGACATGTTTCGGGTAGCAGAAGTCACCTGGTTCCCATTTTGTAATCTGAGTAGATTTTACCAATCATGTTTGAGCAGTCTCAGCAGGTAGATTATCTGCAGGTAATTTATCTGCATTCACATGCACATATCTGTTTTTAGAGACAGCATCTCTCAACTCCAACTCCATTATCCCGTCTCAAGTTGCTTATCAGACCGTAAACAAAAAACGCCACTCGGAAGAGAAAGTCTTGGCCCGGATATCTGCTGGCTACACCGGGAAGCCCAAAATGTTAGCCGTTGCCCCAGAGGCTTATCTGCTGTCAAACAGGAAGTGGATGGGTTCCGAGATTTGCCAGCAACAGACTAACTCACTGTTTCTGTGTGGGGGAGCCAGTGTGTTTTTGTTCAGCTCAGCCTTTGACTGAACTTTGTTCATGAAGCAGATTCATAAATATTCATACTTTTTGTGCAAGACGAAACATCAGATTTGCATCTAATCATGTCTTTCCATTGATTTTGTATGCCATTGTTTCTCTGTGCTTTGCATTCTGTCTGGAAACACTGTACGACGACAGCTTCTGATTTATTCTTTTTATATTTGATCATTTACATCAGAATCTCTTTTAGATGCATGTTATGTTTCTGTTTGATTTGTGGGAAAAGAGATGAAAGATTAATAATAGGACTGAATTCCCACTTGGTTTCAATTAATTCGCTCAGCCTCACTGTGTACATGATTTATAGCTGCATGTTGACACAGAAGCTGTGGTAAAGGTTGCAGGGATGTTAATATGTCGATTTAACAGTTGTTATTTCTGTATTTAGACTAAAAACAACTTGCATAACTGCACTGATCTCGTCCACATTTTTTTCTGTTACTATTTATCTACAATGTAGCTGTGTAGGAAGAGGACTCGCCCATTCTTAATATCACTTGTGCCTGGAGTTGGAGATCGTTGCCTTCTTAACCTTTTACTGAGATGCTGCAAGAGTCCAGAGTGGTGACCTGTGCTGGTGTGACCAGTTACAGTTCATATGGGGATTATGATTAAGTTTAGCTGTACAAAGTTATTTTTGCCTTCTAAGCCTAAAGAGCTCCATTAGACAGGTCTGACTTTCTGAAATGGAACAGTAGTTATGCAGTGCAACTCAAGTTCTCTGATCAAAGACTCCTGTGGGCTAATGCTCATTTGCCGAGCATGTGCATGCAAATTTTCACAGATGAAGTGATAAGTAGTCTGACAAACTGGGTGTAGACTGTTGGTATAAAGCCTGTCATTGTCTACCTATTTCAAATGGCATTCTCTCTTCCTTACGCTAAATCCACTATCTATTTTGCCAGAGCGTCATCGCTGCATCTGGGACTTCGTGCTGCCAAGGACAATTATCGTTGGTTTGAGAAATAAAAACAAGCCAGGACCTTTTTTCCCCTAGTCCAGAATGTTAACTCGTGCAGCCAGACTTTTCTCCAGTGCAGACACAACACTGTGGAGATAGGTCTGGCAATGGGACACACTGCCTTAGGCTGCAATTAAACCAAATTAGGAGCTGAGGTGAAAATGCCAGATTTCCCATTCATTTGAATGTGTATAGTGTGTTTATTCTGGGGACTGCAAGGATAGCAAAAAAAAAACAGTAGTTCTTTTGGAGAAATGCAACCCAATATCACACTACAATGGCCAATCACATACCCAGCAATCAGACAAAACACAATGGAGTATAATCACTCATATTGGCCTTATGCACCAGTTTAAAACCCACTGTAATGTTAGGACTTGCATCCTGGTTAGCTATTGAAAGTAAATGTGTTTTTTTTTAATCTGTCAATGCAGATTGACAATCACTTCAGCATACTAGAAGCATGGCTAAATGCTAGCACCATGGGGAACACAGAATCTGCCTTTCCACTACTGCAACAAAGCGGTTGAGCTAGTGCGTGCCAAGGCCAGTGGCTTTTGAATTTAGTAGAAAGGCGAATGGTTTTTTTCTCCCGGCTTGCAGCCCAGGGCCATTAACGCCGGCTGGCTCAAAGAAAAGCCTTAGCTCGCAGTGGCGCAGTAGTGAAGAGATGGCTAATGGAGACACAAAAGGGCCATTTAAGTGGCACATCCCTGCACTAATCACTGCAACGCTTGATTTGGTGTGAATGCAGCCTTAAGACGCCTGTACGAGGGTGGTCGTTGAACTAATGCTACAGTGTGCACCTGCATTATTTTTCCTTTAATGACATGCATATTGATCACAGGGCGCATTTCCATTTGTTGTTAGTAGCAATAGTATAGTTATATGCTTGATTAAATCTGTGGCTACAGCCCAGTTGCAGCCCTCTAATGAAATCTGATATCATTACAGAGCTGCTGCATGCAGACACTGTAAAAAAAAGAGGAATGTCTGAAGTTTAACATCTACCATCTCCTTCCTCTCGTTTCTCTTGAGTCTAAAATGAACGACAGGAGGAATTTGACACTTAAATAAGCCAAATGAGGTCAGGAGGTTGTATAGATCTACAAGCTCTAGATATGCATCTCTCATGTTCCCATGCTAATCAGAGTATAGTGTAGTACCGATGTGCCCAGACGATCTGTGATAGTGATTTCAGTTCCCACACAAACACATGGTATACTGTAAAGATTTTGAGTTGTATCAACAAATTATGGTCTTCAGGAGATTGACTTGTGGTTTTCCATTATAGAATCTTATAATGACCTTTAACCCACGACTTTCCATAAACTTTTAAAATTTGTTTTACAAACTAAGGCATTTTCACAAATATGAGCGAGGGTTGTTCTTGCTCGGCATGAGGCGTGTTAAATCATACACCCTTGCCCTTTCCCCAATTATCCTAAATGCAGCATCCTCATTCTTTGCAGCCAATTTCAGCCGCTTCTCTCCCCATATGCTTATTAGTATCAGTATGAAATTTACGTGCTGGGTGGTCTTACGAGCTTCCATTCTTCAATGTTCATAAGTGCCAGCACAGGGAGGGCTGGTTAGCATTGCTTGCTCTCCTTCAGTTCTACGGTGCTGGTACTGTGACAGATAACAAACAGCTGCACCATAGGGGATACAGCAAAGCAATACATCATGGAAGCAACGGTCTAGTCACCCTGCCCTCCTTCTATTCTCAATATTCCTCTTTCATCTGCTCTTCACACCTCCTGCTATTCCGTCGTCCATGTCATTCCTATAATTTGTATTTGTCAGTGCTTGCCGCTTGTCTTTGAAGGCCTGCTGTGTCTCGCCAGCAAGACAATAAAACACATCGGCAACTATTGTTAAGCAGGTGGAGTGATTCAAAGAAAAGATCAATCCTTGCAAATTTGCAATCTCTCTGTATGTGAGGCAGTGACTAATACAAAGTTACACTCTATTCAACAACCAAAGGAGTTCTGCAGCCCTGAAGTACAAGTACTGGTAGGCTAACAAGAATATGTGTAATGTGTATGTTGTAAATTTATTTAGGTGACATTGGTTTAAGAGAAAAACAGAGAAATACAGGAAAAAAATATAGGCTATGGAAAGCAAACAAAACCCTGTGCCTATTACTATTATTATCAGCTTGAAACTAAATATGTAGTCCCCTAAAAGGCTTGCTATCATGGTACACAGCTCTCTACACCAAAGTGCTTTCTCTCTTTCTATGGAACAGATAGAATTAGGCCATGGAAACACCCTAAGGAGTCCAATTAAAGGCTCTAATATTAGCAAGTAACAGTAAAAACCATGGGGTTAATAGCTATTTAGTTATCCAGCTTAATTACCAGCCTGCAGCTTCCTGCAGAGCCCAGGTTTGCTCTGTGGTGTGTCGGAAAACCTGGTATTCTATTAAGTGCATTATCTCTTATCCTGGCAGAGATATCAGGTGCAGATTTGGTCAAATATTAAAGATTGAACCCTCCAAGTGGGTTACTACTTTCAAGTGATTTATTTATTTTTTTTCGAGAGTAAAAGGGAGACAATGACACAATGAGAAAAGAGAGTTGAATACTAAACGGAGAGCGGGGAGGAAAGAATGAGATAAAGATACTAGAGATTGTTTTTTAGGAGTGCCCATAAGGCATTTCCCATTACTTACAAGCAGGAGTTTACGATGCCAAATGGTTTGGCATTGACAGTTTTGCAGGCCGTATTAACTGCTTGACATGTCCTCTGGCAGTGAAGCAAGTGCTGAGAAGGGGAAAGACAGCAGGAAATTCAGACTATACTACATTGGTTGCCAACTCCTTGCTACTGTATCTGTCCTTGTCCAAATCTGTGAGAGTTACAGCCATGTTAGACTTCCTGCATGAGCAGTGCATGGTACTGTAGCTGCCTTGTTGAAACGGCTGCTCACACTCGCATTTGCTGCCTGTCTTTCTACATTGAGTAAACCTTTGATGACCAGAAATAATACAATATTAATTTAATTTCATTACAAATGTAATTTAAAGCTGCTGCCCCTGCGACCTGACCCCTGATAAGCGGATGAAGATGAGATGAGATGAGATTTACAGTATATGTGTTTGAGACAAGGAAATGTCCAGACAAAACAGAAAGTTAAGTGTATAAATATCTAAATTTTGTGCATGTCTGTGACATAGCCTGCATATATATGCATTGAAATGGTGTCCATCTCAGCCTTTCGAGATCAAACACAGAAGATTCACTTCTTCCATCCAAAAATGGTCCAGCTGATGAACTCTCTGATTCTGTTCAGTCCCCTCTTCTTCACTTTGACAGGTGACCCATTAGTGACTGATGTCTCCTCAGCTGGACCGTTACCGGCTGGTTCTCGGCTATCAGCTGGTTCCTCTTCAGCTGAGCGTGTAGTGTTTTTCGCGGCCACATTTGAAATGCTGTCACAAGAGCAAGGAGTGACTGAGCCCGCAGCCCCGGAACATGAGAGAACTGGAAACCCAGCATCGTTTTTACATTCCTCCTTACAGTATGTACATACAGTACTCCGTTTGGCAGACCATCATCAACTTGGAGGCGTTGTCCACACTAAATAAAACATGACAGTCGATTAATGAATCAGTCAGTTCAATAAATCCATCCATTTATTCGATCATGTCTCCGTCCAACCTGGCTAAAACCAAAACCAAGCCACTTACGACAAGCTGGTGTCCATCTCAGCCTTTAGGTGGGCCATGGAGAGGAATGGGTGCTTTAGAGTCTCCCCGGGAGTAATCCTCTGCTAAGAATCCAGATGTAGGAGACATTTCAGAAGGCTCACAAAAGCGCTGCAATCCTCCATTTCAATGTACTCCTGTGTCTCTGGGTAGAACTGGATTTGAAAAGAAAAAAAAGATCAGTTTATCTGTTTAATGTCTCTCAAAAACAGAGGAAACTGTGATGAATTCATTCTTTACTCATGAAATGGACCACTCACTGTAATCAGCTCATTCAGGGATCTGACAGACCTCCTAAATATCATGGGGTCAATGCCAGTTGCCAGCTGGTATTCCCTTGGAGTCTACAGGAAAAATCAAATATATCAGATACATCTTCATTAATGTTTTAACTATTTAAAAGAACTGTCTGATTAGGTGATCATATCTTGGGAGAAAAGCAGATTAAAATACCTTCAGCCACCATCTTGGGTTATCCCATTGCTTTGCCTCCTTGAAGAACTTCTCCGTGTATCGGCCAATAAAGAGGAGGTAGTCAGCTGGCTGGCCCAGTAGGGCGACTATGCTCCTCATCTACAGAGTGATTATAAAGACTCAGTTGACATGCTACATCAAGTATCTTGTTGGGTTTGGACATTTTTCTGGGGCAGTATGTCAGAAGCTGTGCAGCAAGCCTGCACCTGTGACTGGTGACAGAGAAAAGGAGGAGATTGTGTGAAGGTCACAGCATGGAGACAGTGGGTCATTCAATCAACACAACGTGCACAAATATTCATTAATTAATTCACATGAATACATTTTTGGTTAGATCACTGTGTCACACATAGAATTTGGCATTATCAACATTTAAATGAGTGGTCATACAGAAGAACAGAGTGAAATACACTAAATAAGGAATGTGAGCAAAGGTTGCATTCATCTGCAATTTCCCAGCTTGGGATCACAAAGAATCTCTATTCTATTCTATTATATCTTATTTATTCATTTGTTTTTAAATTGGAGCTAATGTTATATTTTCTAAATGTATTTCAGGATACTTATATTTACTGTATAACAAGGCATTTTATCTTATCGGTTATCATACAGAAGGTTTTCATCTTGATCCTAAAGTAACTAGTAGCTCCAACTGTAAAAATATATGCAGTGAAGTTAAAATGATTTTGCAGTGAATGTATTGGATGCAGTGGATTCGAAGTATAACGTAGCATAAGATTTAGATGCTGGAAGTACAGCATGAAGCATAGAATGTATTTAAGTAAAACTATATAGTTACTTTCCACTCACCACACTGTGCGTCTGTTTTCTAACCTGGTGTATCTGCTGTCGAACAGCTGGCTAACACTGCCTGACTCAAACTCAATGACATTCTATTCGGGGAAAAAAAAAGGTTTCCACGCAACTGTACCACACTGAAATTTCTCAAAATAACTGGTTTGTGGGCAGTGAAGGGTCTTCAATTGAAGGTGAATTGACCAGGTGACTAGTTAACAAAAATAGGATTTATTTTTTAAATATCATCATAAGAGGTTCAGCATGGCATCAGTTCCATTCCAAAGGCAGTGCTATTTTCAAGATTCTTTTCCCCCTTTTTTTCAACAGAGAAATAAGGGACAGTTGACATACAGCTGGTCACTTCAAGCTGTGAAATACCTGCTGTGTTCAAGAAGTGACATCCCTGATAGCTGCGACCCCCTGCTACATTTATTATATAACAAGTTAAGTTTAAAGGTTAAGATTCTGAAAGATATCAAAACAGTAGTCTCTTTTTTTATTTTATTTATTATTGCTGAAGAGGTCTTAGCCCTGTCTGGTGCAGAGGGGAGAAAGTGGAAGAAGGTGTTGAATGAGTGATAAATTAAGGTACAGAGATTTAAAAATGGACACATTCAATTAGTAATTACATGCTGCTGTTTTTTTATCTGTAATTCTGCTAAAAAAATGTTGTTCGCTGTACTTAAAAGTTGCTTCCTTTATTATTTAAACATATACATAAGTGTTTGATTCTTAATAAAAACCATGAAGAAAATAATACAATTCAATGTTTTTCACAGATTTGTCAGTCAGCAGTCCGCAGCGGTTGTCAAAATTGGTACATACTGTGTGTATATATATATATATATATATAATCATTATTCAGCCTGACGATCTGTCGACCCATCCTATAAATGAATTAATATCATGTTTTAACCTTGTCCTTAGTTACTTATTGATAAGAAAGAATAATACATTTCTAAACTGGCAACAGATACATTTTTGATTTTAATTTATCATTATAAATATTGATTGCACAATGTAATGGATACAGAAAAGTAACGCCCTCATGTTTAGATTGGTTCCCTTTTAGCTTTGCTTTTACTATGCAATTCTACGTACGAACTCCTGGGGAAATGAAGGCCCGCTTTATGGCACGAAGTAAGAGGAATGAAGGTAATACATAATAACACAACGGCTTTGTATTCTGAATCATTAAAAAAAAGAAGACATACTCATTGGAGATACAAGGCACTCCTCCAACAACATTGGCATATATTATTGATACAATTATCAGTTCAGAAATCTGTCAGTCTGCTGTGTGAGGTGTTAAAGATTCAACCCATACACACAAGAATAACCTGTCTTAACCTCTTCCCTGATTACTTATTCATATGAGCAGAGTTCAGATAAATGTGCCCTGCTCTGGGCTTTCTAAAATATTCCATTTCCTCTTTTGATTTCTCCCTTAAATTAACATTAATGGAATCATCAGAGTGCAAATAAACAGTGCAGCGTTTATGTGATGCTTGAGTGCGTGCGGCTCTGCTCCTGGTCTTTCTTCAGTTTATCCATCATCTTAGTGGCCATGGTGTTTTTGTTAAAGCTTAAAACAACCAGCTTCATTTGACTTCATGATTTTTGTTATTTGACAATGGGAACACATCCTCTCAGCTCCTCATTTTGAAATTCAATTTGGCTTGATAAATAAATAAACAATGTTATTCTCCCTCAGTTCAGCTTATAAATTCAGCTTGTTTACATGCTTGTGTTCAACTGATGAGTGTTCACAGGAATGAGCAAAGAAGTCATATGTTTTGGCTGTTTTTGAAAATAAAATAATCATTAGGCAAGGGGTGCTGGGAAGAGCGCACAGAAGAGAAGACATGACACGGTTACACCGCGCTGACGGAGCCGGTTTGAAATTTGGTCCCAAATAACCGAGTCCCCTGAAAGTCCCACTGAATCTTGTTGTCTCTCGGGTTAGACATTTTTATTGCGTTTTTGCGTAAATCGCCATTGTCCTTCACTGTCGGAAATTTGTTTTCTTTCTGTGTCGCATCATAAAAAATGACACCAACACACCCATTTGCTCTTAGTAAATACACCAAAGAATAAGCAGCTCTATTATATCAGATTATAATCGGACTAAGAGATATTTGTACTGGACTGAAGTGGATGTTTGCATTCTCGGCCAGGTCCAGCAAGAGTTCTGGTGGTTCCACACTTTTACAAACTTATGATCATAAGATATACAATCTTTTATGCTTTTAAAGAACTGTTTAACATTTCACATTATTCATATGCAATGACTCAGTATAGCTTTGTTTATGATGGAAATTATGGTGAAGATTGGTTAACGGATGCACCTGTACGAGCGCTGGCATTGACACCGGTCCTGAGACTATTTATATATGACTATTCCCCGCGTTGGACATATAAAAAGATCCTGCCAAAGGGTTCACAGTGGTCTGATGCAGAGGTGGAGTGTTTACACAAGATTTAATCCATCCATCCATCCATCTTCAACCGAACAGGATTGCGGGGGGCAGGAGCCGATCTCAGACGGACATGAGGCGGGGCACATAGAGACAAACAAAGACAGACAACCATTCAAACTCACATTCACACCTATGGGCAATTTAGAGTCATCAATTAACACAGGCATGTCTAAGGACTGTGGGAGGAAGCAGGAGAACCCAGGGAAAACCCACACAGACACGGGGAGAACATGCAAACTCCACACAGAAGGGCTCCAGCCGGGAGTCGAACCAGGAACCCTCTTGCTGTGAGGCAACTGTGTTAACCACAATCCCACTGTTCCCCCCTGACGACTTAATATAAAATATTATATATGAAACATTCAAAAGCAGTTGGACGACAGAAAAACTCAGAGGGGTGATGATGTCTACAAGCAAGATGCAATCGAGCCGAGGCCCTGGATCATTTCAAGTAATGTAAGTGCAAGCAGGCCTGGGCCGTGAGGGAAGAGGAAGGGGGGAAAATCACGCTAAAGCATGGCACGGATCATCTGGACCAAGTGTAAGTGCGCCCTAAGTCTCTAACTTATCAAATGGAGTAGGTAAAGAGTCTGAATACTATCTGAGGTCACTCTATAAGCACTCACTTAAATTTAATGTCTAATTCTTTGTTGAGAAGACATTGAAAGACTGCATTTATAAAAGCTTCATTTTTAAGAGGCATCCATTATTGCAGTACATGACTGGAGGTGGAGAGCACAGTGGCCTCACAATAGCGTGTAATGCTTTTAGAAAGACAAATGTACCCTTCAGAAGGGTCAGACCTTGGAAATGTCAGTTTTAAGATTTAGAAAAGCATAACCCACTGGCAATCTTTGCGCTGCATTCCTAAGAAGTTGTTGTCCCTCATAAATCTAGAAAATGTCCTCTGTGTTTTCGTTGGGGCACAAATGAGTGGAGCGACTAGAGCCCCTTTTATATATTCACAGTAGCCCTGAACTTATCACGACATTACCAGGAGAAGCTATATGTGAAAACGCAAATGTCCAAACCAGTTGGACCGGATAATCGATGAAAATGGGTTCTATGGATACCCACGAGTCACCCCTTTACAAAATGGCCCACTTTATAATAATCCCAGACAATTAGGGGCAATTACAATGCAGAATTTTTTACCGATGCACTACAGTGTTATTTTTGCCTGTTATAAAATGGTATATTTTAATATTTCTGAATACTGGAGTCCCTAAACAGTCAATTGGGTATAACTGATGGTCAAATACATTTTTACCACCAATACTTGACTACCTTTGCTTTGGCCACTTACACAAATACACACACACACACACACACACACACACACACACACACACACACACACACACACACACACACACACACACACACACACACACACACACACACACACACACACAAACACATGGTGAAACCTCAGTAGCTCTTTTGTCTGTCCCGTTGACACTCCATTTTACTGTTTCATTAAACACTGGAGGGCCGTTTTCCTTGAATGTACAGAACATTCATTTGTACATCACAAGGCAGAGCAGTATTTCAGCGGGGCATCACTGAGGGAAGTATTCAGTACCCTCAGTCAATCCTAATCATATAAACTATCTGGCTGCATGAATATAAGAAAGGATTAATTACAGGATGAACGAGGATCCATAGACATTCTCATTTTTCAATTTAACTGGATTATCATCATCTTCTTCAGCTCCATGAAATTGTCTAAGCTGGCCTGACTCTGATACAAATGTGCCAACAGACACTTATGTGCCCTTTGGTGAGCAATAGAGGAGAGAGGAGCCATTATCCTCCGCAAGAAGATCCAACATCCATATCCCCCTTCCTTCTTCCTGTCTCACTTTTTAATCTTCCTCTACCGCCTACCTGTTTTCACTCTCTCTTTCTGTTTCTTTCTCCCAAGAGCCTGTCCTCATCTCTTGCTATTTCTCTTCATCCGTCTTCATTTTTTCTCTTTCTCTTTTCCTCTGTTCCTTGCGAGTCTCTTTACTGTCCTGCACAGCTGTCTATCATTCTCTTTGCCCGTCACATCCTTCCACCCCCTCTTTGCTGTCATGGTTTCTGTCCCCTCTCCCTTCATCCATCCTTCCGTGCTCATCCAATCTCACAAATGAATCTAGTTAATGGGCCCTGCCTTTGTGCAACCGAGCAGAGTAAGTGCTACGAAGATGTGTATGTGCCGACCTGCACAACAGAAACATGCACCTTGGCACTAACACATGCGTACATGCTTGCTCATGCATGCGCATGTATGCACCCTTTGCAAAAAGAAACAATGCTGTACTGAAGTACACTTCCAGGAACATCCAAACATCCAAACCAGTTACTTTGCTGAATAGTGGCTCTGGTGATATTGCCAGCATCCCATGGGGAAAATAAACCATTTTTGATTTATGTGTCCAGTGATTTGAGTGGATAACCCTTTCATAGCACTTCATTAATTACCAGCTGGTAAATGACAGGATGGAGTGTACCAGAAAGGACTAGTGGGGCGTTAGGGCTTTTCCCTTAATTACCCCACTAACTCCAGTGTCTGAGGAGGCAGGAAGGGCTTCGAAGAGCATGTGCAACACAGTCTATAACCCACACAGCCCAAGCAGTAAGCAGATAATTCCTCCATCATTTGTATCTTTTCTGCATCATACAACTTCCCAGAGGCTCCTTTACCTTTATTCCGTTTTCATTTACATGCGTATCCTAGAACTCGGTAGACAAATCATCAAGGTAAATTACCTTTTTGTATTGCAACAGAAGCAATGGCTCGCAGGACCTCCCACAAGACCTTTTTTGCAAATGAGAACTACCATCCCCTTTTCCCCGTTCATAGGTACTGTACATGATGAGGCAGGCCAACCCTGGCTGTCATTTTTTCCCCAAAAAGTTAAGTGCGAACAAATTCCTGTTTGGTGTCACACAACTGCACTAATCCTATCTGGCTTCAGTAGGCAGTGAGATGAGGTTGTACGTTGTCTGGTGCCTCTGGGACTTGTTGGGTCTCTGTAAATAGAAGAATTGGGTATATACCTACTCTATA
Organism: Echiichthys vipera; assembly: GCF_963691815.1. Taxonomy (NCBI): domain Eukaryota; kingdom Metazoa; phylum Chordata; class Actinopteri; order Perciformes; family Trachinidae; genus Echiichthys; species Echiichthys vipera. The sequence goes on from NC_139841.1 coordinate 14,077,314, forward strand.
TGGTAAGTTCCCTGAGATAACTTTTGTCATGATTTGAAACAATAAATAAAATAAAATTGATTGCCTGTGCCTTCACTCCAGACCTCAACCAATTAAAATACATAACCCCAGTTCTAAAAAGGTAGGACAAAATAGAGTGAGTAGAATGCTTACAAGCAGTTGCTCTAATCTGTTCATAATAAAGACTTATGTCAGTAGTAAAGCTTTAAATAACACATAATTGCATTTGTTTTATTATTATTTTTGTCATAATTTAATGGGTTTGTGGCACATACTACATTATGCAGTACAAATCAATGTCTCTTAAGTAATAAAAGCTTTCTTTCATATTCATTTTAAAAATAGTAGTCCTAGAGACCTGGGCATTCGAGGCTATAGCCCCGGATGTTTTGGAAATAGCCCCGGACCTCTGTGCCGTCAAATAATAAAAATTAAAAAAATTAGCGCTGTACAGTAGACTTCTTGTGGAGAACGAGTTGCTATTCCTGATAATATCTATCTCTAATTAATTTTGTAAAGATGTGTTCACTTAGAATCATACACAATACAACTTTAATTAATCCTGTTAATTTTGTAGTGTATCATCTAGCCATACGATGTAAACATTAGGTAAACAGCATTATAATGGCAGCTAAGCCTTTAAACATGTAAAGTATGTTAACATGGCATTGATAAATCAGATGAATAATTTATTGCATTCCCTTGTGGCATCCTGCATGTCCGTGTGTATGATGTGGTATGTTTATAACATCACACTCTAAATCGAACAAAAAGACTATTTAAAAAAAAAATGACTTACAACAGAAGCCTTATGTCTGCTCCCCTCCAAATTGAAATGTAATGAATCAAATTTGCAATTTACAAATGCTTAACATTGATCATCCTGATTCATCAGATGTCTTCTAATTAAAATGAGTCTCTGCTGAAATGACAGCAAAGTAATTTTAAAAACGTTGCCGCTCTGATTGGGAGATTTGCACGCCAGAAGTTTGTTCTGGTGTGTGACAAAGCAAGACAGCCTCTCTGCAAACGGCTACATCTGTTTATATCCTACCCTCTCAGGCTGTGTTATATGGTTGAAGAGCTCAGTGGCATACATACTGCCTGACTGATTAAAAGACAGATCACAACTTAAATTGTATCCTCAGTCTTTGTATGATCTCTGTCTAATGAGCCTGGAAAAAGCTGCTAACACATGGTTTTTTGAATAATAGATGCGATGGGCCGGTGGTTCCATCACTAGTTTAACATCACTGGCCATGGTTGGAATGGATCTGAGATACAATAATAACAAAACATGGATGTAGTACTGAATGAGCTTTCCTGGGTGCAGGCCCAGGGGCCTATATGGTCAGGGGCCCTGACTCACAAAACATGGACGATTAAATAACATTTCTACAGACACACATAAAGAATAAATGCAAAAAAAAAGATATATGCAAAGATACAAAAAAATCTAAACCTAAAAAACAAAGCTAAACCACCACAAAAAGATGCTAAAGGACTAAACATAGATGCAAGAGGACAACCCTTTGAGACTCTAGTTTGGGTATCATGGGGTGTATCTGCTGAGATCTAAAGCAGAGAAGAAGAGCCATTGTTGTTCCATGCTCCAATAATCCATTGAATAAAATGCCCAAAGAATCCATAGATTCAGAAATTAAGGTGACGCTAGATAAGACTGCCTTGCACACATGCTAACAACCCTTGATCCCTTAAGACATTAATCCTGAGATGAGTTGTTTGTTTCACTGCAACATGATTTGCAGCATGCGTCATTTAATGATTGGCTGCATGTACACTCTATTACCGTGACTTTATCTGAAAATAAGCAAGCTCATGATTGCATCTGTGCTTTCCTCTCAGAAGGATCAGTCGCCGAGAGGCTCAAAGAAGAAATACATCATCCTTTATCCTGCTCCCTAGTGTCGGCTCTGCTGGCAGCACACAGAGTCACTCCATATTCCACTGATCTAGTCCCGGTGATTAAGTGCCTTTTTGTACATTGTGTACAGGAGTTCTTTATCCAGCTGAAGGCAACAATGAAAATTGCTCACCGGTGAGATGTTGTTAAATGAAGTTACGTAAACGATGTACCTCTGGAGCAACAGACATTTCTCTGTAGTACTGTAATTGCCTCATGTGGGAGGATTTGGTGTTCCTGCGCTGTACATTTATGTTCATTTGGCAGAACAAAGAGAGACTCAAATTGTTGCTTGTTGTGTGAATGCATCATTAAGCATGTGCAATTCCTGTATTTCATTTCATTCAATCATCTATTTCCTAGTCAATTGGTGTTTTGATAAGGCTAAAAAAAGTTCAGAGACTTACAATTTATTTTGACTTCATGACATGAAAGAATATGTAAGTGAGATTGAATGTCACACAGAAAAAACCCAAGTCCTTATACTTAAAAGTCCAATTTGACCAAAACTTATTCATATGGGTGTTTTTTTATATGTCACCTCTATCTTTGTTTTAAGAATAATTACAATTTTGGCTTTAATTTTTCATTGCTAAGGCCATCTGTTCTATCGGTTATGATAATTGCTGAGATCTCAGGACGTTGCAGCACTACACTATAAATGGTCGAAACTGGGCACAGCATTTGTGGACATCAGACAGTTGAGCACTGAGTGTGCACAGTTATATTTAATGGGTAAGGTCAAAGTTCAAGCGAGAAGCCGGCCTGCAAACTGTGACTAAAGCCACCGGTGCATAATCTGTGCTGGCTGTGCCGTTGTTTGTGGGAAACCAGGCGGAAGCGCTGCACTTGGCCTGACATGGTTCGAAATTACCACCGAGTCCTGTGCTCAAGTCAAAATGATTTCAACTTTGACCTTTGTGCAGGCAATTAGGGCGCACTCACACTGTCCTTCCGCACCGCGACCTGGGCTTTAGGGTACTTGTCCCCCCTCCCTCTCCCCCCGCGCCCCAGCCCCGTTTGTACTCACACTGCCTGGGCCTCGCACAAATGCTTCTTGCTGTCCATACGCCATCACGCCGTAACACGTCACACGCATTGATCGCGTGTGTGTGGCTTTGTTTACAAATCTTTCCACAGACCTCGGAGTTTTTGTGCGTCTTGTCAACTGTTTTTGAATATTTTCATCCGACCAAATCTGCAGTAAACACTCCACCTCCGCATCACACCAACGTGAACCTTTCACCGCCATTGTTGTTGTTGTTAAGTGTCCGGGCATGGTCCGTCGTTCTATTTTCTATGTCCGAACAGGCGCACATACCGCTACCGCCGTAGGGCTCGTGCTCGTGCTCGTACACGTGCGCACACTCATGCTCATACATGTGCAAACGGCTCTGCTAAAGCCCACCTCTTTCAAGCGGGATGTGGGCGGAATACCAATAGCCATGTGCTACAGCATAATGTTGATACACAATACAACATGATACAGTACAAAACAATACAGTAGTGTAGAGGCAGGATACAAAGAAGACAAAGAACTAAAACTGGTATACTCAGCTCCATAGAGCCCATTACACCAATACTTAACTGGCTAAGATATACCCTAGTCACAGTGATGCTTGTAACTGTTGTAAGAAGTCCCCAGCCGACCACACACACATGTTCTGGACATGCTCGAAGCTAGCCGATTTTTGAACATAACACAAATGTGGAACCCAATCCCCTGACTGCTCTTTTTGGGCTCCCTTTCTCTAAAAATCTGCCCATTAGTACACGAGGCCTTTACCACCCTACTCACCAGGTGTAACATTCTCCTTAAATGGAAACATGTTTCTCCACTGACTCATAATAGCTGGATACGTGAAATTTTACAATGTCTATGGTTAGAGAAGTTAAGGTTTTCACAGAGTGGATCTTTAACTTTGCTATTAGTTTTATTTACTTTATTTACTCGTTATATGTTGTTCGGCTTTTGATTTATTTTTCTCTCTGTTCTCTTTCACTTTGAAGCACACTGACTGTACAGCTGATATACTCTTTCTTGTGTACTTGTCTTTAGAATTTAATGAAAAATTGATGGGATAAAAAGAAGACAAAGAACCATACAAACATACAATACCCTATACTCATATCCATACAACATACACCAGGCACCTCATGCATTATACATGAGCATCACATTAATGGATATTGTAAAACAATGCAGTGACATAGGAGTACATATATTGTCTTTATTGTATCAATAAAAATAGTAGTCATGACCTCAAAGTGCAACAAGCTTGTCAAAAAAATATCCCTGTTAAATGAACAAACCTGTAAACGAGAGGTTTTCACTCAATTATTGGACTAAAGTACAAGTTTGAGGCTCTTGTCCTTTACTTGAGTATTTTATTTACATGCTACTTTATTCTTCTACTCCACTACAAATCAGTGGAAATATTCTACTTTTTACTCCACTACATTTATCTGATTACTTCAGTTACTAGTTACTTTACCAGGCTTACAAGTACATATGAAACATTAGTTTATTCATCAGAAACTGGACTGACACAAATGAGCGTAACATAAATGCAGAGTAGCATGATTTTTATTAAAATGCCTTATCAACTTATCCTCTTTACACTCAGATATGGCTGCAGAGTAAACACAGACTTCACAGAGACAGAAACAAAAACTTCTCTGTCCATTCTCTGGTGAACTGACGGTTTTCTGTGACAACCTTTCTTTTTTTCAGAGAAAGAGACGTTCATGTGGTGATTTAACCACGGATTTGACCAGACAGAAACGATTGAGAACAACAACAGAGCGGAGCTTAGCGAGGTGTTGCCAAGAGGATTCTGAAACCTGCAAAGAAGAGTGTAGCGGGAGCGTGTGTTGTGGGTGCACACCTACAGGGAGCGCATGGAGCATGTCTCCCAGCGGGATTTGACGCGTTGAGACGTAGCGCTGAGATGGCTACGAGATAGGACAGCGGTCATGAAGGCTTACGCTACATTGCACCTCACAAACAGAACGGTAAACACATGTCCCAAACTGTGACAAGTGCACCAAACGGGACGGGACAAATCGTTCCACCCCTAGTAAACATATATACAATATGCACATTAATACCTGCATGTATATACACACACACAACTCACAAAAAACTCAATATACTCATATAGCAGCTACATGTACCACCCACCACACATCAATACACACGATCAACACCACTACATGGCATATTATTTCATGACATTGTGATACAGTACGATATAAGACCCTGTTACTCTATGCAGCACAATAACATATAGTTATTACATTGTTACTTGCTAAAGAAATCAATAAGTTGATACAAAATTATGATTTCAAGGGGATTTCATTACCATAGCTATGGTGTGTCTTTCATTCATGTTCAATTAAAAAATAACAGGCTGTAGAATGCTGTAATTGACCAATCCAAACCGAGTAGTAAGTCGAGTAAGTATCTGTTTTCATCTGCTTGTATGGTCCCAGGTTGCGAAGGTAGCAGGCTAACCATGGTATTCCAGACATCCCTCTCCTCAGTAACCTTTTCCAGGTCTTCCTGGAGAACCCTGAGGCGTCCCCAGGTCAGACAAGATAAATAATCTCTCAAAAATGTTTTGGGTCCATCGGCTGGATATGCCCGGAAAACCTCTAACGAGAGGCGCCCAGGAGGCATCATGACCAGATGCCCGAACTCCCTCAAGTGGCTTTCGAATGGGAGGAGCAGCAGCTCTAACCTGAGCTCCCTCCGGATGTCTGAACTCCTCATCCTATCTCTAATTCTGAGCCCGAAGCCACCTAACGAAGGAAACTGATTCTGTCGCTTAGAAAGGGAGCCAGTTGATGTTTTCAAGGAATACGTGTAATAAATATATAGACATGTACATGCATATGAACAGAAATACACATTCACATACAGAGCCAGTCCATGTATTTAATGTAACTGGATTGATATTGTCATCTCCCACAGGCCATTAACATGGAAAAAACAGCTCTTTGTCTGAGCTGTAGGGTTTGTTTCATCGTAAATCTAAACCCACAAGCATCAGTAAATCCCAAACAGCAACGCGCTCCACACACTTAGCTGCTCTTTGTTACAACCTAACCAAATCACCATGAATGTCGACAGGCAGCACCTCAAAATCAACAAATGGCAGCACAAACTCCCACAGCCACACATGACGCAGCCCTTATACTGTGCTACTAGTGAACTCATTCAGCTGTAACTCAAGGCCAGCCTCGGTGGGGATCTAGCAAAAACAGCGTATGTGTTTCACTTTCATGGCAATAAACACTCATTCGCCTATTTCATTTTCTAAAACGCATTGATCCCTTGATCCCAGAGAGCCCGTGCAAGCAATCTATCAGAAGTCATTGAGGTTATTCAGCCCAAATTACAATTGATCTTTTTAAAAGTTGACTGCAGGACACCAGGGAGTAGAGGACATCTTTTTTCAAGCTCAAGGAGAGCTGCTGTTTAAGTGAGTAATATAGGACAGACTCATGCTCTGTCAAGTGAGCACCTCTTCAATTAGAGTTAAGCTTGGACATCAATGGGATCAGAGGAGAGGATTTGACTGCTCTTGTGCCTTCACTCTTGTTCTTGTGGGAGGGTCTCATTGCAGCAGACTTCTGCATGCAGCCCTGGTTCTCAGAGCAGATAAGAGCTATTGTAGTAGGGGCTTTTCATTGGTCCTATGTATTTGCAAGTACATTCCAAGGACTATCCGCGTTAAGATGCTGTTATCTGTCAGCGTTAAAACCAAGGTATTCATCTTTGCCTTGGGCTTTGCATTTAAGATCCTGAAACAACTATTGTCAGAAACAACAAATACTCTAATTGACCCAAAAAATGTTTCCTGCTCTCGTTAAAGCAGCTTATAACTCATGATGAGTTGAAACAAAATAACACCATTTTTATTCTCAGCGCACTGTTAAACTAATGCAACAATGCAGATTGAGTCATACGGATGATGTTTTCATTATCTTTTGATTACATTTACATTTAGAATTGGAAATGATTATACCCTGTTGTCTGCCAGCACCCACAACAGACAGATCTGGGATTTTTTTCAACAAACTGCATCCTGCCCTATGGATGCTGATTTAAAATGTTGTTTTTGTGTCACAACAACTATTGGATGGATTGCCATGAAATTCTACTGAAAACATCTTTGTTTTGTGTTGCCAAGAAGACAATGCTTCAGATAAGAAATATATCCTCAATCATTTACTGAGATGAAGGTGGAGTATGGAAGTCAGTGGCTTTGAACGGTTCAAGAAATCAGGGAGCAAAAGGGACACACAGGCTTCATCAGGTTCCACTGAGGTCCCTGTAGCAAAGGGAGAACAAGACTGGGGACCATGGAGAAAGGAAAAAAAGCAAATATGTAAGTTAAGAACAAATGGGAAAAAATGCAGTGTATATATATATATATATATATATATATATATATATATATATATATATAAATATATAATGAGAAATATGTGACTTTTTAACCATCAGCCGTAAAAACAATTATCTCCTTCATCCTGTCAGATTGTGACACAAATCCAGTTACTTTAGAAAGCGTCTCGGATGTAATATGCAATAATTTCTGCATTTCTATTAATCAACTTCCCTTCCAATCTCACTGTTACAGTCACACCATATTAAGAAGGCGGCTCATCATCTCTGGTGCTCAGAGATGATAAAGGATCCTTTCCTTTATCCTTTTCACACATGTTCAGTTAGGTTAAGTGAGCAGAATTGCAGGCTTATGGAAATAACATTTTAAATGAGGGATCTTACATTTAATAATACTCAGTCTAGAACATCAGTCTAGTATTTTTGACAATAGCTTTAAAAATATATACAGTATGAATCATGGCATCTATGTAATGGGTACAGGTTAGGACCCAATAGCAGCACAGAACCAGTAGGTTCAGTTGGTAATGAACTTTATTTAGCAGTGAGAGGCAGGCAAAAGGAGAGTCATAGCCAGTGCAGGGAGTTGAATACACCAAACAGCCAAGGAGGGGGCAGAGGGATACCCGGAGGGATGGGAAGAAGGTTGTCGTCAGGGACAGAAGGCTCAGGTGATATCAAGGAAGATAACGGGCGGGACAGGACAGTCGGGGTCGAAGCTGTGTAGGCAGCCTGCTAATCGCTGGAGGTTCTTGCACGAGGGAAAATCTAGCAGTGAGTGAACGGTGAAGAGAGTCTATGTACCGGCTTGATTGGTGATCAGAGGCAGCTGAGTGCAACAGGTGAGGAGGGTTGAGCTAATGAGGAGGGCGTGGCAGGCAGGCTGGTGAGGAGACGGAGGGGCCGGTGGGAAAGTACTGGGAGGTGATGTGTAGAAATTAAAAGAGGGCAAACTGTGACAGTTGTTGATATTCAAGTTTTTCTTTAGGTGTTTTAGAAAATGATGATGTTATGTGATGCTATCACCTTAGCTGTAGTTGTTTCTACTATTCTACTATGTTAACTGCCATAACTTATAAGTCCTATTCACATTACTCTAGATATTATTTTAGTTACTGTTAATTTTGTGGTTGCTTGCATCTCTGGGACTGTCTGTCTGTTTGTCTCTTCTCTCTTTCTCTCTCCTTTTCTTTCTCCCCAAACGGTCAAGACAGATGGCTGCCCTCCATAGAGCTGGGTCTGTTTGACGTTCCTGCCTGTTAAAGAGAAGGTTTTCATCACCTCTGTCTACACAAGATTGCTGGATTAATACTATATATAATAACTATAATAATTATTACTATTTTTAATAAAGATAGTGCAACTTGTGGCTTCTCATGGGGGAATTGTTGGTTCTCTGTAAATCATAAGTAAGGCATAGATGGTGGTCTTTACCTACTCTGGCCCTGAATTGCCCCCCGGGGACAAATACAGTTTTTTGAATTGAATTGAATTGAACTCTTTATGAGTACAGTAAAGTCTCTTGAGATAACTTTTGTTATGATTTGGCACTGTAAATAAAATTGAATTGAATGTTGGTCTTGGTCCTTTCATGGGATTTGTTGACAATAAGATAAATATAGAAAATCCCAAACCCTGTCTTTTAAAACGTCCAGTTGAATCTCTGTCTGCCCTATTTGCAGTTTTCTACAAAATATCCAAGGCTCAACATCTTCTCAGTTGAGACTATTTGAGTCCCATTATGGTGTTTTTGCACAATACTAGAGAATTAAATTAGATCCTTTCTCACTAGGGACTCTGCCCTGCTCTTTCTTTAGCTCTAGTCATTGAGTTATCTCCCATTTGTACTGGAAGTACCTCCTAGCTGACATTTTGAACTCAATTCAGCCTGTTCCATTCCTCAAGAACACTGCAGCATGTCAGCCTCTTATACCCACTCAAGTTAGTACTACATCCTCTCTCCCCTGGCTGCTTTTGTCAAATTTAGACCTGAGGTGCTGGCACGCATTCCCAAACCTCCAGGCTATGATGCAGTGATGAACTTAACTCTCTCTTCTTTGTGATTTTCTTTCTCCTGCCAACCTTTAAAGAAGTGCCCCTTTCACTCTGTTCACAGCGGCACAGACACTCCTCATATTCCCTTGTAACATTTTTTTAGGCTAAAATCCTTTTTTTCTTCTGAATGAAAAACATTACAGAAGTCCTGTAAGGCAAGTTAGATTTAGTCTTTTGATCCATTTTCTATAGGCTAATCTAATTGTTTTCCCTCCTGTATTTATGGCTTAAAACAAGGAACCAATTTGAATTGTAAGTTTTTCTCAAATGCAGGGTTCCCATTCTTCTTAAGCAGTTGTTTTCCAGGACATTTCCAGGAGTTTAAAAAAAATTAAAAAATACAGGACAGTGCATGCTCATATGATTTGCCAGTAGGCCTAGTATTGTCACATGTAATCAGTTTTGTTAAGAAGATATAGAAAATTAAGACTTGACGCATAAAAGATTGAAACTAAATAAAAATGGAGCATTCAGCTGTGCATCTGTAAACCTGCTTAAAAGTGTCATACTGTGCAGTGTAATCAACCAACATGTCAAGTTTCAAACAAAATGCCTACTGACTGGTTTATGTAGTGATGGGCTAAAATACTATTCAAATTTTCCAGGACAACATAGATTATTTCCAAGATATTTGGTCATTTTAATCAATTTCAAGGTGTCTCGATGACTGGAACCTCTAAATTTCCAGGCTACCCCGAAAATCCAGACGCACTGCTAGCAAATTTCAATTAGATCTCCCGCTGCCTCTGGGCATGCACTGTTGGCGCTCATTAACCATGTCAGAAAATTCTGACTCACGAATGATGTTCGTACTTTCTGTTATGGGTCGTAACCGATGACGACAATAATGCGCTGTCGAAGTCTGTTAGATACATCATCTTGTTCATTGCTGTGATTGGTCGTAGGCGGTCATAGTGCTATCCAATTGCATGCATGCCGCCCCTTGAGTTGTGAAGGTCTATCACTCGTTGTCAGACCCTACGTCTGGATAGATGTAGGTCTGGATTTCCATGCTATCAAAATGTTTATTGTATATATGTAACTCACCCACAAACTTTAATTCAAGTATCAAAACAAAGTTTTTGTGTCAATTAAAAATTAATTGCCACCAAAATGATATGTTCTTCTGACATTGTTAAAACCAAGATGGTCAAAATGTCTAGATGTTTTGTCAAAATGACAGTGGACTCTGGACATGTGTTCCTCATCTCCTAATTTCCAAACAGTATTGTCCTTCTAGCTAAGTGATTGCTATTTATCAAAATGAAAACTCTTCGGTTTGCTGATTTCAAGAGTAATTCCATTTTTTCTCATTTGCTTTGGCTCTGTTCTCAAAGGAGAATTTTTTTTTCAAGAAGTTCAGATCTCTGAACATTCAGATTAGAATTTCTCATTCATTCAAGCAAATTGCACATGTTTGGCTCATATGTGCAGATTTCTCAATGACATGGTCAGACTCTTCACACCTTCTAGACATTCATTCATCATTTGAGCCATCACATGCAAAATGATACATTCTACCAGGTGACAGTAATGAAATAGAAATCACAATCAACCACCAAGAAGATGACAATTTACAGTATGTATGTTAGTGTTATATTCTGTGAGGAGACAAAATTTGTTGATTTTTACTGAATTATTGCTGGGTTTATTTTTTTTTGGCATGGATGTCATTGTGGCAACAAAACAACTTTGCATTGTCTGATTTATTGACACAATAAATTAAGGCAGCAATGCCATAGAGTTGTGATGTCCCATGAAACTGTTGGCTACACTAAAGTCATACAGTAGGAAAAAAATTTAAAATGTATGTAGCACATCGATACCAAACAAAAAACTGTGGAAACAAAACATAGACCTACTACTGTACATGCAGGAGTATAGGAACAAAATAAAGTTAGAGCGCAGAATTCCTCAAGTCAATTCAGCCACAAATTCTCATCGACAACAGGGGAAGAATCGTGTTGCACGCTTTTACTGTGTGAAGAATTTCCCATATTGTTTTGATGACTTAATCTGTTATTTGAGAATTAAGCCAGAACAACTGAGAAAAATTGTAATGCAGCTCAAAGAAATCCATCAAACCTTTTATTAGAGGGTATCTGGGCTAATCAGCCAGGAATTAAATAATCAAGTTTTTTTTCGACAGACCAGTCCCCTAACACAAATTAGAAACATCAGGTTTCGGGAGAATAATGTTAAAAATATCCATGACGGTGGCATCCATTATCCTAAAATAAAATGTAGATAGACAACATCCATACCAACTGAAACACGTCCTTAAAAAATTAAGGTGATTTTGGAAGAGAACCAAAATGACAGTTCATCCCAGATTAAAGTTTTATGACACTTTGTCTGGGTTTGTCTGGCGGGGAATCCAATTGACTGCACAGGCTCGATCGGGCTGGCAAAAAAAAACACCCCGGGGATGGTAGAAAGGGATCAGCCAAGAGTAACAGGACAGCGGGTCATTACACACAACAATTGTCCTGTGGGCCATGGAGCCACAGCGAAGAGTGGTATCAGAGAGGGAAATGTGTGAGTGTGTTTGTAGCATGTTCTCTCTTTAGCTAAAATATGTGCAAAACAGTAGCTTGTTAGCACGTGTTTCTCTGTCATTGCCCATACTTCATAAACTCTCCCTGAACTGTGAATAACTATCCTCCAAAGCAAATACAATTACAACTAAAATATGCACTTCAAACATAAATTAGCCAATGTAAACATACATTTTGGGCAGTTTGTTCTGGTTGAGTGGCAACATAAAACAAAGTTTGATGTTCATATAACAAAGTGAAAAGTGAGTGCATACACCTAACCAAGTAGTTTTGTTGCATAATCCTAACCAAACTGAGACCTTTACTTAGGTATGGACTTGATCTCCTGGTAGGAGCGCCAATTTAGGAAACAATTTATATGGGTCATATTAGAGGGTGGGAACTAACAACCTATGTGATTGTATGGGTTGGAGGACTGATTGCAAATGGTCATGATTATATTTGATGAGAGCCGTCCGTTTCCTCCGCTCCCCCACTTAAAGCTTCTCCGCTCAATATCGCTCCAAGTTCAAACCCAGATATGACCTTGCTACATTTAATAGCTTGGGGTCATCTGTCTGTCATCCTTGGTCATCTGTCAATAATTCATGATATGAGCAGTACTGGAGTGAAATTGCTCCATCCAACATCCTCCCGGTGGCGCTCCACTGAAATGCTCTGTTCCCCACTCAATTCAGTGTAGATCAAGTCTCAGTCACTGAATAATAACACATGCTACTAATAGACCCTTACCTCATTCGAACTCAGGAAGCACGTATGGGAAAAAGTTCATCATCCCAGAGTGACCCGCTGACCTCCAGACAGTCTGCACAGTGAGCTTATGGCCTTCAGCATGTTTAACAAGGAACATGAGCTGTTTCCTTTGGATCTGGCTCTCTAATTAAGCACTGACACGGCTGTTAAACTCTCAGTGGTCCTGTCTGCCGGAGACCACAGCTGGTCGTAGAAAACCTTCTCTTGCTGTGGGACTCTGATTTTCAACTCACCTCACTCAGTCACTGGCACTGCTGATTTGTCAAGAGGAACTATTACAACCATAATATTTTAATAGTGGACAACAGGGCATATTTATACAATAACACTGTAAAGCGAGCACAGCAGGGGAACAGGATAATACAGCTGTCATCAGATTGAAAAGGAAAAACAGAAAATTCTTACTCTTTGTAGAAAACACAGAGGGGCTAAGTGTCACAGCTCTGTTATTGCTTTGCTTCTAGGTGGGAGAGGTTATGCTGTTATGGGCGCACACATGGCTGGTTTGGTCAAAAGCCAGATCAAATACACGTTTCTACTATTAAGTGGTAACCCAGCAGTGCCATCATGCCTGCCAGTCAGAATGAAACTCAGACAGGTTGCGACCTCACTCTTTGTTCAACGTGGAGAGGCTGGCGTTTAATATCACAGTGAGCTGGAGACCACTGCTGCTCTGTTGGGATAGAAACAGCCATAGAATAGAGAGGATGAAATTCTATTGCGAGGAAGAGTAAAGGTTGATCTTTCGCTTTAAGCGTTTGACAGCCAAAAGACAGTGTATGAGACGATACAATATTTAGGGTCAGAAGCCAATAGGAAGCATGAACACAAGGCACCCTTAGGGCCCTTAGTGTTCCCTTTGGACTTTTAATGCCCCTAATTAAGAGGCATTCCTCACCCACCACTCCAAGAAGTATGAGCTGAATAGCACTGCCTGCAGAGGGAAGCGACCACTCTCCTTTTATTAGGCGATATTAGATGTGTCTGGGCTGTTCCACTGACTGGAAACTCATTATCAAAAAAACTGCATTACCTCAGCAAGCTGTCCTTAAGTATGCCTATTCATGGACGGGGGAGAGGAATAGAAAAGGCATATCAAAAGTCTATGATAAAATGTCAAAAAATTGTTTTGCATGAGCATTCAAAGAAAGGTAGTTAGAATGCACACAGAAACTAGAGAACAGATCAGTGAATAGGAGAGCCTTTAGAGTGAATGCAAATCAAGACCAAAGGATAGGATGTGCACTGTGGGAATGCTCCTCACTCCCATATGAATATTCTCAGAGCCAATCCCCACATGCGAGCAGGCATGAACAGACAATGCCAAAATGGTCCCATCCAAAACCTTCAGAGGAGAAAGACAATACAAATTCCCAGGCTTCAGGCTTGGTGGCCCATGGTCAGGCATTCAGCCTCACTCATTAGAGGTATTTTCCAATTACAGCGGAACTGTCTGCACATCCAGCATCCCAGTTATTCAAGGGCCATTGTTTGGACAGCTCTGCCCGTGTTCCAGAGTTTGGAGCCTGAGAGGATGGATGTGAAGGAGTTTATTTTTTAGGGGAACAATGGATGCTCTACACTGAGTGGGGTCCAGAGAATCAGGGCTGTTTGTATGTGAGAGCCAGCCAAGAGATTGCAACACACACCAAGAGAGAGTGTAAGTGCACTAAAAACAGGAACAGCAACATTTCTACTGTTGTTGCTGCTGCTGCTGTCCTCATAGTAAGGCAAAAACCCAAGTGTTCCTCACCCCTTTGTTCTTTCAGAGTTTGATTGCCTTTCTTGTATAGGAACGCAAAGAGAAGATGGAGAAAGACAACAAAAGCCCCTTAAAAATAGGCTACATAGCTAGATTACATCTAGCTGAAACCATTAAGATAAAAAACACATTGCAGCTATCCAGAATCACATTTAGATGGACTGGGCTGCATATTCTCGTATTCCTTCCGAATACAAATGAACGAAGACACAGACAGATAGAGTGATGAAAGGAAACAGGGAAATACACATATAGACAAAGTACCAGAGAGAGAGACAGAAATTCGAAAAGGAACAAAAAAACAACTCAAGACAAAAGTTAGAAAAGGTACTGAGCTTGATAAGACAGAAAACCTTAATTCATAATGAGCGCTAAAATGACATAAGTGGAGTACTAAAACTAATAGCTATCCAAGTTCTGTGCTTGTGTGTACAGAGTGCGCAAGTTTGGTAAGTGGTTTTAACATCACCAGGGAAGACATGTCCCTGCTGTGCAGCTCCACTAAGACGAGTGAAACAATTGAAGCATGCACTTGAAGGCACTCAGCTGGCTGTAAAATAGAAAGAAGGTAAAGTAAGGAAAGAAGATAAAGCTCAGCGCTGTCCGTAGCTGCACTGCACTAAATAAGTGTATCAGGGTGTGCAAGTGCAACAAAGTGTTTATGCATGGCTATATTTAGTACATTTTATGACTCAGTGGACTGTTTTCAGTGGCCTGTTTTCTTTACTTCTGGCACCCTGTCTCAAACCACATCCATCTTTGAACACTGCCTTCATTTTGATCTCATCTACACACCTGTAAAGTTTCATGAATGTGTCTTTAAGGTTGGGATTCTATCATGGTGACAAAATCTGGTCTACAGAAAGACAGACATAAACACCTGGCAAAATACTCCAAACTATTTCTGTGATACTTACTGCTAGAGTAGGTGCCTCCAGGACCACATTTTGCCATGGTGATACAGACAGATACACACACACACACACACACACACACACACACACACACACACACACACACACACACACACACACACACACACACACACACACACACACACACACACACACACACACACACACACACACACACACACACTGTTGGATGTGTGTGTCTCTGTGTGAAAGGCTTCTCATGGGGACTTTATAGAACACACACACACACACACACACACACACACACACACACACACACACACACACACACACACACACACACACACACACAGATCAAAAACAATACCAGTATCACTGTCTCAGCTGGTAATTATGAAAAAACAGTAAAATAAAATGACCTCAGGCAATATATGATATATCATTGGAAATTGACTTAACATTGATTTCAACACCGTAGTCAATTTACACAGGACTATTTTTTCTGCTGGAAGCTGTGTCAACACTTTCAACGTCAATTTGTTAGGTGGGATTTCCTAGTGGTAATTTGGCAAAGCATGCAGGAGTGGGAATAGAGCCGAGGCATTTCAGGCAAAAGTGCCAAGCCTTGGCAAGGTTCTCAGGAAAAATAAGAGCAGGTGAGACAGATGTCCTGGCAGCTTTACAAATCCCCTCACTTTGTTCCTGCAGGAAGGCCAAGATCACCTCCCCGGTTAAAATACCCATGCATGTGGTCCTGTCTAGAAAATGGCTGAGGTTAAGCATTGCCCTCGATTGGTCAAGGGAAATCTAGGGTTACCATCTAGACACAGCATTATTTAATAAAAAAATACATTGAATATTTAAGCAAGTTACGCCTTTCTACAATGCTATAAAAACTTAATTTTGAAGCCAATCGTGTTCACCTGTAGAGAGAAGTTTATTCTTGTGTTTCTTTTAATTTCTTATGTTATTGTAATAAAATGCATTATATTACAATGTGTTCTTATTATTGTATTCATCCTTTACTGTATATAAAGCCTTGCTCCTTTCTCCCTGGAAGCCTGCTCCCATGGTCAATGCCACTGCAGCATTGACATCAAGACAAATTCCTGTACATTTGCTGGATATTAAGCAGATTCAGACTAATGAGGTACAGTATGAGCCTAATGTAACACTAATGCGGGGTATATTTTCTTTATGTCTTTCTCCCATATCTGGAAAATATCCTTGTCATGTGCGTCTACTACCCCCCACCCTTCTTCCCATTTCTTCTGGCTTTCTTTTTCCTTCTCTTTCTTCTCTCTATCTTTATTTGGGACTAGAGAAAAGGAAATCTATGCCAAAACACAATGTGATGCATTCTCAGGTGAAATCAGGTGCCACTCTGCATTGCAATCAGCAGTCCTTTCTGGGATGAAAAACGGTGCAGGTATGAAACTGACTCACTCTTTTATTCTATTGAAATGCTTGTTGTCGGCGGATAACAGATCACAGGTCGGGTCTTTGATGTAGTTGATTACGTCAGATATTTCTTTAGGAATCACATTTTACATGGAGACTTGAGTTACTGGGGCCCGTTGTAGAAACTGAAGCCTGCATTAAATAACTGCCTTTTTGGTGGAACTGGAGGTCAGTCTGGTTCGTTGTGTCCACATTGATGTTGGAAGAGTGACATTATCAGTTCATTCTCATCATCCTTCTCATTTCCTTATTTTCAACCTCTTATCCGGGATTGGGTCGCGGGGGCAGCAGCTCTAGCAGGGGACCCCAAACTTCCCTTTCCCGGGCCACATTAACCAGCTCTAACTGGGGGATCCGGAAGCGCTCTCAGGCAAGTGTCAAGATATAATCTCTCCACCTAGTCCCTCCCAGCTGGACCTGACTGGAACACCTCCCTAGGGAGGCGCCAAGGGACCATCCTTACCAGGTGCCCAAACCACCTCAAGTGGCTCCTTTCAACGCAAAGGAGCAGCTGCCCTACTCTGAGTTCCTCAAGGATATCTAAACTTCTCACCCTCTCTATAAGGGAGACTCCAGCCACCCTCCTGAGAAAAACCATTTCGGCCGCCTATACCCGCGACCTCGTTCTCTTCGTCATGACCCAGCTTTCATGACCATAGGTGAGGGTAGGAACGAAGATTGACTCGTAGATCGAGAGCTCCGCTCACTTTTCATCACAACGGTGCGGTAAAGCGACTGCAATATCGCCCCCGCTGCTCCAATTCTCCATCATCCCGTGAACAAGATCCTGGGGTACTTCAACTACTTATCTTGGGCTAAGGACTCATTCCCCACCCAAAGTAAGCAATCCAGCGGTTACCTGCTGAGAGCCATGGCCTCAGATTTTGGGGTACTGATCCTTATCCCAGCTGTTTCACACTCGACTGCGAACCGATCCAGTGAGTGCTGAAGGTCACTGACCGATGATGCCATCAGGACCACATCATCTGCAAAAAGCAGAGACGAGATCCTCAGCCCACCGAACGGCAACCCCTCCCCACCACAACCACGCCTTGATATCCTGTCCATGAAAATCACAAACAGGAGACAAAGCGAAACCCTGGCAGAGGCCAACCCCCACTGGGAATGAATCCGACTTACTGCAGAGGATCCGGACACAGCTCTCGCTGTGAGTGGTCAGAGATTAGATGGATCATCTTCATTCATCATATCTATTGTATGCTGTGAAAGATTGATATGAGCATACTGTACAGTGTGAGTATACTTTGTCACCTATGATCGTGGTCAGTTTGATACACATTTCATACCACATTAATCTTTGTACAGAAGTTTATTATGACCTCCCACATACACTACAGTTATCTTATGACCTACATGTTAGTACAATCACTATAATGAACTCCAGTAAAAAAAAAAAAGTAGTTACTTTTACTTTACTTGAACATTTCGACTTTATACTGTACTTGTCCCCCTATACAGATTAGAGGAAATTATTGCATTTTTTACTCCACTACACATATCTGACATCTGACAGTACTTTTCCATATAAAGATTTTAAAAATATATAATAAGCTTAAAAAGATGAAATATATCATTAAAGATCAAACCAGACTTTGTTCTGATATTTCAATGGTTTATGAGGTGTTATCAGTTCCACAAGGGATTTATCCTCTAAAGATTAGAGAAAATGAAAAGAAAGAGCTACAGATGTGTGTAGCAAAACAACCTTTTGAGTGGTCCTGACCCCTAGGTTTGGAACCACTGGACTAAACTGGCTAACTGTATAACACTGAAACTAGTTCCACCTTGACCAACTACAGCAGTAAAATACTGCTTACATATGGATGAATCAGTATAAAAACTTTTAATAATGTCATAAATAATAATATATCAGTCACAGGCGACAATTTTGTTAAGACTTCTGTACCAGTGGCAGTTGCTCTAAAACTGCAAGTGACGCTCAGCTTCCCCTAAAATGTCACCAAAAAAAAAAAAAAGTGGTGAAATATGTACTGCTGTGTGTACATTTCATTGACTAAACACGTGCTAGAAAGCCTTAATCATTTGTTCAGAATCAGCTCCTTATAACAGGTAACAAGCGTCACTTCCTTCTGTTCTGCACTTATACTTAAGTAGGGTTTTGAATCTAGAACTTCACTTGTGACTGAGTATCTTTATATTGTAGTACTAATATTATGTATGTATTAATACTTTCACAGTAAAAGATCAGAATTTTCCCTCCACCACTGAGTCTAACACAAAACAAACTACATATGTGATTTGAGATTTGAAACATAGCTAAGCGTATTGTTTTATGACGCACAGGGAAGATGAACCCTCTGAAATTGCTTGCGTGGATGTAAAACTTTTGTACTTTTAGTGTGGATGTGGTCCAGATCAGATCACATGGAAAGTAAGAATAGGAGTTCATTGAATGGTAATCTTATTGTCAATAACACCGCCGACTTTCAGAGACAGCACTGACAAAAATTGATTATATCTTGGACGAAAATCCATACCGGCTGACCTCAAACTTCATACTTATTGTGCTATGCTGAGCTCCCAAATAGCAGCCTATTATATATTCATTGACAGCTTTCTCTGCTACTCTCAGCAGTGAAGAGAAGACTGCCCTTCATCTTTTCCCTGCAAGCATCATTACCAACGGCAAATATTCTCCACAGTAAACACTAGTCTTCTTCCTGAGTTCTGTGTCAGTGTCTTTCAGCAGCGAATGGCACTTAAATCCTCTTCCATATCTCTCTAGGGCCCTGTTCACAACTGGAATTAAAATCCATCCTGAGTGATCTCATCGCAAGAGGACAGCTCTAAGTACAGTTGTGAATGCACCCGGGATGCATTAAGATCTGATTGTTCATATAGCTTTTTGCAGTGTGTACGTGTGAGTGTCCTAGGCCACACTAAGGTGACTACTCATCTGTAAGCAGAATTATGTACTACATTCACTGGTTTTGTCCATGACATCTGATCTCTAGGTAGCTCTATATTTTGGCCATTTTTGTATCATTAAACAATAGCATTTTGAAAGTATTTCTCAAGTCACACTAACTATCTTGTGAATCTTGCGTTGATGGATCGGTGATGTGTCCGCGCCTGCTCTTATCCTCGGCCCTCTGGACTTCTGTGAGCCACGGTTGCCTACAAAAAGCGGCAGGAACATTTCTTTCATTCATTTTTTTTGTTGTTGTTTATGCAAATGGAAATGATTTATGTGTTAATCTGCATTTAGAGTGGGGAAGTGAGATCGGATCACAAGTGACACAAGACCAAAGACACATGAGACATATTCTAATCCAGGGCGTGAATATACACATTCAGAGCTGTCCACTTATGATCTGATCACCAAAGACACACGTTAATGCCAGGTCTAAAAAGCCTTGACTAGTTCAATTTTTTCCGTGGCAGATGGGGCTCTAGGGTTGGTAAGCAGAGAGAGACTGTCTGCCATGTATCTTTTGAATTGCCTCACATATATCAGCCTGGAAGGTGTATGAAAAGGACACTTCTTCACAGAGTTAAATTAAACCACAAAAGGTCAAACACCGACCGAACAAAATTAATCCTGTGCTCGGTTTCTTGCTTGCTGTTAATAAAATGTGGGCAAAGACCAGAAGAAGCAAATCTCTAGTGTTCATCGTCTCACCTCTCTGAAACTAGGACCTCTGCCAAGCCCATTGAAATGTAAATTTGGCCCAGAAAAAAAAAAGCTGTTGACCGACTGCCCTTTAGGAAATTCAGTTCACGGAAGTCAGATTTCTCATTACAAAATTAATACTGTTCTCTTATTGCCCATCCACCACAGTCCAAAAAGGGAGATCTGATCTGATAGAAATGTTGATACAATCATCTTATTCGCCTCAATTATTATTGTATGCTCACAGCAACAAGTTCAATGAGTAGCAGTAAGTGGTGCTTTAGGGACTTTTTTTTTAACTTCACTTTGTTTGAAGGTTGTTGAGGATGTAAGCAGCCTGAACTGACTACCTGCATTACCACGAAAGGCACTGTCAACGTATTTTTTTCAGTTTCTTTTTAGTTAATATTCTCCTAAAAAAGATTTCAGGATTGAACACCAGTCAGCAATAAGAACTCTGCATTGGTAAGAGATATGACATCATCCATCATAAAGTACCAGGAAAGATTTTAGAGGTCCCATATTGTAAAAAGTGATATTTCCATGTCTTTTTTTTATTAGAAAGCAGGTTGAGGTGCTATATAAATTCTGTGAAAGTATCAAAATGATCATTCCACAGAGAAATGCACATAGCCCATATTTAGAAACGGTGTCTTTAAATGAGCCGTCAGGACGTCTGTACGGTTGTGATGTCACAATACTAGATAAACATGTAGGTAGAAAGTACAGTGCTGTTAAAATAATTCCATGGCTTATTCCCTAATGACGGTGCAGAGACGCCAAGAGCCAAGAAAACAATGCAAAGACCTATAAACGCTGACCAAACAGAGCAGATGGGGCATTTTCAGGGGGGGCTTAAAGAGACAGGCGCTAAAATGGAGCATTTCAGGGTGAATACAGGTTTATTCAGAAAGACAGTTTGAGGAAAAATAATGTGTTTTTTTTTAATATTAAAGTAGTAAACATGTTCTTGTAGAAACCCAAAATACAAGCATAAACCTAAAAAAGACTTTTTATTATACTTCCTGTATGGGAAGCCCAATAAAAAACATTTAAATGTAACGTTTCATTCGCTGCCATTTGTGGTAGCAGCATAAACCTAGATGATGACTTGTGGTTGGGGACAGCTCCAGTTTGTATTCACTGTGCTGTGGAGACATACAAGAGAGTTGTGATGATAACAGTTCACTGCAGACAATAGCTGCTAACTGTTTGGCACCACTGGAGCCAAGATTAGATGAAAGGATTCACAGGACACAACTCAAGTTATCATAATTACACCATACAATCAAGTGTGTCAGGGATGTCAGTCTTCCAAATCCCCTATTCAAAGATAAGAATAATTTTGGACTGAGATTCTTGGCACACACTCATTTTTTTTCTACATTGTGTCTATTTTCTGATTATTGTGAAAAAAAAAGAAAAGATGTTGACGTTCATATCCGGGGGCTATCATCCTGGTGTGGTTGCAGGAAGACAGGGATGTGATGGGACTTAATATAAATAGAGTGACGGCAGGTGTGTTTATGAGTGTTTTACAGTTTGTCACACTGCCGGTATCGAAGGATACAATCTAGGCGTCTGAGTCTCTACACATGTTTGAGGGAATGATTTCTAACAAATGTGTTTTTTTTTTCATCATAACCTTCACAGAAACAGGAATACTGTACATACCACAGATCTGTGGTTCAGGCTAAATGCACAGGGGTAGGCAATGGGCTTTTGTCAGTAGCAGTGGGTCGGAAAATATGGCTGGGTAAAGCAGAATGCACTCTCTATCTATCCTAATAATTCGCCATTTACTCCTGAGCACTTCTCTTTCAATAGCTTCCACAGAAGTGTGGCCCTGGCAGCGCTCGAGTGTTGGTGAACGTGTAATATTGCATGATGTACTGAAGCCCTGCGAAGAAAGGTTTAACCTGAGATTCAAACATTTTCCATCTTTAATTTGAATTCAGAGGGATATTGAGTAGCTTTCAGTATTAGTGAGAATAGCATAGGCTTTAATGTAGAAACATTATACAGTGCTAATTTCCCCACTGTCAGATGAATAAAGCATTATCTTATCTCGTCTGTGTCAATTTCAGCCCCTTCGTCTCAATGTAATACAACTGCACTGTAATGTACAGTTAAGATGCTGTGCTGTTAAAGACATTTGTGCCGGTGTTATTTTGGATTCTGGCACCGCATGTTGCCACAGTCAGACATTTTCCAATTCTACACATAGTGGTATTTTCTTCACGAAACATTTTAAATTTAACTCTGCAAAGTAGAAAATAAACAGATGAAGTTTATCTTCCTCAGATTCATTGGTCAGCTATGTCGTAAGAGTAGGAGCAAAAAAGTTGATTTTAGACAGGCAACAAGAAGCGGACATACGCTAAGACAACACAGGCACATAAAGCAAGGCGCTGAAGACTGGCCTCTGTTTACAATGGGAGGTTGATGAGGGAACAAGGGAGGGCTGAGTGGGCAGATGAGACTGGTTTAGGTTAAAAACCTATTAAAAGGTACTTAATCTGAAGCCCTTGCCCATGTCATTCTGTCAATAGTAATTTAAACCTTGACTCCAGAACCCTAGTGAAAAAACACTGGGTAGCACATTAGAAGCATGTGTAACTGCAGTGCAGGTGCATGCTTGTTAAAAAAAAAAACATCTGGCTATATTTATCCCCCCATTCAACAGATATAGATAAGAACTGGGACCTAGTAGAAAAGTCAGTGAGAGGAAGACAGAGAAAGACAAATAGATAGCACTAGCAAGAGTGCACAAAAGAAGGGGAGTGGGTGAGTAAACAAATAAAGCTTTTAACTGAAACTGAAAGTGGAAGACAGAGGAATTATATTAAATCATATGATCATTCTTTCACTGCACTACTCTCGAAAACAAAACTGAACTGCATTTTCCCATCAGTGTCTCCTGAATGTGACAAATGTTGCTCTGCTGAAGGATCACTGGCACCTCTTTCCTGGTACTGCCCCACATTGCACAGTTTCTGGACAGTCATTTTTGAGTGGCTCTCAAAAGTCCACTCCAGAGACATTCAACCCCAGCATGACCATCTTTGGATGCTCCATAGCAGGGGTGCCCAACCCTGCTCCTTGAGAGCCACTGCCCTACATGTTTTAGGTTTCTCCCTGCTTGTTATCATTGTCACAGGTTTGTAAATCATTAGAATCAGGTGTGTTTCAGCAGGGAGAAACCTAAATCGTGCAGGGTGTGGTTCTACAGGAGCAGGGTTGGACACACCTTTTTTTTCTCAAAAGGACATTTACACATTCTGGCAGACTTTTTTTTTATTTTTTTTTAGTTGTTCTATGTAAAATGAAACACTCAACAATGATAGTGCAAATAATGCATTCTGATTACATTTGTACAAGTCCCCAGAAGGTTCTCTGAAGGCATGAGATCCCATACTAAAGTGGCATCAGCCAGTTGGTGCGAAGCCATGTGAATGTGCAGTTACTGCAGCCTACAAATTACCTTTAGCTTCAAAGAGGTGTAAATCGAGCTGTGTCAGTGGTTAAACTAACAGTTAGGCAGTGTGTAAATAAACATTGACACCATACAGCAGGTCTATGCTTATTAAATAAAACTGCCCTTTCAGCTCAACCTATGATGGAGAAACAACAATGTGCAAACACATTAAAAGGAAACATTGCTGATTTTAAACCATGTCAAGGCAGTGAGGGTCATGTGTGCAGATGACCGGTGTTTGGCATCCAACTGTGGCAGACCTATCTGAGGACTGGAGCAGCGGAAATCCGGCAGATGACGCAAAATATTTGTGTCCTCTGAAGGACCTCAGTGGGGAGCTCCGCAGCGGAAGGAAGCCAAACACTGTTGATCTGTGCTCACTGCGCTCACTACCATGACATAGTTTAAAATTGGCAAAATATCCCTTTATCTATGATGGATGTGGAGGTAGCTGTGAGTCGGACAGATGTTAAGTCATCAGGTATAGCGGCTGCATTTAGTGAAGACCGAGGGCACCTTTGTCCCAGACAAAGACACATTGGTCTAATTAAGACAAATGGCGACAAGGCAGAGAGGAATGCAAAATAAGTCTCAGACTCTTGGTCTCGCCAGTGGTAAACAGGGCGTAGAACTAAACCGAGGGTTTATGAAATAGATAGACAGACAGACAGACACAGGGGAAATCTCTACATCTGTCTCATCCTAGAGCCTGTTTACCACTGGGACTTCTGCCAGTCTGCTCTCTTCCTTTCTGCCACATGTCTTAATTAGACCACTGTGTCTCTGTCTGGGGCCAAGGTGCCCTCACTGCATGTGCAGTAGATCCTCTCGTTGGCGTTCAGACCACATCTGTCAAAGCCACTTCAGTTACCCCTTAAATATACTTCCTTAACCATGCTGACACTCTTGGTACAGCATGTTTCTAAAGCCAGAAACTGCGAATCATAAAGTAGATCAACATCACATCACATCCTGTTCTGTCACTGAGTTAAACCAGTTGACTTTGCTGTATAAGCTCAATACCTACCCACAACAAAGATTAGACTGAAGATTTAATCGTCTTAATGTTCTGCTATAAAGTCATGAATATAGAGTAATATTGTTTTTAATAAACATCAATTGCATTTTGGAACGGAAACCCTTCCTCATCAACACAAATTTCCTTTATTCTACCGCCATCTCTTCAGATGTCTGAATCAATTACGATGCGTTCAGGTCCCGTAAAACAAACAAATCACTCCCTTGCCCTCATGTTGCTCTCTAACTACTTGCCTGAGTCACTTTTCCCCTGTCCTGCATGCTCTCCCGTTCTGCTTTCAGCGCATGCACACACGCATGCACACACGCATGCACACACGCATGCACACAGGCACGCACGCGCACACACACACACACACACACACACACACACACACACACACACACACACACACACACACACACACACACACACACACACACACACACACACACACACACACACAATCTTTCCCTGCCATCGTGAGTTAATGAAATTGCTAATGTCAGGCAGCAATTTAGTCTGGAATCAATCAATGCAGATGTGAACTTGATTTGATTACATATAAAATTGTGATTTAATGTTCGGTTGGGGCATTGTGGTTATTATTGTCACCAGTGACAGCATTATGAACAGGCAAGACGGAAGTGGCTATTCACATAACTTATTTGTTTTGATTTTTGATGCTGCTCTAATATGTCAATCTAAAGACTTTTGGACATCTGCCAGTCTTCTAAAGATGTGAGATGTTAGAAAATAAATATGATCTCACTTTAATTTGTGATGTTTCAACATTTGTTTCAGAATTGTCTCCATTTTTTCTTTTTACATCTAAGGCTTAGAGTGAACTCTGTATTCCTGCAAGAACTTTGATGTTTCTGGCAGTTTTAGTTGGTGTCAGGATCAACTGGATTTCTGTAATTTGTTCGGTTCCTTTTAATGTAGGCTTTCAGTGTTAAGTAAGTGAGGATACCGCATGAGGTGTTCTGATAGTGGACAAGAAGATGGAAAAGCTGTATTTTCTATGACCTGACATGTCGGTGGTGTGTATAACACCATGCTCACTCATTGCACAGGGAAAATAAGCTGTATTCAAAACGGCATCGATTGCTAAAAGATGCTAAAACGGGGGATCATTTTCTGTGGGTCCATCACTACAAGCAACCACTTTCACACAGTCACATGATCCATTGTTAACATACAAATATTGACCATTTTAAAGTGGACATAGCAATCAAACCAATGGCTATAGTCATTTTTTTCGAGTTATTATTAGCTTAACTACCAACAAGCAGCTTATTGTAGCAAATACTGTTGCTATGGATACCTGCAGTTAAACAGTTGACCTGAATTACGAGATGTTTGCAAGGTCCCAGGCCGTGTTCAGACCTGATATTGACATGCGTCTTGAGTGATCGAAGTTCTTCTGTGCGGAAAAAGGGAGCAGTTTGCACATGAATTTTTCCTGGGTCAAGATAAAGGACTTCCTACTCAACTAACGTCCTCTGTGTATGTGGAGGCACGTCCTCATTCACTGGCTTTGTTCATGTTTGAAAAACCCATAGAGATTCATTACGGGTGCGTCAAGTATAAGTCATATAAACACAGAGGAACTTTGTGAATTTACTCAAATTCACAAATATAATATAACTACAGACATTCCTTTAATCTTACATCACAGCGTCTGCTAAATTAGCCATGTGTTCTAATGTGTGCTGTGATCGGAACACCCAAGACTCATGCTAATGCGAGGTCTGCAGGGTCCTAGAGTTTTAATTACAACACCTGCTGTAATTCTATGTATCAAACTTTACTCCTCATATCATGAAGTAGACTACTTAAGTCGTGCTGGACCGGACCACTGACAGTTCTTATTTCTCCTGTTCCTCCTTATCATCTCTGCACTCAATTAGAGGACCTGAAAATGACACTTGAGTTTCCAAAGAGACAAGGAGAGATCAGGATGACCTTGTTTATCCAGTGCTAAGATGTACTCCCCTCCATTTTTACAGCCATTTGCCAGTATATGCCAGCAATTAACCCTACAAGCATGTTTTAACCTTGTAGGCCTGATTTATAGCGGCAGTTACAAAAGAATAATCAGTCGACTAGGATGCTAAACATGTGAAGAAGGAAGAGAGTAAGATATGCTGAGGCAAACGCTCGTCCACTGTATCAACAACCTTTCCATCATCTCCTTTTGACATTTGGAATAAGGACCAAAAGAGCTGAACGTTACACAGACTTCATATGTGCTTAGAAGACTATCTGAGTTGGTAATAAAAGGATATGGGCTCATCCAGCATATAAATCTTTCTCACTAGACTCTGCCTGACTCATACTTATCTATTCCTCAGTGGTAGCGCACAATTACCCGTTGAAAAATGCTGCATAAGGCATCACTCGCATTCCTTATCAAAGCCACTGCAGCTGTACAGACAGATAAAAAGGACAGAAATAATAAAATAAATGTCTTTTCACACACACGCTGAATTGGCCAGATGAACTGCTTGTTGAATTTTTTTGGCCCATGTGTCATCACACAGTATCAAGGCGAGACACTTGCTGAGTAATGAAATGAAATTTGTTTTATTTATCAGTTTATGAAGTTATTTTGAAGGGTTTCTCCTTGAACAGATGTGTGCAGATATACACCAAAGATGGATTGATTTTTTAGGCAGCCTTGGCTATCCTTTACAATTGTGCATAATTGTGCATTGTGGCACCGCTCTACTTAACTGAACTCCTACATTGTCACACTCCAGCCAGAGCGCTGATCAAATGCTGCTGGAAGTCCCCAGGACCAGACTGAAATCCAGAGGGGGCCGAGACTTTTTTAAGTCCTTATTGAAGACCCACCTGTTTTCCATGGCTTTTAATTCAAGCTGAGCATGACACCCGTCTACTGTATTTTGTGTATATTTTTTATTCTAGTTGTGTTGTATTTTGTTGCTGAACTGTACAGCACTTTTTTTGACCCTTGGTCGTTTATAATGTGCTCTAAAAATAAAGTTTGTGTAAAATCTATATTGCTGTTTTCATGAGCGGAGTGGGACACAAAAATCCACCGGGACAATTCTGACTGCACCGGCCCACAACAGGCCCAACCCATCCCCTCCACCAGGACAGGGGTGGCCGGGTGGGTGTGTGTGTGTGTGTGTGTGTGTGTGTAAATCTTGCGGTACAGACCGTAATATGACAACACCGCCCCACTGAGGAGGAGCTATGAAGAACTCAAATCAAATGTTTTGCTAATTCACAACAATCTCAAAGCTTGAGCTAACCGTTTTCCTGTCAACTCACCTGCATCACTAGTTGACGCCTGGTTGTTTCAAAATAAATCTGTGATTTTTTTACCATTTTGATGCACTCTCCTCCAGCATCTGCTTCTTCTTCATTCTGGCCTTTTCAGCCCCTCCTTTCTCCTTTCTCTTATTGCCCTCCATCAGGTGTAGCTGAGCAAATCAAACACTAAAATCCGATTCCTTATCCTCTGTAAGAAAATCCACTACTTCAACCCTGCCTGCCTCCTCTCTGTTTGACAGCCGCTCATTCATCCCTGTTCGTTCATTGGATAAACGCATTTCCCATGAAGCTTTGCTCCGACCATTCTACATTAATTTATGATCAAAAAAACAAATTCAATCGTTGGCCATTTTATATTTGTGGTCATGAAAGTTATGTAACGTTTGAATAAAAATAATTAGATCAAGATAGGAGGCTAAACAAAAATCAGTAGGCTGGATTAATGAGTGTGACACTGTAGCAACCAAGAGTGAGATGTAGAGACACAACAAGTGTTATATATAGTGGTTGGTCTCTCTGTATCTACGGTTTACAGAGATTTCTGAGATTTTCACAGGAACGTGTTTGATTCTGGAGAGTTTTAACTCAATGGGCCGGTCATGAACATCACACGGCTGCACAGGGCAGTCTGCTGGCCGGTTCAAATGAGCTTATTGGCTATCGGCCGACCGGGGAACCTTCCGGTTGTCCCAATGGCCACTCCGCCTCTGGCTGTTTAATTGTTGCAATTAGTATAAAATTAACAAACAATAACACAACGCATAGTGTCCATTTGTATGCCCTTTGTCTGCTGTAATACCTGACCTGATGTTCAAAAAACATCTCATACTGTCTGAATATACCTGTATTCACTCTGTCTGAAACACATTTCAGCGCCACAAAAAGGCCTAGTCTACTATGATTGGTCAGCATTTATGGGTCTTCCACACCTGCACTCTTCACATGTCTGCACCGTCATTGCAATGACTGTAACAGCAATTTACAGACACTTTCTACCTATATATAGTTGTGACATCAAAACCATACAGAAGTCCTGACGGCTCGTTTAAAGTCACGGTTTCTGAATACAGACTGTAGCACCTCAACCTGCTTTATAATTAAAAAAAAAAGTCATGGAAAGTTCACTTCACGCTTACAAAATTGGAGCTTTGAAAAATAAAGGATCAAGTGAACCTAAAGTGATTTCATGCCCCCCCCCCCCCCCCCCCCCTTGAAACTTCACATTAAACAAACAACAAGAGCGATAAAGAGTATGAGACAAGCCACATTAAATCACACACAGCAGGATGCTGTTGATGCACATTCTCTGCTGAAACTTTTTAGGTTGTTCCAAAACTGAGAGCACCATAATTAGCAATGTAGAAGCAGGTGTTTTGTTTATGACAGCTGATGGAAAACACGTGCTTATGATATTCTTTTTAGAACTTGTTACAAAGCAGTCTTTGAAAAAACAAAAAAACAACCTATGGGTAGGCTAAAGGGTCTTTGCCATTCTGAAAAATAATCTCCTCCTTTGGTATCACTAAATGAGCCCCTTAATAGTGTTCTTGTTTTATAGTCAGAATGTTTTTAAGCAATTATGCTGCTACCTTTGCTTTACAGATGTTGGATAAGCTTACAGGTTTATTCAATCTGTCGGGCAGGTGAGTGCTGAAGGCATCTGGTGGACAGGTATGGAATAACAGGGGGTCTGGGAAAGTGGAAATGTGTCTCTGAAGAGAGAGAGACAGAGGTACCCTGGAAATCCAGACCCAGACATCTATCCAGATGTAGAATCTGGCAAATGAGCGAAAGACCTTCCCAGCTCAATTACCCATAATTCATAACGTTGTGATAAAACACAGAGCTACCGGGGGAAGCCGGGAGGTATTCAGCCTGGCGTATCAAATTTACACAGACACATTACATTAACGTTCAGGATTTAAGATGTTACATATAAAACCACATAAAACCAGTGGAATGAAAGCACACCTGGTTTATTCATTAACCGTTTCTTTTAATTTTGCGCCTTCTAAGGAAGGTAAAAAAGGTTCCACAGTCCCAAATCCACAGTCATATATAACATGTTTTGGGGTTGTCAAGGTAATGTGCTATGAGGCCACAAGTCACTTACCAGGTGGAGATTAGGACTGCGTCAATGACTCGTAACCTACAGTTAGACTCATCCTTCATTGACATAGATAAGCCCATGACTTGGACCTGTTTCAAATGAATTGACACTTCACCCGAACTTACTCTAAAATACAGCTCTGAAGTTACCAAACAGCCCAGTGTGAAATCAATAAAGAACATTTCAGCTTTTCTTGAAGAAACCTTGAGCAAGAAAAAGTGCTGGTGAATGTGAGACTGCAGTTGGCTTTCAACAGTATTGCTGTACCTCCTTTTGACCCTTTCTATAAGAAACTCAGCTCTAGCCCTTCAAAGTGATGGAACACAAGAAGAAAAGTAAAGGGAAGCCTCTGAGATTACCAGTAAAACTTGCAGATTTAAAGTTGTCAGGTTTGTTGTTTACCTTAACTCCATTTGTCTGATCGAGTGACACTGCCTCAGGCACAACATTACATGACACCCAGCCTTCAGGTTCTGTTGCCTGGTGCACAAATCTCCGCTTCCACTTTGCAGAGTTTCCAACAGAAGCTCTCTCTCTCTCTGAGTGTGTGTTTGTGAATGTGAGAGTTTGGGTCTTAACCATGGTGATCAACAGGTGTATTGCAAGGAGCACAGTTGTGGCGTTGGCAGTCAAATGTCATATCATCACCATAAAAAGACAGATAAAATCACATAAGATCATAATTTGATAAATGTTACTAATGGAGAGTTGATTTCCCCCCATGAATATTTTTATTGCAAATGTTTGTATCCATCAGACACTCGGGATTTTAATTCAATTTAGCTTATTACTGACTAGGACCCAAATGCACGACTCGACTCTGGTTCAAAGTGCAACAAACAATCTTTAATGTTCAAAAGGGTGCAAGCATAGGTGCGAGGTGGAGGGGTATTGCGAGGTCCCAGGATCCTGATGTGGTAGGTGAAGTCACCGAGGAGTGCATGGATGCAGGTGGCGTGATGTGAGGTCCGCTGTAGGGGAATGGTGATGCAGTGAGAGAGCTCCAGGGAGCTGGCAGCAGGCAGGCAGGTCCACAGGCAGGCAGGGAGGAAGCAACGCTCAGGACTGCGCAGCAAAGCACAGTAATCTGAAGCAGGTAGCAAAAACACAGGGAGATTAGCTTGACAAGGTAAGCACAGAGCACAGGGCAAAAAATGCAAAGAAGCCAGGATCCAAACCACCACGTAGACTGACGAAACGATCTGGCGATGAGCAGGAGAGAAGCCAGTGGCTTTATGGGAGGCTTGATTGTGGAGTGATTTCACCTGCTTCACCTGTGGAGCAGAAGCCACACCCACATGCACACACAGCACAGACAGTGGGAGAGACACAGGAGGAATAATACAGGGACACAAAAACACACACAAGGAAAACGCAGGGCTGCCATGGTGGAATCATGACACTTTGGCTTTTTTTTAAGTCCCATTTGCAGAGAAAGAAGTACATACTTATTTCCAAATAACGGCACTGGTTTTCTTCTATTTTATTGTGTTTAAATCGGAGACAGTTGCTTTAGACTTCATGCAATACCAATGTGATTAATGACTACAAATGTGTCCAGTGCAAAATTGCAGTGGCAGGCTAAATTAAATATTTAAAGTCATAATGGAGTGAAAATCACATTTACTTGAATCATTAAATAACCGCTTTTTGTTAATTATCAACAGTATATGCTGAATAGTAAGTAAAGCAGTACCAGTGGGAATTCTAGTTGAATAATAGTTTAATTGTTTAATTTACAGCTCACTACCAGAGCAAGTACAAATAACACTACTGGTTTAGTACTATGATGCTATTTATATGAGAGGCATCATTATACAATATGGCACACATTCTCCCATCATGTTTGTTTTCATGCGCGGAAAGTGGCGTACGCCTATATTCAGGCTGTTCGTATGCAGCAGTTGTGTGTCTCTCACTGTCAGTCCACACGAAGGAATCTGTCCTGCCTCGGTTCACCATTGTTGTTTTTCCGGTAAGTTTTTTCCAGCCTTGTGATTGGCTAAAAAGGCCTTCTTGTTAGGAGTCCTAGAGTGTTTGAGCTGGTTAATGTGGCCCGGGAAAGGGAAGTTTGGGGTCCCCTGCTAGAGCTGCTGCCCCCGCTACCCGACCCAGGATAAGCGGTTGAAGACGAGAGCTGAGTGACGAGTGAGTGTTAGTAGTGCTATCGTCACCTACTGCTTTGGCATGTGCATGAAATTGTTTGAGGCGGATTTTGCAGTTTTATGTGGACGGAGATATTTTTATCACACCAGTGGTGGGGACGGGATTTTTTTTTTAACCAGGGGGCCATAAAAGTTCTGTTTCAAAAATACTCGTTTTCGTGTGGACTAGGCCTTAGTGCTGTTATTAGTGGAAATGATTTGAGGAGCTGTGTTAAATTAAGTATACTGCTGTACAGGGCAAGAAATTGGCACCCGCCCACATGCCAAATGCGGATAACTTTTGTGATTGGCGGGGGAAACTGTCAATCTACCTGCCGGCTTGGCTGGTAAAAAACACTGTGGCAGGTGGCTGCTGGCTAAAAAAGGTAACTTCAGGCCCTGCTGCTGTATGAAATGGTGTACATGTAACAATGAAATTCTAACTAGCCAAGTACTGTAGGGTACTGACAAAAAGTCAGTAGGTGATTTGTTAATTTTTAATGGAGGGACGGATTCAGTTTGTTTTGCTTACCTGTGACTAGCGAACAACCCCATGAATGACCCACGGGATTCGAAGATGAAACTGAAAGAAGGGAAAAATGCATCTGCAACTTGAGCAACGAGGACGTTGAAATGGATTTATCAATACAGTTACGCTACTGATATTTCAGAGTCATGGTCGGGGCTACAGATTCAAACTTGCACAAACCTCAGTCAGATAAAATCAAATCGAGTCAGGCAGAGTGAAACTTACATATTCAACTAAACAACCCCTCTGCCCCTGCACTTTCTCTGCTACTAGGGGATGGAGAGGAGAAGTGGCACCCCCCTCATATCACCTACTGAATATAGTGTGGGAAAATAATGTGAAACAAAACCAAACAAAAAGGAGCCCACTGTTTGTGTCAGCTGTTTATGTGTATCAGCAGGGTTAGAATATTCACCATTCTCGTGGCCTGAGGCTTGAAGCAGCTCTTGACTTTGTTGGTGCGAGTCTTAATGTTTCTGTAGAGTTTCCCTGATGGAGAAGGGGGGAGAACTTTGACTATTGCTGCCATGAGAGGAGGTGGGAACTACCCTCTTTAGTGCCTTCGGGTTAGAGGAGCAGTTGGGATGCTTTTGATGTTGAATCTATAAAAAGGTGTTAAGGGCAGGAGTGCATTGAATTTCCTTAGGGTGAGTAGTTGTTGTGCCTTCTTTGTTATTTTCAGTGTCAAATGCAGGGTAGAGGAACTTAAGGCTCCTGACTACTTTCACTGAAGCTCCTCTGAAGTGAAGACTGTTTTTAATGAGAGACGTCTTAGTTTCAGGCAAGTCATTCGCTGTCACAACTGTATGGTTGGTCATCAGCTAATTTGATGGTGTTCAGAAAAGTACACTTCATCTGGTCTCCCAGTCCTTTGTTATATGTGATGTTCGAGTCTGTGTATTTACTTTCCTCTTCATATGCCAAATATGTATTTGAAGATATTGCTTAGTGCCTATAGTAGTCTAGCAATGGCATAAAAGTCAGTGATGAGATAAAAAAAAAGGTTTAAATTGAACTTAAACCCACACACACACAAACCTTAAACTCCAAAGTCTTATCAAATCATGGATTTGGAGAATCGTGACACCCCTTTTAATTTTGTCCTAAACTAACTGAAGCACCTCAGGAACGCTTAGTTAACAATACATACTGTATGGTGCATTGCAAAAGTTGGGTGAGCATTCCTACAGATGCCCAGTACTAGGGTTGGGTATAGTTTATCTACGAGAACAAGATACAAAAATGATTGAATACAGGTATCGTTTCACTTGAGAAGTTTTGATATTACTTGGTACTAGGTTATTTCGGACTGACCTTAAAGTATTGAGTTCCGATACCCAATGTTAGATGATACATTGACCGATCAATAGGCCCAAGCAGTTCTGTTTTTGGCATAAGCTTGTACCAGTCTACAAACCAACTATTTCTCTATGCTGGTTTAGCTGCAGATGATGATGCAAAAATAAGTGTAAAAGTATCATCTCAGCAGCAGATACCTGAAAGGTATCTGGTGATCTACAGTTGTTTGTCAGGTTTATCAGCAATGTTGCTGTGACACTAAACTCAATAGTCAATAGAGGAGAAGGTTTTCAGTGTAGAGTAGTAAACATAATTTCTTCAATCTTATCAGTGTGTCGGAAATGAAGGAAGGTGAAAAGGATGACTAGGAGGATGGCTGAGTCTGTTGTTCTAAAGGCTTTCAATTATTTAACAGCTTTAACAATAAAGGAAGGAAAAAAAAAGTAAATCATAACCATAAGTAAATCATAATTGAAACTTTATTGACACTTTGGATTAGAAAGTTGCTGCATTAAATTCCGTTACAGTACAAACCAGGAACAGAAGTAGGAGGCCACGCACTGGAGCTGAGGGACAGAGTAGAAAATGAAAAAGTCTTCTCAAGCAGACGTGCAAGTTGCTGAAGAGCAAAGACCGCTGGGGGCGGAAATAAGAGGGAAAACAATAGCAGAGAATAGGAGATGAGGGAGGAGAGAATTGAACTTATCAAAACAACACAACCCTTCATAGAAGGAGAGAATACAGACCTCCAGCAGCTTTATGTAATGCAGAAGAGAAGATGACTGTCACCACGTGGGAGAAAATAGTGTTTTTAAAAAAGGATGCAAAATAACATGGATTTATTTCCACATTTGCACCAAAATATGTCAACTGTTGACATGATCTCCAAGCTGATGAGCTGGGGTTTTTTTTCCAGGTCAAGTGTGACGCCAGATATTTCAGCTTTGTGAGTGCCTTTTCATCACTCTTACAATACTGCAGAAGAGGTAACATAGCCAAACTGAATCTGCCGGCGCACAAATCAAGATCAAATCATAAATCAAGGATGAACACAGGGAGATGAAACCGATCCGGGCCAAAAAAATTTCCAGGAAGTCGGAGAATGCCGCTCGGTGATTGGCCGAGGTTGTTGTAGACAGCAATAGTCCACGCCCGCTTTAAGAATTCGAAGATTGGAAGGTCTTGGAGGTGGCAAGCATTGCTCGCACTTTGGCCATCAGATCCTGAAAAACAGAGAGACAGGGAGAGGGATGAGTTTAATGTACTACACGTCTCCACACATTATTTGTCATTGGATAAGACAGGGATGTGGGTGTGCCAAATGTCAAGACAGCTAAATTTAGTTATACACCAGTGGGAATAACAATACCAATGGGGCGTAAAGGCAACCGCCTGCTTGATGAGAGCCTGAAGGACATTTACATTAGATTGTGTGTCGTTTAAGCCAACAGTGGCTCCAAATCCTGCACCAATATATTCATCATCTGCTTTGGTTGGACTTAAATCTGTCTATTGATCCCTCTGCAACCATAATAAAGAACTGCAATGAAGAAATCCAATTGCTCTGCAATGAAAAACTGAGTCTGGGATCAAAATGCTTGACAGTATTGAGAGAAAAGCTATGAGCAAATTACCTTATTTTGTAATTGACAAAGAAACGTTCATGTAATTATTTTTACTATTATTATTATTATTATGTGAAATAGTTGCTATCAATTCTGTTCTCACTGGGAATCAACCAGTCTGCAGTTTGTTTTGTTTTACCACCATGAGCCACCTCCCATGTTTTAAGGTTAATGTGCAGTTGTTAAATTAGGACTTGTTTTGAAGTGTTCTACCTGCCCTTGAGTCATCAGGTATTCCTTAATACATCATTAAAAACATGACTTATTTTAAGTACAGAGTGAAACGCTGTAAGCACTGAGAATTCAGATACAGCACCTCCTCCCTCCCTAGAAACAGATATCTGCATATGAATGTATTATCTGTAGGCAAAGGGACAAGATTGACGAGACAGTTCCTCATTGACCCCCATGTTAAACAGGATGTTTTTCACAGCATGATTAAACCTATTTAGGCTGTTTTTTTATGTTATAGGAAGTTAAAGTTTATGAATCATTAGGGGTGCGGCCTCTTGAGTGACAGCTAGCTTCTGTCCCTCACTTCTCCTCGGAGGCTAGTTGTCAGGATTAGCATGCTAGCTCTGTCATCTCGACCTCGACTGCGGTTATTCGTGTGGTGGTGTTACTATGAGTGACAAGATGGTTTGCTCTTCGATCGACTGTACAAACATATGGTTTAGGAACACACCGTGTTACGATAGCTTTGTTATGCTAATTAAATAGCTGCACTTGCACCATGACTTGCAATACAGCCTGCTATCTATGGCACATACGCTAGATGCTAATCTGGAGCACAGGGAGGATTCGGGCCGTGAGGGTCGGTGTTTTACAGTCTATGGGCATGGTACTGTGTTGAATATCAGTTTAAATCAGAGATCATTAATGCTGCCTGCACTTTACTCCCGGAGCTGGTGTAATCTCTGCTAGAGACACGGGACTCCCACTCCCGTTTATCTAGTAAAGTGTTCTGTTAGAATAGCTCCCGGCAGGTGTAGCTAATTTGGCTAATTCCTAATTCTGTCAGCCAGACGGCCGTATCTTCTTCTCCCAATCGTCACATCAATGCCCTTTTTTGGTTAGAGGAAATGGGGAGGAGTCAAAATCGGACAAGATGGCGGCTCCCAGAGGCGAATATGATTGTATCAAGTGTAGAGAACAGGCCCCAGCGGAGAGGCTACCTACATTTTTTATACTGTTTATGGTTTGAGCGGAATTTGGTTACATGAAGGCAAACTGTGGAAATGTTTTAAGCAGTTTTATTTGCAGTTCCACATCAGTGGCTCCAAGTATATTATGTAAACAGGAACAAAAACTAGAATTTGTAGAAAAAAGGGCTAAATAGAGCAATATAAAAGAAGACTGTAGCAAGTAGGTAGCAGCCAAAATGCCAAATCCCAGTCTTTCTCTCTTTAGGTAGAAATGTTAATTTTGCTGACCAGGTGGAAAATGCTTGCATTGCTGAGTAGGAGGTGTTAATTTGCATCCCGAGAGTGATTCATACATGCATGGACAAATATCCACCCTTGAGCTCTCCTGACGGATGAGAAAAATTAACAGCTGTAATCACAGAGGGAAGGAGCTGTCATATCAAATCACTTAAAAGCCTGATTCTCTCTAAACCCAAGTGTATCAACTCTCACGCACACACACGCACAATAAACAACTGAATGGAAAGTTGCTCAAACTACAGTTGAATTCTCCTCTTGACAAATATAAAGTGCAGCAGAGACTTTATCACATTAATAGATGATCACAAATTACATTACAGCTGTCACACACATCACACACAATAGCCATCTGGTTACACAACAGAAAAAGGATGAAGCCCCCTTACAATGAAGATTTCCAATTAACAATGCATTGAGTGTTAGCCTAAATATTCCTACTTTAATCCAGTATTTTATGAAACATAAATACAACAGTATATTTCAAAACTGTTTAATGTTACAAATACATCACTGACACACACACACACACACACACACACACACGCACACGCACACGCACACGCACACGCGCAATAAGTTTTTTTTGTTCTCTTATCTGCTATTATGGCTTGAAGACAACATAGATTGGACCTTGCCATTTCGTTAAACAAAAGAAGACAGAGGCTGTTAGAGAGCCAAAAAAAAATAAAAAATACTACAATGTTAAAATAAAAGAGCGCAGGTCTAGAAGCTACTCTCAAAAGGAACAAAGCATGTTTCACTCAACACACCACAACAAATGTAAAGCAGAGAAAGAGAGAAGACTGAGGAACAAAGGCAAACAGGAGGAAGATGAGGGATGGGGTTGAGGCGAATAGCAACCAGGCACCCTCAGGGAAGAGGAGACCATTAGGCAGATGAGGATGTTCTGAATTATTCAATATGTGTTTGTAAAACATCACAGATGGGGTATGAGTAGTTAGTGGCTGTGAATCTGTGCATGTTGCAACAGCAGCAAACAGCGTGTTTCCATGAGCTTGCTTGCGTTGGTATGTTCAAATGAAGCCATAGAGGAAGTTGTGTTTGGTTATGTCAGAGAAAAAAGTTTTTATTGAAGCATCAAGAGATGTGGGGTTTTGTATATGTGGTATATCTGGTGTGTAAACACCGGACACTGAGACACACTATGACTCTCTCCCACCCACACACACACATACACAAACACAGTGGCCCATGGCCAGAGGAGAAAGGCTTCCAAATTCTGTGTTTCCAAAGTTGTACCAGTGTTCACAGAATAGCCAGTGTTGCCTCTCCATTCATACTCTATTGACCTCCATTAACTTCAGTCCCACTGCTTCTTGGATTGTGGCCTTGACTGCATTCTCTCTATTCAGTTCAATATTGGTTTTCATGTAGGTATAACTGTTCCTACAACACAAGTTTTATACTTTCAGTGCTTAACAATCGAGTTACTACATACTATAGAGGCTACAGTTCACATTTACTGTCTATTCAAACACACCACACTCTACTCTCCGCCTTTAACAGAGCCCTATTGTAAACATTGAGAGTTCTATGTCTTTTCGTATTATCAAGCAGGTTGAGGTGCGAAAACGCTCAATCCAAAGAGAAATGCACACAGCCGTATTCAGAAACAGTTAAAGCAGCAGTCAAGACTTCTGTACGGTTGTGATGTCACAACAATACTAAAGGTAAAAGGTTTCGCTACATTGCCGTTACAGTCATTCCCCTGCCATAATGACCGCAGATAAACCAAGAGTGTAGATGGGACCCAGAAATGATAACCAATCAGAGCAGACTAGGATTTTTCGGGAGGGGTTCTTAAAGAGATAGGCGCAAAAACTGAGAATAAAGGTATATCAAGACAGAATAAGGAAAATATTTTTTGAATATTTAAGAAGTAAACATTTTTCTACTCAAAACAACAATACAAGTTGAACCTGAAATTGAGGCTAATATGGCCCCTATAATACCTGTAGTTGCACACATGTTGCATCCAACTACTACAAGGAAGCTGTGTGTGTGTGTGTGTTTGCGTGCATGTGCATTTAAATCTTGAGAACCGTCCAGTCGATCTTCACATTTGGGGAGTTTATTACTGGGGACCATGTGCTTTGTGTCGAAGGTGGTGCAATATGGACACACGACATGTTTAATCTGAATACATTTTGATTAAATGAGTAGCAGCAGCAGGGGCACAGCTTCGTGGCTCTGCAGACTGACGTGTACATGTCTTCACCAGGCTGTCTTTTGGGTTTTGACTTTGCTGTTAAAAATAAAAATAAACTCATGGAGCCATCAAATTAATTTGAAAAGAAGATTGAAGCAGTTGACGAACTGCTCGCCAGCTAGATTGTAATAATCTAAAAAAAAGCCTGGTCCCAAACAGCTAGCTGCTAGCAAACGAGGAATATGGCATGGCAGGTGTATTGCTCAGGACTCAAGGAAGCGCAGTGTCGAATGTGAAGTTGTTTGACTGAGCGGTTCTCCAGAAAGCTGCAAGCAGCAATACCAGAGGCCGAGCCAGCACACCCCAAACGGACACTGCTCTAGTGAGAATCAATACGTCAAAATATTACACCACTTCATGCAAGTAGAAATTAAGTTACATTTGACATTTCAGGACTATTTATCAAAGATAGTGATCTAAGATGAAACCGTAATGAAGCACAAATAGTTTAAGTTCTGGGAATGTCTTTCATCTTGAACTTGATCGAAGGCTTTTGACAAATTATGGTAATTGATTTTTGAAATCTCTCTCATGGGATTTTTCAAAATTAAGTAAATGATCAGTATAGCACATACTGCTTTTAAGTGCTGGTGGGGAGAAGCAAGCCAGACAAAAATAAATCTAAAACATAACCAGTAAATGGAAAAGAACACAGGACGTGGCTATTTGTCTTAATGATATCTGATTGAAGTGAAAATGGCCTTGAACAGACAACACACTGAACCCTTTTTACTCATTTAAAAGAAAGCCATGAGACAAAAGTTCTATTAGGGAACAGAAAGGTTTCTTTTTAAAAATAAATCTTCTTTTCTTGCCATCTTCCATTCATCGCATAGCTTCACACCTATCTACATTTTCTTTCAGTGCTGGTGCGTGTGCAGGCATTTTATGAAAGTGCATTTCTGAAAGCAGCATGACAAACAGCCATAAATTGGACATTGTAATTTTAAAATGGGTGGAACAGGGAAAACGCGTACCGCGGTCAGAATGTATTGGTAAAGTTTGTGTGAGGTTGTGAGTAATGCGTGTGTACCACTTATTCACACATAGAATTCCTTTTATCTTAAGCTCTAACACCCAAATAAGGAACACTATGCTCCATGGATAAACAAAACACAGACACAGCCCATCGCTTAACTACATTTAATGTGTCACGAGCGGATGTGGCAAATACATTGCACTAAGCATCGTCATTCTGACAGTCGGTACCGACTGTGAGCAAGTGGCTACATGCAGCGCCTGGAGTGTGATTGCTGTAATTTTATGGAAGAAAATGTCTCCGCTGTCTTTAACACTCAACAGGAGGCCAAAGTCTAGCCGTTGACAACAGTGGTAGTCATCAAGTAAATGACGAATAATAATTTTTGTGTTTTTTTATAGTTGAACACATCACACGGTGTTTTTATACAGGAAAGCCGTCACATTGGCGGCCAGGCAAAGGCTTCAATTTGTTTTCTTTTCCTTGTGATACCAAGCCATAATATTACTTTTTTTCCCAAAAGCCGGCTTTCTGGGATAGTCCTAAACGTGATGTGACGTGAAGCACGTGTGATGTACAAAATGTACGTCAGAAGAAGTTAGCCCTGTAACACTAGTGCTATTTTCAAAACAACAATGAAAAATACAAGAGGTTTTAAATAGGTTAAAAACTGGTTATGTGCAGTGTCTACTGTCGATATTTTGGTGTCACGGTTGAAGTAATGATGTGATCAGTTTACTGGTTTTAAAACACCTAATTGTGGTTCGCACAACAGTTCACGTCATCGACACCGCACAAACTATTTGCATGGAAATCAAGCCACCAATATGTGTACAGTCCAAGCTGGCACATTGGGGAGCTAAATAAGGCTGGCAGTTTTCCACGATCTGTCTGAATACGCGGACCAGGCCGGCAAAAAGGCAGCTTGGTGTCCAGTGTAAAAACACCTACAGACATATCATGGCAAATGATGAGCTAACAGTTGCTTATCAGATGTGTTGACACCATTTACAGAGCAACATTAGCTTTCATTTGGAGTCATGTCTCTGCCCACCGGACAATTCACTCTCTTTCAGCTCTGTTTTTGGTGCCACAACAGTAAAGTTGCTCGTTAGACAGCTTAACAATGAGGTGAGACTATAAAGCTCTGTAAAGCCGCAGGGAGCAGCAGATTCCGGTAATAAATCTCCGTAGATTCATCAGTACGAGCGACCCCTTTCACACGGTTATCAGAGCAGCAAAGAAAATTTTCCGAAATTTTATCGACTTAAGAGAATAAAATATGAATAATAATGACAATTAAAGGCACATTAATTGGCGATATGTGACCACATATTGATTATAGCTGTTTGAAGGTCAGAGTGGAAAAAACAGCCAAGGAGGCAAAACTAGATTATAAATACTGAAGCTTTTGCCAACCCAATGTCTCACAGGATGTTTTGCTTCTGTGAAGAGGAACGGGTGACTAATACATTTTAAGTTTTGGAGGTAAAACTTACTGAACTTTACCTCCAGTAGCTGAGAAGTGGTAACCCTCTCTTTTTTTCAGAATTTTACACATGCTGGAAGACAGCACATTAGCTCTGCCTCCTTCCTCTGCAGAGAGGTGAAATCCAAAGAGATGGTTTATGTCAGGAGTAGGTTCACTAAGGTCTCTGCCTTTGTCTGCCGCTCAACTGGCATCAACTGATATTTAGCCTCTCTTGTCCTAAATTCTTGGCTATGATCCCAGAAGGGGTACAGGGGGTGGAAGTGCATTTTCGGCTTGGATAAGTTGCTGCAGTTGTAGCATGCAAACTTTTGTAAAGAAATGATAGCATGTGCGTCTGTAAAGGTAGACAAAATACCTTTCAAAATCCAGCTGATTACACTTTAAGCTGCACAAAGACTTGACAAAATCAATCTCGATATCTCTCAATCTCAAAGTATTGTCAACTGCTGGGTTGGTGAAGGTCTAGAATGAAATGCTAGGCTCCACTTTTAAGTTACCATGGATTAAGAGTTGGAAAAGGTACACAGAACCATGGACAATTTGTGAAGCCACAGGTCTAGGGCACCTGCTGATGAGGACCGTGGGATTCAGTCGACACAGAACAAGCAAGTAAGTGGACCTCGAGTTGACAGCTGCTGTTTCAAAGTTCAATGATTAACTGTCAAGCTCAAACTCACAAAGGATGTTTTACTGCAGGTGTAATGTGTTAGAGTTCCTCATATTGACAGTGATTACAGGCTGCTGTGTCTCAGGAGAAAGAGCTTGTCTTCCACTAATCAGAAGGTCGGTGGTTCGATACTGAGCCCTCCTGTTGCTCCTGATGGCTGTGTGTGTGAATGTTTATTGCTCCTGTTTAGCAGGTTGGCATCCTGCATGGTAGTCTCTAATACCATTGTATGAATGTGTGTGCGTGTGTGTGAATGGGTGAATGCTCGTTGGTGTTGTAAAGCTGTTTGAGTGCAGATAGAGATAATCTACAAAACGCAGGTGAGAAATACTCTATGTACCGCTACACAAATTCTACATCTTACGATAAGATCGATAGTTCTTCAAGGCTCAAACAAATTAAGCTTAATAAAATATAATGCACAAACATGTACAAACAGAGTAGATAGAGCAGAATATGTAGATATTTAACAAATTCATTTTGGAAATGTTCCTCCCAAGACGATCCTAGACAAAAACAAGGCAGCACTTTCCATCCTTCCTCTGTGCATGACGCAAAAACAACACTCAGTGCTTGTATCCAGTAGGCTGTAAAGTTCAGTAGAGGATATGTTTGGGATAAAAGCAAAGAACAATACCTGAGTTATTTTGGACTGAACAGAG
Source organism: Echiichthys vipera (assembly GCF_963691815.1). NCBI lineage: Eukaryota > Metazoa > Chordata > Actinopteri > Perciformes > Trachinidae > Echiichthys > Echiichthys vipera. Next base: position 14,120,757 of record NC_139841.1, read on the forward strand.
GATACTATGGATGAGGCCACTGCCTTGTCTTTCTCCAGAGAACCACCCCTGTAAAGAGAAGGGGGGAGAGAGAGAGAGAGAGACAATCACGTTAACAGCAGAGGCCATACAATATTCATGGTATCTTCTGAAATGTTCAAAGTTGGACAGACATCAAGAGCTGTAAAAAAAACAGGGGAGAGGGAAAAGACAGAGAGGTGAAAGCGGAATTGTATGTGACATGTATAAAAACTAAAATATCCACCCAGAACCAAAACCAACACGTGGACAATGACAGACGCAGACTAACAGCAAAAGTGCCGAAGTCACAGGCCTCAGATTGAACTCCATGGTTCTGTCCAAAGCATTTTTATGTCTCTACCATCTAACATTTCATAATTCATCAAGAGTTTTCTGAGAAGAAATAGCAGGCGCATCGAGTTGACTGAACAGTCCAGGACAAAAAAAATGCAGAAAAGCCTGCTGTTGATTCCAGTTTCAGTCCACTGAAAAAGTTAAATACATAACTTGGGATTATAATGGTACACTGCTCTAGTTCCAGCCCTTGTAGAAAGTAAAACACATTTGTTTTAAACATGCCAGTCGCCTTCTGGGATGGTTCTGCTCATGTTGCACCTATAATAATTGAGCTCCCTGAAATGACAGATGATTAAGACGTACAACAGACAACATTCAAGAATAAGAGAAAAAAAAAAGCATTCTCGCCTTAACAAAGAGCATTTCCTGGCTCATATGCTTGTGAAGTTGGATGTTGTTGGACAAGCACATTGTTGTTGGACTTTAAAAAGCATATTGCATTTTTAAGCATGAAATTGTAGTTTATGAAATTACTTGCGAGCAAACTGTCCCTGCACAAAAAGGAGAATTTGTGTTTGACGAGCAACGCATATTTCAATGGGATGTCATCATTCACCAATGCTTTGGGGAAAACATCACGCTTTTTTAAACGTTCTGGGTTCCATAAAATCAAAGATTCCAAAACAACTTCTGTTCACTAGTTGCCGAAGATTTCCTTGAAGCAGTTACAGAAATGAACAGTTAAAAATTCATTGGTATTGATTTGCCAACCGCATAGAATGTGTCTTCAAAATCTAGCAGCTTGTTTTTGGAAACTTTGGGAGAAAATAGTGGATAAACAGAGAAAATAGCGGATAAACAGAGAAAGGAGTCTACCGTATCATTCATCCAGAAATAAATCTTTCATAACCTCTAAAAATGCCGTTGCAGCTTCTTTCATATCTCGTGTTTTTATTCATGATTCTTCCAGACTTAATTCCCTCTTTCAGACAGTGAAACGTAAAAACTGATGGGTACGATGACCAAAATTGGAAATTATGATAAAGTCTCTGGTTGGAAAACAACCGTTTTCCTTATATAAGATATGGCAGGGCTATTGTTATGCATTACATGTGGCCCACGGGGGTTTCTATTTTTGTGATCACTCAGTGTGTGTAAGTGATTTACAAAAGCTAATGCATGATAGGATCCTGAAAGACGACATCTGAAGTCTATATTAAGAGCTTTCAATAAGAATAGCTAATATTTGTTGGTGGCACTCAATATGACTGGCATGGACCAAAAAAGAGATTAGCATCAACTACTGCTAGTGAAATAGACTCCTTAGTGGATCTCTGGCGTGGCAACTCAACACTGCTGGCCTCGAAGCCTTTTTTTTTCTTTTTTTAAATTTCAAGGCTGCTCCTGACAATGTAGATGCACACGAGGAAACAGGAGACTTATCCAAACCTCTGCCGCTCCCGATGCCACAAGAACGGACTGTGAGCAGCATCTCAGGTGTAAACCTCACCGTCCATCCTCAACAAAGGCTTGGCTTTTCTCCCTCCGGCTCGATTGATCCTTGCATTTAATAAGGTGTATGCTTTCAAACTTTTCAAAAGTTCAAACCATAAACATTTTTTTCTATTCTGCTAACACGTCTACCCTCCCACCTACAGCCAGTTAGCAGAACATTATTCGAAAGATTTGTTTAAATGCTACCCCCCTCAAGAGGAACTTAACTAAAGATGAATTAAAAGCATTTTTTCTTAGTTTTATACATATTGCTTCAATGTGTGATTTGAGAGCTGCGTGAATTAACACTGATGAAAGAAATATGAAGAGCAGCATTTCTTTGTTCCTTTCCATCAACCTGTTTACTTTACAGCTTTCTTATGTTATTTTTTATGAATTGATAGCAAGCTCTACTTAAGCCCTCTACTAATCACCTCCTCTGTTCACTCTACAAAACTCAACACAACTCTACAGCAACTCTCTGCACACAGCTACTTTCTTCAAAGTACACTGCTAGATTAGGTAACAACGAGAATTAACACCTTGTGGTCCTTTTCCTCCGTCAACCAGTCAAGTTGCTTCCATGTGTGTCCAGACTTATATAATATATGTAAAAAAGATTGGAATGGATTAAACAAAAGGTATTAAGTGGTTTTCTTGGGAAAAAATGTGGATGCTTCACATCTTCAACCCGGCAGCACAGAAGATCTTAACAGTCGCCACAGTTGAGTGTTATGGTTTTGAATAATAGACGGAAACATTATGATGCTACAGTGAAGAGACCTTTGACATCTTGGATATAAAATGTCATCACAATTATTTTTATCTTGTTAGCAGGGTTCGTACACCTTTTCCAAGGTCAAGTTTAAGCACTTTCAAGGTCCATTTTTGAGCTTTTCTAGCACCTTACAGCTGTGTTAAATTACATATTTCTACGGCTGTGGATCAGTAATAGTGGGTTGTCCTCCATTCGAGAGATCGGCGGTTCGATCCCTAGCTCCCCAGGTCCGCATGTCAAAGTGTCCTTGGGCAAGACACTGAACCCCGAATTGCTTCCCGTGCTGTGTATGGGTGTGTAAAAGTGGTGTAAATGGTTACATTAGATGGTATGAAGATCCACTGCCATCTGTGTGAATGGGTGAATTTGACAAGTAGTGTGAAAGCGCCTTGAGTAGTCAGAAGACTAGAAAGGCGCTATATAAGTACAAGTCCATTTACCATTTACAAATACATAAATATTTAAAATTATTATTTCACTTTTTTATCACGATAAAAGAGATGCTAGTTATTTTTTAACATCCCTACTAGGTACCGTTTCACTTGTCATGTTTGAACACTCGACTGATTTCTTTGTTGGCGCATACAGAAGGAATGCTTTGCTCATGTTGCAATTGGCTTGCCCTACTTCAGCTCCCAAAGTACAGTGGGTAGTACATTTTGTTTGGGAACAGAGAGGCAGGGGAATTTGGGAAGAGATTTAGCTTCAAGTTAATTCTGCAGTCCATAGAGCCCTACATTTTGCCCTCTAAATATGCAATAGTTAATGTATGCAGCATTAATTGTTGAACATAACACTTTAAACAGCAGACCAACAGCCACAAGACCACAGAAGAGATTGCCATGAGTGCCTTTGTGCCTTACAACCTTGAAGCTGAAAAATGTGGACTTAAAACCATCGTATCATGAGCTCTTTAGATTTAGGTCAAATCTTTCCCATCCATACCGGATTTACAATTCCTTGGACACCTCCGACAAGTACCAAGCTTTGTTTTACACACTTCCATTTCATATTCACAGCGCAAGCATCACAGTTGAATTTGGCACATCTTTTTAAATTACACTGCTGTTTAATGATGGCAAGCTACATAAACTGATCATTCTAAAGCAGTCTCCTAAATTGTGGATGGGAAAGCAATGCAGTAAGAATCCAACACATACATTAAAAAACTGGTTGCTAAGCCCAATACCTCTTAGTTGCTGTTGCTAACTGACAAGCCATTTTATGGCTGCTTAATTTCAGACAGAGGTAGATAATAGAATTTTAATTTCGAGTCGATGTCTATAGATTTGGACAGTTGGAAGGACAAGTGTTTTTTTTATTTAGCTGTAGTGACTTAGCTTATTAAGCTAAAGTTAGCTCTATGAGATGGTTTAAAATAACTGACTTAGTTTTTCCAGTTCACTCCCTTTAAAATAGAAAACTAATTTTAAACTATGACGGCTACATACTTAAAATCATGTTAAGAGACTGAGGCTAATTCTAGCAGTGTGTTAGACTGTGGCTGCTTAGCTTATACCTAGACAGGTTTGATTCATGCTTTATTTTTCAAATTTTCAAAGTCTGTTTTACTTGCAATGATTTTAGGCCTTTTGTGTTTGATGAACGCAACGCTATCTTAGGTACAAAACAGACTTAACGGAATATTCATAGAATCTGGGGTTACAGTATGAAATGTCATTTTAATTTCCAAAACAGCGTGGCTGAGGTCTATTTCGGGAGGCTATCGGCTGACATCGTGTCACTGTGTGTCGAAGAGGAGGTCATTTGATCTCGAGCAATTATATTGTGACTTTTGCCAGTGGGTGAATGAGGAGCTCAGGGCCGCTGGTGGCATAATGGGACTTGGAGGCCGGGCCAGAGTGCGCCGATACAGCACCGGTTCAAAGTCCGCCTCATCTGTCCCTCGTCCTCTTCCTTGGTGTGTGTGTGTGTGTGTGTGTGTGTGTGTGTGTGTGTGTGTGTGTGTGTGTGTGTGTGTGTGTGTGTGTGTGTGTGTGTGTGTGTGTGTGTGTGTGTGTGTGTGTGTGTTGGATGTGTGTAAATGGATCTGTCAGTCCCCTGCTCCCATACCATGCTCAACTCTTGGCCCAACTCAGCTCTTTTTGGCGGACCAATCGAAGCAAAGTATTTGATTTAAATCAATCTTATTACTGCCCACCACTCAAATATTATGTTTCACTGGACACTTCGACACAGTACAAACGCTAAAAACGCTCCAGCTTATGTTTCACGGGGACATTAACAACAAAAGGCGTGTAAATTCTATCAATCTTCTCAGATGTCGACTTTAAGTTCTCTCGTCAACCTTTTGTTTCTTTTGTGAAGAGACTTTTGGTTATACCTGTGAAATAAATCTAAGTGCTCATCTGATTGATTGACAGGTTCGTAGAGGGTTACCTGGAGTGGGTCAGGCTGGAAGTGGGGCTAGCTGATGGGGACAAAACTCTGCTGGGTGAGGAATATGGGGATAGAGAGGAACCCACAATTTGCATCTGTCCTGAGGATGACAAAGAGCTCTTCCTTTTTTCAGGAGGGGAGCTGGGAGACAAAAGTAAAAAGGGAAGAGAACTAAACCATTTCAGATTCAGGCAGTAACACCACACAATACACAATATATCAAGGGCATGGAATGCTGTGTGAACAGTGCGTATGTATTCAGCAGAACCCTACTTTAAATTCATGCAAGTACAAGCTGCCCATTGCAGTTTCCATCAGTGGTCATTTGGGGATTAAATGTCTGTCTTGTAGGTATGTTGGCTAAATCTACTCTAGACGCAATCTAAAACATTGCTCCATGTTTAGTAACCATACACACGCTATACTATCCAGACTGTTTCCTTATTGTCGGAAGGTTAGTGCACCCCTATGCCTTGACAGGTGTAATAATTGATGTTTTCAGTGATAAAATAAACAGCTGTATGTGGAGACTGATGTTTCTTCATTTCACCACAGACTGATGACACCTGCTGTTAGATTTACCTGGATCTTGAAAGCCCCCTAGGCATGCTGGAGCTGCTGCTGGGATGATAGCGCTCCCGCTCCCGCTCTTCACGTCTCTTCTCTGATGAGGGGCCCCTCCTGTCCCTTCTCCCCGGGGAGTGTGAGCGGGATCTGGCCAGACAGGTGGACAAAGACATTGTAAGATGGTGAGATGGCATTAAATTACAAACAAGACGGAGCTTGGTAGATGAGGTGATGCATTTGAAATGAAGGAAAAGAAAAGACGATGGTGAAAAGAGACTGATAACACAATGACAGAAGTAATGTGCAAGAGGAAGAAATTAATGTTTTTTAAAGGAACTTGAAGCCAAGAGTAGCCAAGGTTTTAAGTGAATTTATTAGACTACTGGATGACGTGAATATGTCAAAACTCACATTTAGGCAGTTAAATACAGTCTTATACAATGGAACTAGGCCACAAGACAAAAACATCTGAATTCTGCGAATTACTTTAACACACATTATATCACATGGACTAAATATGGAAATACTGTTTTTCTAAACTAGTCTGAAAAGAAAACAGCATTAAATATTTATGGATAGTGATGAATTCCCTTCGCAGATTTCTTTGCATAAAGGGCAGGACTAGATTAACTTTCTCCACTGGCTAGTTGGGGGGGTTAGAGAATGAACTGATCCCCCTAAAAACAAAGCCAAGAACGGACAGCCAGGTTAATGTCAGCCTGTCCTGCGGTGTCTAAACAAAGCTGTCGGGTCAATATTGGCCTCTGGCAGATAAACAAAGCAGCCCAACTCTATCTATGACCACTTCATCTCAACCCTCAACTTTTGAGTTCATTCTTTCTTCAAATGTTTTTTTCATACATTCTTTTATTCATCCGTATCTCTGCTTTTGTCCTCTTTTAACCCATCGTTTCTTTCATTAATTCATTTCACATTTACCCTTTTTCATCCTCTTAAGTATGAAAAGAGAAATACATAACAGGAAATGGAAAGAATGCATTATTTTCCATTCAAGTTTACAAGGGTGCACTAAAGGTTCAACTGAAGTGGAATATAAAACATGGGGTGATTAATCATTATGTCCTCAGCCTGACACATTAAATGTCTCATACCTTGAACAGCGGATATACAAATCACAGCTACTCCAACTAGGTAAGTAACTATCTATCCAGGGAAAGTGCTTTTTTTTTACTTTGTTTTCTTGACTCATCCCTGTGACTTGCAATGCATACACCATGAGAATATGCAGTGCATGTGTTGGTTTTTGCCCACTTATGGCACACTCACACTGTCCATCTGTACCACGCCCAAGCACGCTTCACGGCTAAAGTCTAGTTCATTTGACCAGTGTGAGACAAGTACCCTAAAGCATGGGGCACGGTACGGATGGACAGTGCGAGTGCGCCCTCAGTCAGTTCCTACCAAGGTGCTGTGTCTGTATTGAGGCCCATGCAGATGTGGACTGGACAGTTGCACTGAGCACTGTCAGGACAAAATACTAATTTATCTTGCTGAATCGAACAAGTTCACACGAAATATTCTTAGTGAGAAAATAGGTTTGTGTAATCCAATCATAGCACCTTGAATCAAAATCAAATTGAATTGTTGGATACTTAATATGCAGTCACGGGTGCTTATCTATAAGGCCATTCTGGGTAAAATTCCTCTTTATTTATCTTATCTTTTAATTTGGAAACCATGGAGGTTGCGATCCCTGCTCAATGAATATTCTGCAACTGGTTGTTCCAAATGTATGAAAGGAGTTGCTTGGAACAATCTTCATACTGTACTACATCTTCAAAACCTTGTACCCTTGACTGATTTTAAAGATCTGGTGAACACTCTGGAATCCAGGCTCTCTGTATGCAAGTGTTTTAAATAAGTAATATTTATCTGGCTAACCATTTGTTGTCTGATTTTTATACTGTAACTGTATTGCTGCTGTCTTGGCCAGGTCTCCCTTGTAAAAGAGATCAGTGATCTCAATGGGACTAACATAAAAAAGAAATAAAAGAGAGAGATCCGCAGCCCTGACACTGACGGTTTTGAATGAGAACACAGTCTTACCGGGATCTGCCACCTCTCCTATAGGAACTAGGAAGGGAGTGTTTGGTCTTCGACCTCGATCTTGATCTTGATCTTGACCTCTTCTTGTGTTTTTTCTTCTTTTTGTCTTTCTCCTTCCCTTTGTTCCTGTTCCTGTCTCTGTCTCTGTCTCTGTCTCTATCCCTATCCCTATCTCTATTTCGGTCTCTTTGACGGTCTCGGTCCCTTTCTCGGTCTCTGTCTTTATCTCGATCTCTCTCTCTGTCTCGGTCTCTTGCTGCTCCTCTGGAAGTAGTGTGGGAGGATGAGGAGGACGGGGCCTCCCTACTGCGATAGGATCCTTTGTTCTCCACGGTGGGTCTTTGATCCTGAAGATAAGCTGGTGGTGCAGAGGACATTTGAAGAGGCGCAGGGTCAGATAGGACAGACAGGGCTTCTTGCATCTATAAATACATATAGGAAGAATAGGACAAAGAGCAAAAATATCAAGGAAGGCATTGTTTTGATAGACACAATAGACAATTCAATGTTCTAACTGTAAACGGACAATAACAATTTTGACAGGTTAATACTTTCAGCTAAACCGCAGAAAGTACGTCTGAGCCTCCTGGATAGGTTAGCAGGGACTTATCTACTTGCTGGTTAACGAATGATGATCAGTTAACTAGAGATGGCTTTTGGTCTGAAAAAAATATTTATAAATTAGCATCCCAGACATGTTTGGATGCTGGACCCTGTCTTTTTAATTGGATAAAAACACAACAATGTATTGATTATATTAAACGATCAGTCTGCCTCTTTGACAATAGGGACACTGAATGACTTCCCAAATGCTTGATCTCTCTGTACATCTGCGTAAAATCAATATGGAGGCCCGCCCACTTCCTGGGAAGCAGGTGCACAAGGTTGGCTTTGTATATATTACCGATTATTTATGCAATAGCCCCATGTCAATCGCTGTCAATGTTACAGGGTGATACAACTCAGATGGTAATGGAAAGACTAGAAAAAAATAACATTACTTTCACTTGATATGACTGACAGGTTAACCAGCTTCAGCGGAGAAGCTGAGGAATACTTTCTCTCTGTTCTCTTGTAGAGAACATAACACTGTACTCTTTTCTTATGTCATTATACAGTTTTTAATTAATTTGGGTGTTCCCCAGCTATTCCTGTATGTGTAAAAGTAAATATTTATTGTCACATTCACATACTTTGTTTAGAAACATTCAACATGATAAAAAAAAAAAAAAATTCTTATCTGTGCTTAATTTATGGTATATAAACAGGCTGGCTCAGGCTACGTTAGAGTCCCTTACTCTCTTGGGAAATTATTACTTATATTCTTACCTGAAAAAAAGCCTTACTCAGCTGATTAAAAAGTGTGGGCTACACAACAGAGTGCAGCCCTCTGGCTGCACGTCGAGATACAACTGTCAGCTGCAAAGTGCCTCTAATTACTCCAATGTGGGTCCGTCTGCTAATATTAGATTGGGCTGCTGCTGTATTCACACTGAAAGGACAGTTTAAGGCCATCAGTGGATTAACCATGACACTAAATCTTCCAAGGTCAGATTTTATCTTCCAGGGTTAGGTCTTAGAGCACTGCTGGGGTCATCCATATTACATATGTATGCATCAGTTGTACTGGAAGACATCAAATGGCATACTTTAAATGCTAACATTAACATGAATTATGTGAATATCCGAGTGATAAGTGATGAACATGGAAGACAGAAATGGAAATGAATGAGCTGTGACTTTAATCTCTGCAATTCAATCACCCCACTTCTTACCCATCTGCTAAAATTGGAAATGGGTGGAGCATAAAAAGAGAGACAGGAGGGACAGAAAGAAGTACAGAGTGAAAGGATGATGATGAAAGAAGATGAAAGCAGGAGGCAAATGAGGTAAAGAAGTACAGACAGGAAACAAAGAGAAAGTGCTTACGACAAAAGACAATCAATACGTATCTTAGTAGAGAAGAAGAATATTTATTACACCTTTCTGTTTGCACACTATCTGGTGTCTGGGCTAAGGGAGAGATAATGAAATGATAGGAAGCGAGGTTTGGTTTAAAATTAGGGCTGACATGGGAAGCTTATCCCAATGCCAGGATGAGAAAATGTCTGCCCTCTCACACCTGCTCTGGCAAGATACGGAAGTTTGGACAGTCCAAGGAGTAACAATAAAAAAAGTTGCAGTCCTGGGTTAAGAGCAGGAGAGAGAGAGAGAACACACAGGAGTAACATTCTCTCAATATAGAGGAAAATAATAATACATAAAAAATATATAATTAGGAGTGGGTATTGTTTTACTTACGATAGTAAGTAAACTAGTACTAAGTACTTATACCAATACCCTTTAAGTAATACCGATACTAATAGAATATTTTAATTGAAAGTAGCCTCTCAGCATGCTTAAAAATACACCCAGCTTGACTTTGCAACACCACGGACTTCAAAGAACGCCTGTATGTTGGCTAAGGACAAAAACATACAAAAAGTAAATTTATTCTAGATCTGGGTACAAAAAGGATCTAATGCAGGTATCGTTTGACTGGAGAAGTTTCTACTTCGTAGTGGGTTATTTTGTGGTAGTGCCAATACCCAGCCCTATATTTAATACAACAATATATATGAAGAAAATAACGGCAACCTTACTGGGTTGGACTACATTTCTGTATCATACTCAAGGCACAGGTCTAAATTCAATACCAGATTAACATAAAAAAAGGCATTTAATTAACTAGGAAAAACTGTGAATTTGACAATTTTACATTTAGGAGATTCTTCTCATGTTAAATTAGTCTAACAAACAACAAAAAGCTCATACAGTCACAATAACAATCAGACCAGCACTCCCTATATTTTTGGATTACATACAGCATATGATCAGGTAGGAATCGAGGACTTAACTTTACTCTTTTTCATTCTATGCCTGTGCACTGTCTGACATTATAAAATAAGCTAGGCAGCGGAAACTCTCTAATTAATAAGGAAATTGATGAGACAATGTAAAGGAGATTCACAGTGAGAAGCGGGCTAGCCTCCCTTATACTCAAAATGGTCATTAATTAAGGCTTTAATTGCAAATTACATCTGAAAATCCATCACTTATTGCAGCCGGTGAGAGCTGAGAACACCCTTATTCCTTCATATTATTATTCTCCAATTAACTGTTGTTCTCAACGGTGCCACCACTCCCCTGTTGAGCACTGGGGCTCTTTCTGTGTCTGTCCTGTAATGTCTGAGTGATCACTTAAATATTTATGTAAAAGTCACCTATGCCTGACTGACAAATAATCATTGCTTTGATAGAAAGATGATGAAGCCAGCAAAGTCCATGACTGAAAAAGGTTTGAAAGAGTGCTCCATTGATTTACAATGGACAGCTCAAATAACCATTATCAGAATCAATGCAGTCAGAGTTTTTTCAACTTTGGGTTGAGCCGTACGTGCGTGTGCACGAGAGCCGAAACATCCACGCTCGTCAAGTAATACGTACATGAAGTGCCCAGCCACTGAATACTGAACTAACGTTATGTGCACAAAATGAGTCCAAACTAATCCAAACGGATTATTTCAGAAAATTAGATCTGTGACTCACGTTTATGATACTTTCACGTTTTGTTCAGTCAATATTAACATTTGAATACCTTTTTATATTATATTTGAATTATGAATTATATCTTCTTATTAAAAAAGCAGCGCGACAATGTCATTTTGCGGCCCGGAGCTAAAAACAAACGCACCCCTTCTGCTGCGGTCGAGTTGAACCGAGTTGAAAACATCGCCACTGAGCTTCCATAGATATCGATTTTCAATCAAGATTCCAGAAGAGGCGGCTGCCTCCAAATTTATAATGCAGAAAAAACCCTGAATGCAGTAGAGGTTTTTTTTAATTTTTTATTCTATGCATTCTTGATTCTGATGCCTTCATTACCCGTACTTCAAGAGCTCCAGGTATGCTGTGCTTGTGGGTAATGTAACCTGGAACCTCAAGCAGACATGAGGAGACATCTACAGAGGTCTGGTGAGCACGTTGACACTTACTCCAGTGAGATCATTTGAGGCAATTTATAAGATTTTGCTCGGCTCCCTTTGGCTTTATACAACTTTTTTGCACTCCCCAAGACATGTAAACAGTGTAAAATCAGTGGAAATCCCCTTTAAGACTGTGCCACACTGACACCATATTGGTCACGCTTCACGATAAGACAAAATGTACAAAGACATAGCAAAGTTATAGAATCACATCACTGAAAGAGTCATTTACAAAAGGCAAAGAAGGCCAGGCCTGTGAAGCTTATTCACCAGGTTCTGTTTACTCATGACAGCTTACTCTACTGTAGCTTCTACAGTGCTGTCATATAAACAACATAAAGAGCACTATGGGGAACATGGTGAGCTTACATCAACAGATCCGAGTCAGCGCATTCTGCCAACTCTACAAAGACATGGCATTTGCATTCACATTGGTCCTCAAACCTACAGTATCTAAAGCCCCAACATGCATGTACTATTGCACCATCCTGTTTTCTAGCCTTCTAAAAATACAGCATGGACTTACAAAATGTTCTTGCGAGATCAAGAGTGTTTTACTGCAACTCTCACTGGCATCCTGACTTAACTGCCAGCGAACGCTACTCAAAAGCTGTTTTGATCTCCCTTCACTTGCTCTAAATTTAGGTAACATTTGTTCTTCAAAGTGCTTATCGTCATCAAATCATTACACATGCTTACACTGTGCTTTTTATCTAATTTTTAGCATTGATTCTGTACCCATTCATGCCCCTTCTGATAGAACCCAATTCAATTGCGCTTAAACCTTTTAATGTCATCGTCAATGTTACTGTCTGCTTCATCGTTTCACCCCAGGACAGAATGCAATGTAGTGAGGCAACACATTTGATTTTGCAGCCATTCCTCAGAGGTCCTCCCATAATGCCATGGATCCAAAAAAATGCACGATAAAACAAAGTGCTCTGAGCATGTGCTGACTTGATAATTTTACATTATGATTTCCATTGCCAAGGTTATCTTGATAATTACTGGAATGGATTATTTAGATAACTATAATTCCTCCATTGATAAATATTTATTTATTTACCACAAGTTACTGTTATACAACAGTCAATACAATGCAACAGTAAGGTGTTAAAAAAACGTATATGAACACAAATTTATTTTCATAGCTTCAAAAAAAAAAAAACAATCAAAAACTTGTACGCATCAAGGAAAAGATACTAGGCCTCATATTATGTTGTGATAGATTCTTTCGGCATACAAATCCCACCTGCTTTTAGCAATGACTGATTGCAATTGCTGTAACAGACAGGTCCTAAAGTCTTAGCTGAGCAACAGCACAGATTCAGCTCAATAACATTGTGTGATATACGTTATCTGCTGCATATAGTTGACCTTTGAATGTGTGTCGTTTCCCAGCATTCACGTATGTGTGACTATAGTACCTTATATTCCCTGAGCAAACAGACATTGATTTCTTAATCTATCATTGCATGGTAACATAAACTGAAAACTGCTATCAATACAGCCACACACAGACAGGTTCTAACAGCTGTAGGAGCCTGCGACTTCATTTGCAGATAATCAATAATGTACCATCATAGAAAAGGAAACACGGTAAGCCATCTGCTATCAAGATGTTGTTGTTGTTGTTATAGTATAAGGTTACTGAACCAGCTGCAGTAAATGTCATTTTCTATATACTGAAGATTTATAATGACCAGAGATTTGACTGCAATTGAAAAACACTAACCTCAGGTAACAAGGATATTATGCTTATTTATCCACGATGACGACTTAGAAGGTGTGAATGTTACATCTTACCAAAAATAGCCTAACTTTCACCCAGATTGTTTATATTGTTTATATTAAGGAGTGTAGAGCAAAATGCTGTGATTGTAGCAGAAAAATCTATAAGTTTGTGTCGAAATTAAACAGCACAGAGTGGCAGGTAATGTTAAATGGCTGACAGGACTGTGTAGTCTGAATGCATGCCAGTTCAAAATATTTGTTTGTACCAGCAGGGTGTTAAACATACAGCCCACATTCTTCACATATGTAAATGGAAAGCCAGTGTGCTCTGTGTGTTGACTGCTCCTTTTAGTGCTCTAGGAAAGAAAAATACAAGAAGTTGCTATAACAACTGAGTACAGAAAAGGTAAATAAATTGTTGGCAGGTCTGAGGAAACAGCAGTCTCTTTTGAGTCGTAGCTGACAGACTAGCAACGCAGCTGTGAAAGCTAGCTATTGCAAATAATATAACATTAGCATCAAAGCCATTAGAGTTTATGAAGACATGCATGCTGAAGGCTGCAGAAATCGTGTGCGCAGACTTTGGCTTTGGCCAACATCAGCCTGATGAGAAACTGTGGCAGATAGGTTTTACTGATTCGGGTCGGTCACATAAGATAAAATTAGGCTGTATGTGGTTCGCGAACGGTTTGTTTCTGCATGTGATGTTGCTGTTGTTTTATTATTATTTCCCTGATTTTATTAGACTGAAACTGAGCAAATAAAACGCTATACTGAAAGCAAATTCCATTGACATAGTCTTGAGGTCATCAATAATATTTTAACTGGTTAACTGATTGTATTGTTAAAGGTTAAATGGTTATTCGGTCACATCTTTAATACTGATCAATCTTTAAAAACCATTCACCTACCTCAAGATGTGCAGTTGAATCTAGCTGAGCTCTTTTGGCCTCAGGCTCCCCAGCAAAGGGGCCGCGGAGGGTCTGTAGAAAGAGCGCTGCCTTCCTCTTCCTCTCCGCCTGTAGCTGTTTCTCCTTGGACTCCTTAGATGCCTGGGCCAGCTTCTCCCTGGCTGCGGCCGCTAGACGGTCCTCCAGTTTCTGCTTGGCTAAGGACAGGGAGATGAGAGGGTAAAAACAGGAGCGAGATGATTGCACCAAGATGAATTGGTGAAATTGTCATGCAATTGTCATTGCAGGGTTACAGTGCTAGGAAGAAGAAGAAAATGATTGAAAAGACAGAGAGACAGAGGGGAAGAATGGTTCTACTCTTCTTTGCTTTTTGCTCAGCCAGCTTTTTCCTGACCACAAGTAAATGGCCTTTTGAAGGCAAAGAACTAAGACGGAGAGAGGAGAGGGGGAAGAGACACAAATAGAGACATAGAGAGTGAAACACGCGATATAAGAAACACAAAATATATCAGAGACAGAGGGTACGAAAAGCGAAAGAGACAAGAAGGAGAGGATGTTGAGAGTAACTTTCCATTCTTAATGTCACATCTAATTAAGGTGATGTATAATCTGCATTTTTCTAAATCTCCAACTGCTGTGGATTGACAAAGTTGTGCTCTAAAAGACAGTGACGTATAAAGCAAATGCAGAAAACAAGTTGTTTAAGTTATGCAACCTTTGGGGCTACTGTTATTTCTTCAGGGTTAAAAATAGGATAGCTGCCGAGGCAAATCACATTTGAGTATAGTGTGAACAATAGCCAAGTGGAGCAGAAATCATCTGTACCCCAGACAGTGACACAACACACAGTCCTGGCCAGCATACTACTACTATTACTACTACTTGACACAATTTATCATGAAGGACAGTCTTGCTTAACACTTTTGACTAGTATTGTCCCGTAAATTCTATATAATTTTATATAAAAAGTGCCAAATAGATTTCACAATTAACTGATAAGAGAAAACAATACAAAAATGAATTTACAGCTATTTTGAAAACTGATTGATCAGTTAAGTCATTTGTAAAAGCAAAATGTCAAACCGTTTCAGCTTCTGTTAGAAATAGCTTATTTTCTCAGTATAATGTTGTAATGTATAAACTGATCAAGAAAGTAACTGACCAATTCATCTAAAACGAATCATTAGTTAAACCTGTAGTAACAATTATTTTTGGATATGTGGGGGCAGCAAAAACAAGTTGTGAACATAATATTGACATATCATCACCACCATCAATAGTCATTCTCCTTTTAGCGCTATATTTGGTCTCAACCAACTCTTACGGTAATTATCAGTCTCTTAATTTGCTAAATACTCCACTATGTTCACCAGCGAGTAGCTTGTTGTGTCTGTTTGCTGTTTGGTGATAAGTGGGTTCTGTACAATCATTTTTAAAACAATACTATACTGCAAGTAGGGATTTGATGACTTTCTCCATCCTGATACAAATATGTGGGTTTACTGATTCACTACCAGCGTTTAATTGATAAGCCGTGTTTATTCATCATTCAAACTTATATTAAGGTCATTTTTTATTAGATCATTCTCATATACCTGTATGTTAGACGACACCATGCTTCACTTAAATATTGTTTTCCTAACAAGTAAATACATGAAACATAGATAAATCTACTGAATTGATATTATCATACAAATAAAAAAAAAAGAATAATTGAACAGATCAGCCAAATTATCAGTGACCTGTATTTGAGTCAGTATCTTCCTGACATCTGATATCAGTACTAATTTTCTGTAGGTTCATCACTGTGAGTGACCTCATTTCATATATTAACATTATCTTCACATTGCCAATTGATACATTGTAGTATCCAATGATAGTGTCTGTGAGCCTCTCAATTAATGGATTACAGTGTATCTAAAATCATCCCGAAGAGAATCTCCAAATTGATCTCAGATGTACTGGCATTTTAAGTCTTCTACCACCACTACGAAACATCTAGCGGGAAATGTTTGCAGCAATCTAAACGATTCATGTACTTATCACTGGAAAATGCATTTAGTGTGTGTGGCTGTTTCCCATCAATACAGATTAGCGTTCTGCTGTCTACCACTGATTCTCTTGCTATCTGATCAAGTTAGGCCTGCTGACTGACACCTACTTTGCCACACAGCAAAGGCAATTCAGTCAGCTATTTATAAGGCTTTTCAAGACTCTTTTTCTGACCGTCTGTCAGCTCAGAGGGAGAACATTACACTGAGATTGTTCCACTGAACCTAAACGGGACCTGTCAGTCCCTTTGATGCTGAAAAGTAGCAGATTTTCCCCAACTGTCAATCTGTCTGTCTTTCCAGGTTCTATTTTGAAGATATCCTTCTGAACTAAGGGTGATTCCTACACTTTTGCTCTGTCCCTGGAGATCTCAGGAAATGCTAAAATCAACTCAGGCCCCCAGGAAGTGTGCCAGGCTTCGAAACCAATTTGACGTAGTTGCCAGATGGTGGAAATGCAACTAGTCCATCAAGTGATGCCCTCTGGCTCAAAAATATTTTTCCCGTTGACTTACATGGCCAAAGAGACATCTGTAATACATGTTTTGAAGTATCACAACCCCTCTGAAATACTGGAGTGCTAAACCGGAAGTAGCTGGGGCGTTATTGGCCCAACAGTGGGGAAGCAGTTCCGATCATCTGGGTGTTTTAGGGCACACTCACACTGTCCTTCCGCACCGCGCCCCGGGCTTTAGGGTACTTGCCCCCTCCTCCATCTCCCCCCGCTGGCCAGCTCATTTGTACTCACACTGCCTGGGCCTCGGCGAATGCTTCTTGCCTGTCCATACTCATCATGCCGTAACACATCACACGCATTGATTGGCGTCATCACGATGCGTGGCTTTGTTTACAAATCTTTCCATAGACCTCAGAGTTTTGTGCGTCTTGTCCGACTGTTTTTAAATATTTTCATCCGCCCAAATCTGCAGTAAACACTCCACCTTTGCATCACACCAACGTGAACCTTTCGCCGCCATTATTGTTGTTGTTAAATGTCCGTACATGGTGCGTCTTTTTTTTTCTATTTCCGAACAGGCGCACATAAAATGACGTGAGAGCCGCCGTAGGCATCGAGCTTGTGCTCGTACACATGCGCACGCTCGTGCTCGTACATGTGCAAACACGCTCTACAAAAGCCCACCTCTCTCAAACGGGCTGTGGACGGCCAACTGGCCGCAGCTAGACGAGGAGCGGTTGCACTCACACTGGTCTGTAAATAGTTCTCTTTATACATCCATGCTGTAAAGACCTATACTGTCATCAGGGCATTTGGCTGAACAACTCACTAGATGATTGCCGCCTCAATGGTGTCTCTGCAAGGCAACCTCATACAGCAGACAGAAAAAATAGGTTTTCAGGGTGTTTGAGTAATTAAGTATGTAATCAAGTCATTAGTATTGATCAACTCAGACGGATATATGATGGATATTTTGCTAGATGACGATACAAATCATACTTTACACAACGTTGATGTAGAAGGCGTATGCGGCTGGTTAACAAGTAAGGTCAAATGGATTATTGACTGAACTGTAATTGCCTCGGAATCTGCTGGTTGTCAGCTTAATTTCAGAAAATGTCTTTTTGGAATATCATTTTATATTTCAGCCGCTGTGTGCTCATTCAAAACGGCATGCAGATGAAGGTGAAGCTATCCAATTTGAAGCTAAAAAGGTGCAAATGCATAATTTGGAGGGTGTAGAAGTATAACAAGATGCAATGAATCAACTTCAAGTAGAATAGCTTCCAGTAAAGAAGCCTATTACTTTTGAAATTAACAGCCAGTGATACATTAGAATATATTAATATTTCAGAGATGTGACTCTAACCTTGAAAATAGAATTGGCAACATGCATGAGGCAAAAGTATTTCTCTCCCTTATAAAGAAGCCAAAGTGGTCTGGTGTGTGTGTGTTTGACTATCAGCAGTATGTGGAAAAAAAACTACTGGTCCAATGTTAATGAAACTGTGTGGAAAGTTGTAGCCTGATCCAAGAGAGAACCCAGAACGTTTTGGAGCAGATCCAAATCAGGGAGTGGATACACAAATTATTTTCCACTTTCGTTTCTATTGCAAGATAGGGCATTTGGCCTTAGCAGAGGGTCTGCCCTTCTAGTATTGCAATATTATAGGTCCTATAAAAGTCCTGATCAGCGCAAGAAGAGTGTAAACCTCTTGCAAGACCAAGAATGCTTTTCATGAGTGTATGCATTCTGACATAGGCGAATATGTCAAGTATTTCTGAGTGCAAAGTCAGTGATGCATTACTTTAGTAAAAGACTGCAGAGTCAGTGTGTAATATTCTACGACCATGACTGATGCATTACTTTAGTAAAAGACTGAGGAGAGTCAGTGTGTAATATTCCATGACCATGACTGAATAAAAGAGAGAGACAAAAATAGAGAGAATACATCTCCATTAGGCCTTTGGAGATATTTCGACTGTTGTTTGCTGCACCACACTGCTCGCGTCCTATTGCAGGGATAACACTGTTGAGAGAATTTATAATTCAGACTCAATGGATTTATTCATCTCCACGCTTTTGTTTTTCATCAATTCTGACCCTCCAAAAAAAGTCAAAGGATGCCAGTGGGTGTGATGGAAATGTCTTGTAAGCATCTGTACTTATATGCTGACGCTGAGACAATGGATTCAATGCTAGCACACCCACATTAAATAGCCACGCAGCTGAGGGGGAAAAAGACCTCTGTAACAACCAACATCAGATGCTTTATCAACATTCTGTCTGTCACACAGGCAGAAAGAGGTTGACGATTGTCTGAATGCACAAAGTGATAAATAGAAACGGGGAAATAAGAGTCTAAACGTTGTCAGATTAATATTTTGTGTCTGTCCTTCCCTTACATAAAAGTTTTTTTGTGTACTAGTTTTGCTTCATAACTGGGTATAAAAACGTACAAAATAAGTGATCATTTTATTTTACAAACGTGTTTTTAAACAGTTTAAATAATGTTACCTTGTTTTGCCTCCAACTCCTCCAAACTGAGAGAGGGTCTCTTCTCTTCTGGTGTACTGACTGGAGCAAGCTCCTTGTCAACCATCTCAGCTCCACCTAACACGGCAGCCAGCCCCTGCTCCTCCAGCAACTTCAGGCACAAAAGTTATGATCATTTATTGTTAATTTCAAGGTTCTGAAAATGCACTTACAAGGATGAGTTTTCTATCCACACTTAATCAACCCTTGAGCTACGTGCATTGAATAGACTGGAATGAACTAGACCTTGTCCTCGTCGGAGTCATCGTCCAAACGCACCCTGTTCTTCTCCAGCGGCAGCATGTCATTTTCCTTTGCCTTGATGGCAAAACAGATGGGGGCAAAAGAGGCTGCGATGGCATAGAGAGACATGAGGAGAAATGTGATTTGGAGAACAAAAAGGAGTCGGAAGAGTCCATGTTCATAACAGGTAGACAAGTGCATCCTGACCTTCTTTTGTTTGACAAAGTCAGAGTAAAATGAGAAATAGATTGACTAAAGTAATTAGGCTGCTTCTTGACAATGACAAGTGCATACAAGTTCAGGAAATCTAAGTAAGGAGAGGCTAGAAAAGATATTAAGAGAGGGATGGACAGAGGGAGAACAAAGAGATGTAAAAATAGGAAGGAAAAGAAGCGGAGAAGTGGAATCAAAGGAAACGTAAGTGAAAAGGAATACAATCTAGACAGAGAAACGGTCAGAAAGACGGACAAACACATTGGATTCTATTTTGTAATTAAATGTGTCTGCTATCGTAGAGATGAAAGACTAGACAGTGTGCCTTATCCCCTAAAGAAATAACCTTAATCTAAGTGTGAACTTCATTGTGGCAGGCTGGATACTTTACTTGTGTGATTATTAGTTTTCCCTGGCCTGCTCCGTGACATGTCGCCTGTGAGAATGTGTGCTTTGATTAGCATATACGTGCATGTTTATGGGTCCTGCCGGTGTTGTGGCAAGAGGACTCTTTCATCTTTGCATAGACATTTCCAGTTTGATATCACCAAATGAAATTGCTAGCATAAATACCAACAGACTCACAGGCAGCTGTGTGTAAACACAAATATATGACACATACGCACGCTCACAGTAAATATGTGCATGTGTACTCACATATACACATATTTACCCAAAGGCTTTGCATCTCTTTTACTGAACTAATGAACTAAACGAGAGGAAGGGAAAGTTGTTCTATGTTTTGTTTTAGTTTTTTTCATTAATGTGTTAATGTCCTACCTTTTGTCAGCTTGTCCTGGACTGATGTGTCTGATTGAAGCTTATCAGCGTCGTCATCATCTACTCTCTCACTCTGAATGAAGGACAGAGAGAGAGAAAGTTTTACAGTGCATATGTTTGTCTATCTGAATCAGTCTCACTGTATATAAACCAAGGCCATGCAATTTCTTAACCCTGTATGTGATTGAATTTTTCTAAAGTGTTTCATTATAGGTAAACCAGTAGGATTGAGACAGATGGTGCTGAAAATGAGATTCCATGAAACCCGCTGTCCTTCCTCTTAACATCATGTACTTCCACGAAGGGTTCGGAGTACAGGAGTAATATGTGCAATAAGTTGGTGTTTTTTGAAAAGTTCTCTAAAGAAACATCCAGGGGAGCTGGTTGATCTCACTGTCATTTTGTTTGTCTAAAAGAAAAATGGTGTGAATGCTGCTTTGTTACATAACATCGCAGGTGAATGGATATGAAATGTTAGGATGATTCACTCTGAATCAGTTTCCAATTAAACTAAAAGACGTCCATGTAAATATTGTAATTGCTCATCTGCCAAGTTCTATGCACGGTTACGGTTTGAATCCATGAAGTTGTCTCCCCACTGTGCTAGAGAAAATGTGGCAGTAGAGAAAAACCAATAGCAACTGTGGAGAACGGGAGATATGGCTGTGGCCTAATGGATATCTTTCAGCACTTTTAAACTTCTACAATTGAAGGATGTGGAGGAGTTGAGCAGAACAGAAATGGTATGTAGACCAATAACAGAAAAGTCTTTAGAGACGAGTCAATCTTCTAAGGTGAAAAATTACATTTTACACTCAACTACTGTCAGTGCACAGTTATGGGTATTCAGAAAAAAGCAGACTATAGGAATGATTAACTAACTGTACAGAAGACTGAAAAACACACCATTGACTGGATTGCCATTGGCCTTCAAATTTAATTTTAACAGGGGGAAAAAATATCAAACATTTAAGCAAGAAATAGGCCATGCATACAGGTCATGATTACCAGCCGCAGCAGAGACATGGGTATTGTTTTCACCTTGCGAGTACGCCTGTGTGTGCGTGCATGCGTTATTATGGCAAAATGTGGTCCTGGAGACATCTACTGTAGCGTAGAACTGTACACAGAAGAGGTGTTAAGTATTTTACCAGGTGTCTTTCTGTCTGTCTCCAGACTTGAATATACAGCCACAGAACTTTAAAGGTGTGTAGTTGAGATCAAAATGAAGGCCCAGTTCAAAGTTGGGTGTGGTCCAAGAAAGGACAACTTCAGTACAGGGAAGAAAATAGGGAAGGGGCCATTATACATTGCTTTACACCCTAGGCCCAATTTGGCATCATCGTTGGTGTGATCCCAAATCACAACATGGTCTCTCTGACAGAGACAGCTTGAACTCAATTAAATGTATGCTAAAGATTTTAATTTAACAATATATCATTTTAAAGTGACTTACAGCTGCCATCAGGATTATGGAAACAACTACTGGCCTGATATTCATGAAAGGGGTTAGGGCCAGGCCTTGGCAGAGGACTGCGCTGTCCGAGTGCCCTTGTAGTTGTAAATTGTGACGGACATTGATAATATTGCAGAGAGATAATGTTTATATACTGTATATGTGAACAATAATTTAAACCAGCCTGCTTCTGAGTGATGCTAAATATTATGTCTACAACATCCTGACCTGTACACATCTGAGCAGGATCAATTAATTTGAGTATTAACTGTTTGCTTTTAGTTCTTAATCTCATCTCTTTTCTCTGCCATTTAGCAGTGTAATTAGTTGCAGTGTAGTTGTGTAGTGTAATTCCAGCGCAAGATCATCCCATGGTCTTTTTCTGCACTACATCACATAAGCCATCTTGACATTTTTTTTCGTGTATGAACTATTAAGGGAGAAATCCGGTAGAGTCACTAACAGCCGGACATGGCTAACACTGATTAGCTTAGGGCAGTACGGTGAAGGCATTAAAACGGCTTTTTTAACCAATAATATTGCTCAAAATAACACCAAACTTCTGCAGTAGCATGGTAAGTATCCCTACATATAAAATGAAGCATCAATGGGCTCCGTCCCTTTGGATTGCATTTGGTAATCGACTTGAATGGACTTTACTACAAGAGGAGCTGTCTTTTAAAACACTGTCTTGATGGCTTATTTCATGTATGTAAGTGCCGAAAAAGACCATGGGATGATTTTGAGCCGATAATACACTTCGAGTTCACCTTAAGTTTAAACCCCTCCAATTTGCTCTCTAATGTCCCAATGTATGGCATATAACTTGTCACATCAACAAAGTATCTTCACAAAGCACTTATAACTTGTGTGCATCGCCACATAACTAGAAACTCTCTGTAGTAATACCTGAGGACCAAGTGCCCTTAGCTGCTATCACAACTGATGGAATGAAAGGGAAAAGTGGTGATTAAGCCAAGGCCACAATAGGGGAAAAAAAACTACCCTTATGAGGTACATTTTAACATGTTTGAAGAATGCCTCAAAGGTAGTTTCCTATTTTTCAGCTGTCACTGAAAAGTGCTTTCAACAGTCAAAGCACTTTACAGAGGACCCCAGAGAATATAACTCCTTAAAAAAAACTCTAAAATCAAAGCTCACAGGTGAATATGCAAGAGAAAATGCACTCTAAACCATTCTGGGATGACTTCAACAGCTGGAGTTTGAGGAATTATGTTAGCCTTTAGAATCCTTGGATTACTTGATTTGCATGCTTTGCTATAGACACAGGACAGTTCAGAAGGTAATAATCCTCCACTGTGAATGAAAACATGCACCAGCAGTTCATAGCAGGGCTGCAAAACCTGTGCTGGTTAGAGATCATAAACTTTACAGAAATGTATAAAGAAAAAAGAAAATATGTTAATTGAAAATATTCAACTCTAGAACAGCTTTTCTTTTAGGTAGATGGATGAATACTTTCACATGGCCTGTGTTTGATGCCTATTCTACTGAATAACTGTTAACTGCTTTGCATGGGATTTCTGCTTTGTTTCTTTGCACAGATTTGTTCAAAATTGACATTACTTCCATCACAATTAAACGTTCAGCTCAATTCAAAAGTACACAGTCAATTTTAACATTTTGTTTATAAATAAAATGTCAATTCAGTTCAAAAGAAAAACTGTCAGATTATAGAAATTTGTCCAATCAAAAATAACACAGCCTCTTTGGTGGGTCCTGCGAAAATTGGTTTCTTCAGTACCACATTTTACCATGATGACACATAGACTCACAAGGTGAAAAAAATAAAATACCAGCGTCGCTGTGGGAGGTTTACCAGAAGTAGAGCAGGACTTCTATTAGATGCCAGAGCATATTGAAATCATTATTTTAACTGTCTAAATAATGTGTTTGATTATCAGAACTGAGAATTTGGGTGGAGTATCACAATAAACCCAGCAACAACATGAATCAGATGAGCAGAGCTGTCCAAAAAGGAAGCAGAACGTCTTTTGATGTAATGATCCTTTTTAGATCAACTATTTATCCACTCCAAAACTGCCACATTCTGAAGGATTGAAATATTGTAAGGCTGCTTATACAAACCGACAGCTGCCCCACATCCTGCTGCTGT
The DNA here is from genome assembly GCF_963691815.1 of Echiichthys vipera. Taxonomy (NCBI): domain Eukaryota; kingdom Metazoa; phylum Chordata; class Actinopteri; order Perciformes; family Trachinidae; genus Echiichthys; species Echiichthys vipera. The sequence continues at coordinate 14,144,903 of NC_139841.1, forward strand.
CTGCATTGACTGATTTTAGCCCTTTCTCACTTTTTCATTAACCACAAAACTATAAATAATAGCACTGACTGAGAGCAGCAATATCTGCATCCCATTACCCACAGCACAAATCACAAACACAAGGCAGGTTTCTTGATAGAAAAGCAGAGCGGCTGCTTGTTGGAGCAAACTGAGCTGTGTCATAATGGGCCACACTCCTCTGCACTATGACAAGCTAATGGATTTGATTCGTCAGAGGACAAATAGCTCTTTACCAAACTTTTCTCACTCACTTCTATTTTCATCCTCTCTTAGCAAGTATACTAAGGCATGAATATATGTACATATGTCAAAAACATCTATCCATCTATCTACTGTACCCCTCTATCTAATCACATATAATTTACCTTGTCTGAGAGAGATTATGGCTTAAAGAGGTACTGCACATTTCAATGTGTTTTTTTGAGCTGTAAACTAAATTATTTTACTGTACTGTGATGGGGCGGCACGGTGCTGTGGTGGTTATCACTGTCGCCTCGCCTAAAAGCAAGAGGGTTGCGGTTCGAATCTGGGCTGGGGCCCTTCTGTGTGGAGTTTGCATGTTCTCCCTGTGTCTGTGTGGGTTCTCTCCGGGTTCTCCGGCTTGCTTCCATGGACCAAAAACATGCATGTGTTAGGTTAATTGATGACTCGAAATTGCCCGTAGAGTGTGAATGGTTGTCTGTCTATCTTTGTCTCTATGTGCCCTGCTATAGACTGTTAAATCAGCCCTAGCATGGCAAGTCCAATGCTGTGGTAGAGCCAATCGGTTGGGACGTCTCCAAGTAATCAAATTTAAAAATGTTAACACCTTCTAATATAAGGTGGGCAGCACCCTACACATGCCCCATCTCTGCCCCCCTCTGAGTCATGGAAGAATTATTAGACCTTGATAGGGCTCAGCTGTGTAGCCTGTTCTTTCCAGTGGTCAAGTAGCAGTACTGCAACGAAAAGTCCCACTGCGGCCCAAAAAGCATTTTCTCCATAGGCCACCATTGTACAAGAGACATCTGCTAAACTGTTAACAGGACACCAGCAACTGCAGACAAGGCCGCGTATGACTCTTTCTGTTGTGAATTTTTAACACATGGACTTATTATATTTGTAAAACTTTTCTTAAAGATGTACCGCACGTGAGCCTGTTCTTTCAGAGCCCTCCATCTTGTCACGTTTATAGTCACTCAAAGTTATTATCTTTTTAGCATACAATTCGCTCTTTGTCTACCCTTCAATAACTGGGAATTCCCAGTTATTGAAGTTTTTTGAAGTATTGAAGTTTCTAAAAGTTTGGAAGATTACTTGATTTGACTAAGGGCATACTTTAAGGAACTGGCTTTCTTGTGCAATATCCTCCCATAAACTAAATCCACTCTAATATACAAATTACTAGTATATAAATCAATGCATTTTCACCGGGGTATATATTAAATGAATGACAAAAACAGGTGTAGAGCCCAACCTGAAGGGGAGAGAAGAACTACAACTGAGCATGATTTCAAAGACTGAGAGCAAATCATAAATAAGGATTCTACAAGATTCTAGGGCACCTTTAGGCAAAGGGGAATTTATCCCAGGAATCAATCATTCCTTGCCCAACCGCAGAGGAATTGTTAGCAACAGTTACTGGTTAACCAATACACCATAAAACATATAAGATATGTGCCGCTGGGGAGCTAGGCCAGCAAGTAGAGCCAGTGAGAGTGCTGTATGTCTGTTGGCACTGCTGTTAATTAGGGTCATTGAGGCTCTGATAAACCACATTACGATCAGTTCTGATACGGGTGTACAGACAGTGATGGACAGCAGGTATAGAACCATATAGGCTGGAAAAGTGAAAAGGCTGCAAATGGACAGTCAAGCAATCAGTCAGTAAATATAAGGTTTTTTTAGTGATGCTTTGTTTCAAGACAGGGCTCCAAACTAACTTTTTACATTGGCTGCACTGGTGTGCCTAACTTTTTCATTTGGGTGCACCAGCGCATAATCCCACACACAGACACAAACATTGGTGAAAACAATAAAAAGTTTAGTCACACTTGACAGATTTTTGGTTGCACTCTGGAGCCCTGCATAAAATATGGAAATGCCACTGTATAAAGTTCCCAAAACATGGGAGGCTAATTGGAACTACTTCACTGGCAGAATTTTGAGCCTTCAAGAGATTGGATGCATCGTTAAGAAGGATGCCTTTGCAGTGTATTACTCTGGTACCCAGTGAGGCTGGATCTAGCTTTTAATGACACTCCCTAGTTATTCTCACAAGTCTCATCCCTCATTTCAATATTTTAGATCAGTGCGGTGGGATCCTAGCTTATCAGCAACAAAAAGCAGATAATTTCAAGGTTGACTGTAAGTGCAGCGAATGTTTAGGACCACCTTTTCCATATCTAAACCTTGGCTGCAAATGATGTTAAACATAATTACAACCAGGTGTGGAGAACCGTGAGGTTGGTGATGGGAGAGCTTTTTATCTCCTAGGTGTTAAGGCCATCTGTGGGATTCTACTGATTCATCTACTGAGCGACAGAACTAACATATAATATAGAAATATAGAATGGAACACAAATATATAACACAATTATTATTTTTAATTTCTGCTGTCTGTTATAAAAAAAAAAGATAAAAAGCACTAACTAAAGCCTCAAATTTGTGTTGATTTCCTGAATGCTCCTGTGACAATTTTACCATCCCATTTTGCACAGACATTATTTAATTTCATCAGTTCTGCATTTGATTGTGGTTCTGTAGGTCATACAGGCAGATTGTCTTTGCTTGAATGATAGAAGACTAATTACATTGACCTTCTGAAAATAATTTTTCTTGGTAAAACATCTCCAACAATATCCATGACAGAAATGCTGTTGCTCATGCATTCCTGGAATCAGTCACTATCACTATCACTATTACTCGGGGCAATGGCAGATATTTCGTTCCTGCATGTAACCAAAGCATACTCAAACGCAATTAAGTCAATACTATTCGGGGTACAAACGGAAACCAAAACGTTTCCAGTACCAAAATTTTGTCCTGATGCCTACAGATTTTGTATCCATATCCACAAATCTGTTTATAGAGATTAGTATACTCTATACTGTTTTTACTGTGCCACTTGGAATAGATTTATTAACCTATTTAGGGATTTCATCTGCTCCATTCTGAAGCTGTGGTGGATCACCATAACGATTAGAATTCATTAGCTATGGACCTCACGAGGGGTCCATCTGATTCTTGCGCACATACACAAACATACAAAAACATATTCACACATATACATATATACATACATAATGTATGTATATAATGTATATATACACACAGTAAAGCCTGCAATACCTCTGAAAAGCCTCTTCCTTCCCTCTGCATGAAGTAATTCTTCTTAAACTCGTAATAGGTGTTGTACTGATGCCAAGACTGCAGAAAGTCAAACCTATGGTAGACAGAGGGAAGAACAAATATAAGAGAGTTGAGCACTCACAAGAGATAAGCCAGAGGATGATGCAGAGCTTCTGCAATATCTGAAAGAAAAGTTAGTGATAAGAGGTTCTGAAACCAAGATGGGACCAGCGCAAAAGATTTATTTCTGGTAAGAACACTTACCGAGGATCATTCTTGGCACGGACACTGGCCTCAAACTTAACGCCGTTCCTAGCAACGTACTCGGCTAGTTTGTCTATGACTGGCTGGGTGTCAGGTGGTGGGGGAATGATGGCTGGTGTTGCTGGTGTGGAAATTTGAGCTTCAGGTCTCAAACTGTTTTGAGTGAAAAATAAACATGTTAAGCAGAGAGAAACATTTCAGCTTTTAAAACAGGTGTGAACTGTTTTCAGCAAAAACTGTCAACTTGCTCTATTAAATTACAGTGAAAAAAACATAAGAGAAGAAAAAATAGTGATGTCCAATAGTTCCTACCTGGTTTCTGGTACAACAGCAGGAGCAGCAGAGCTGGTGACTTGAGAGGGGACTGCAGCTGATGGTGCCATGGTGATAGTTTCAGAAGGAGTGGGTGTACTTTCCAGATTAGGCAAAGCCTCAGCAGACGAAGGGGGAGCCATGACAGCTGAGGGCATACTGTTATAGTAGGAGCTGGCATCTATCCCAGGGGGAGGCGGGGCTAAGCAGAATGTTCCATCAGGAAGCATGTAGTACCCATAGTACATTGCTGCTGCATTTTCTGCAAAGACATTAGGAAATGCTTAAATTGTGCCTGATGAAGAACAGTTACTGTATCTTCATGTGAACATAAACTGTACAATATATTGTCAACTTTTCCACAGTAAATGCTAGAGTAGATTGGAATGTTCCTTTTTGGTTGAGACTGTCACATCTCTACAGTGAGCTTAAAGTCAATAGTTTACATGGTGTTGTAATGCTTAATAACTTTACAGTTGAGTTCAAAAGTCAGTACAGAGAAGCAATTGTTGGTTTGATGTGAAGTGAGGGTGCCTTCACAGTTAAGGAGTGATTTACTAATTCATTTCAGTCTTGACATGGAAATCTTTCTATTTCAACCTTGGTGAAGAACATCAACAGGTCAGGGAAAAGTCATCTACCACTGGAAACAGAAACTGTCAACACCCGTTTTTTTAGTGTGCTTATAAATAACAAAGATGCCACAATTGTGCTCAGTCACTGTGTTGAAATTACATTTTCAAGGCAGGAAGACCAGGAAAATGATATAGGCTTTTAAGACTGCAGCAAAGTTTCCCTTTGGAGGTATTAAGTTGACCCCAAACTCATGGTTTGTCTCAGTTTAATGTGAAGATAAATGTGAGCTATTTGTGTTTTTTCTGTATATACTGGTATGCAATCTGAATATTTTACACATACTAGCCGACAAAAAAATCTGAATGGAACCTAATTAAGTGCTACTGTGGGAGATCGCTTAACAATTCCTATTTATAGTTTAAGTGTAAGTAGCTGCATTCAAATTGGCCACTGGACAGCAGTGTGGTTGCTGTGGTCAGACCACAAGAGTTAAGTGGCGTGAAAGTGTTCATTATATGACTGTAATGGGCCTTCTGCTGCTGAAGCTTGCTTTCTGTTTTATGTCAAGGCTGTCCTGTTCACTGTCAAGCTATGTTTTTATGTTATGTTAAATATGTCTGCCACAGTAATTAATTTAAACCAGCAAGGGGGAAGAGAATATAAATCAAGATGTGACTTATGTGTGAAAGGGTCATCTCCCTTATCAGTGGGTTTGTATTACAAATACATTTTATTGAAAAGATAGAGGGAAGTGGAGGGGGGGGGGGGGGCAACAGAGGGATAGGGACAAAATAAATGGTCAGTGTCAAAGTGGAGACAGTGTGATATTAACACATTAGTCACTGAGCTGGTTGACTTTAATGACACATCCAATTTTCTCTAGTCAGGAAAATTAAAGACCACAGCAGGAGCTTTCATTTACAAACTTGACATGTGTCACAGCTGAGATAAAGACTTCAAATGTGTAAGTGGAGGGTCAAAAAGGAAATTTGGTTAAATGGCAGGTCACATAGTAGATAAATGGTCAGATAGACAGATTGCAAAAAATATTTCATGAATTGACTTTAATTTTAAGTTAGCATGTGTTTTTTGAGCTGCTCTTATTGTTCGCTCTTTGGCATGCTCATATACATTAGGGTCAGAGGGAGGGAGTGATTAAATACTCTAAATTAAGGGAGGCAATCCAGTACAAAAGAGGTAATGGAGCATCTTATTATCCACGCCCTGTATTAACATAAGTGGCAAAACAAAATGTTTAAAAGGACAAGACAAGGTTTTCCCATTGGACCAAGCGTAGCATAAGTACATGGATGGGCAAATTAACAGCCCCCGCTTTGAGCAACAATGAATATCCACGGCATTAAGCAGCTAGGTCATCCACAACTAATTTACAAACATCCACTGGCAGATTTCTGCAGCAAATATCAGGCTAAAGGACACCCTCCACAACTGTTTGTCAGGGATGAATAAATTGAAGTAATGGACAAGTTAACACACTCAGGTCAGCATGGGCCACTGGACATGGGTTTATTTAAGCAACTGTTTCAGGGGCGGATGAAGACATATGAAAAAAAATAGGAAGTGTGATGAATAACGTAGCGTGGGAGTGGATGTGGCTCATCACGGATGGATATCCACTTGGTCTTACATACAGTTTGTACACTACGGTACACGGCATTCTTTTGAATGTAATGGCAATGCTGTTGTTTGACGTCATTCAATTTAATAATGTTATTTTGTTGAGTTTAAAAATGTCATATTCGATGACGTCTCATCCAAATGTATGAGAAGGGTCAAGGCATAACATTGACCACAATACTGTTAGTCATACCCATGAGAAGTAGCTCATAAAATAAAATGTATCAAGGTCTGTGCCATAGATGTTCAATATTGCAATGCACAAATAGTTGTAGGTCTAGTGCTTATTAAAGTACAGTGTTATGTTCAGGGACATTTAAAAAAAAAAAAAAAAACTATAATTTTGTTAGTTTTTTTTGTGATCCTTTACGAGATGAGATGCACAAACCAAGAACACACATAATTTTGAGTCTGAACGGACCCAGAACCCAGGTGGACTAGAAAGTGTGGACCTGAGGAGCTGGTTCAGGTTGGGTCATCTGGTTTTCAGGAGATGTGGTGTGTCCCAAAACACCTCTAAGCTCAATATTACTTTGCTGTAAGGCGTTTAGAAAGGCCTTTGCATTAATGGTCAAAAAGGACAAAGTTAAATGCCAATTTTCTGTGGTCAACAGTGCTCTCAGAGAGAAAATTCACTTTAAATAGCTGCAGGGAAGGGCCTTGTGCTCAGTGGTAGACAAACAAGAGCAACCCCACTTGGCTGAGAGAAAACAGACAGATGAAAAAGTAAAGACAGAACTAAAGTCTTCATAAATTTAAGATGTTTTGTCTTTTGTTGTCAAAAAAATAATAATTTTACTCACGGTCAGCAGTGTACTGCGCTGGCGTATTGGATGCAGCTGGGTCTGTCACTTCCTCTGGTTTGGTTTCCACTGCTGCTGTGCCATTCCTTTCCTGTCGAGCTTTTCGTACAAGTGCTGCCAGAGGATGGTCTGGGTCCATTACTTTTAGAGGCTGCAGAAGAAGACCAGTCTGGTCAAAACAGTCTATCACACCATTTTTATTTTTTTATAAAGGAATACTTAAGCCATTGAGACCACAAAACTTGCATACTGTAGGAGACAAAAACATTTTACAGTAATAATATAATAAATATTCAAAGCTCACTAAAGCCAGAAAGCATGAAATGCAATATTTAAGCATTACATACAGAATTTAATAGTTAACCCCATAAATGTGAACTATGAAGAAAATTAGAGTGGCTGATATGAAAAGGAAAACCCTCTTGATGGGAGACAACTGTCAGACAGCTTGCTATTAAAAGCAGCTCACTATGTTTCTTTCAAAATACATGCTTCCATTCTTGCTGCTCTGTCAAAGACTAATGGCTGTTCTGACACAGCACATGAAAGTACTAACAAAAAACTGTAACAGCATGAAGGCAGGGAAAGAGAATATCTTTATTTGAGAATGCAGTAAAGGAAATGGGCAGGACTAATAGCATGTAAATGTAATTCACATAGCAGGCAGTGATCGCCAGTTAGAATTGCAACATACGTTTGAAACATCTAATACACTTTCAGTTGGACTCCAGATGAGCACTCTATGGTCACTGTCCAATGAAAACCATTCTGCTACTTTTTAAGTTACATAAGTCGTTTAAAAACCCCTAAAAAATGTTCCAACAACAATAACTGAGTTAGTTTTTAATTAAAATGTAAGGTTTTGGAGATACAGGGTTTTCACCAGACAGTGTCGCAATATAATGTAGCAACTGTATCCAAAAGGTACAGATTCACATTAGGTGGCCTATTTACATTACCTTTACTAGCTCCTCCAGACGAGAGCACTTTTTAGGGGCAAACAGGCTGGGATGGAGGTAACTGCCATCGCCATCCTCATCTGAATCATCAGAGTGGGATTCTACAGCAAGAAAGCAAAAAAAGGAAAAGTAATGAACACATTTTAAACATTAAAATTCATGCAGAGCATTAATGTTTTTTACTGTTTCGTTCTATTGCTTATGTATTACTGATGATATTTCTGCATTAATTACGATACATGACACGGATGGATTCAGTGACTGCTTCCTATAACTCACCCTGTGACTGCTCTTGCTTCTTGGTAGAGACAGGGTTATATCGACCTTCCTTCATGGCCCGCAGGATGTGTTTGTAATAAGGGTTCAGGTAATGGTCAAAGCGAAGAAAGTCAAACTGGGAGTTACCGGCCTGCTTAGCTTTCAGGACTATCTCAAACTGAGCCCCCTGCTGAGACACAAAGTTGGCCGTCCTCTCGATGATGTTATGGGTCTTAATGGTTGCCGGCTACAAAAAATAAAAAGTCAAGAAATTAGCATATATGTTTTTAAACTATAGGTGTTGTTAGCTGAGGCTGTATTTACTGTCATATGCAGATTGAAGCAAATATTTTACCATGTCATAAGAAGACATAATCCTTTAATTCTTCCAAAAGCATCCAGTCATTTGTCAAATAAATGCAATGGGAAATGTGCCATGTCATGAATTAGCTAGCTAGCAAGTTAACTAATGGGGAAATTCTTTCAATACTTTGGAAATTCAAGCCGACAAATATAAAATATATTCACTCTAGTAATGTAATAAAAACTAACATGGCAACATGTAGTCCTATGGCTCGACAGTGCAGTAGTGTAGGCTGCACATGTGATGGGAGAATGCACTGAGCAATTTCTATTTAATGGGATGCTGGAAAATTATCTCCACTGTTGAAAATAGTGCATGGGACAATTCAAGTACATGGGCATACTTTTAACCAAAACATAAGACCTAGCGTTGCTTTTTATTCATGTGTATTTTCCCCAAAATAAGTTCACAATGAAAAAAGGTAATATTTGCATTTTGGAATTGTGTTCAATTCCACAATGCACAGTTTATGAATGGCTTCTTTATACCAAGGACACAAGCCATTTTGGTTCAAAGGCATTTTAATGCCAGGCATTCTTATCTTCATTGTGATGACATTAATTCTTAAAATGCACATGGGGTAGAAATCAGTGGAACAAGAAATAGTTCATTATTCATTCATTATTGTCCCCCTTGTGTGCTTTTAATGATTAATCATTGTCATTACCTAGAGAGTACAGAGAAGTGCAGCAATCTCCAAAAGAACCCCCATATCTCATCAAGATGAAAGTCATAATAAATAGTACCTTTCAGGAAACCTGCCAGAAAAGACGCCAATGTCCAACACTAACACATCATTATTTTGTTCCAAGCTGCCAAAGGACTTACAAGAGCCTTCCGCACTCCGTTTTACGGAAATAGGCATTAGGTGAAAAGGGGCTGTGTCATACTTGTTCTGTGTTGATGTGATACAAACAAGGAAAGCATCCTAAAACAAAGCATAACTAACATGTAACAGTTATAAAGCATGGCAGCTCCTTGAAAGTATAACATACAGTTAAAAGCCATTGCTATGCGAACCCATGTAAGCACAGAAAAGAATAGCCATTTGGGCCCCGTTAACTGAGGTGTAACGACTGTCAGCTATCCAGTATAGGTAAAATTCCTTTACCATAATCTTAGTTTAAAAGAAAAACATATCATTGATAAACGGTTTCTGCAATGTCTCCTGCATTGAAATTATTAATATTTGCATTCTGGTTTGTTAATGGACTGAGATGCAGCACAACATCACAGTTAGATTGTACAGTTAGAATTCCCTTGCTCTTTCTCCCAAGCTGCCAGTCAAGCAGAACAGTATGGGAGATAACCTACACAGAGTCCCTCACAATCTAGAGAGAAGACACTAAGATTTTATGCCTATCATGTACAGAGCTATGCTGTGCTCTGTATGTATTCACAAATGTGTTTTGACTGTTTTACAAACAGCATGCTATATACTTAAAATGCACACAGTCAATGACAACATTAAAGAATTCTTCTCATGCATAACAAAGTGGCAACTGATGCGGACTGGCCTGGTCCTGAAGGAGCATTATCAAACAAAAAAACGCTAGATAAAACAAAGTAAAAGCAATGCATTTAAAATTTCTCAGTATACTATTTCTTGTCTGTTGTAATATTGGATATAAAGCATCAACTATACCGTACCGTTTTTGTAGCAGAGGAGAATTAACATCATAAAAATGAATACACTTTTAAGACATAAAGTTTTAATGGTCACAAGTTGCCAATAAGAGAAGGGTTCCAAATGTTCCTGTAATTGTGTAAACCCACAGTGCACGTTTATATATTGTGTATATGTACTGTGTAAAAGAGTGCAATATGGCAGCAATATCGGTAAGCCAGCTGGACATTTAATACTCACCAGTTCCACATCAGGAGGAATAGCGAGGCCTGGGGGAGCAACGAACGGCTCCTCACTCTCCTCAGTCTCTGCCTCTTCTACGTGTGTGAAGCAATTTTAGGACAAAAAAAAAATGAAATTAACTCTTGTTAAGCATTTGCATTTGGAGTGTCTTAACATTTTAAAATTGGTCAAAGTAAAATACTACACTCTTCATCATTTATTCTTAACCCTCATTTGCAAAATGCACTAGTCAGGTGGAACATTTTTAATGCTGTACTGTGGGGATTTTGCAAAGTAATGAAGAAAACAAGGTCCTTAATTTAAGACATACAATCTATGGGGGAAAAAAGCCAGCCTTCCCACTATTTCAATTGGATCTATGTTTGTCATGTTTGATGTGCCATGGGTAAAGCGATGAAATCAGCTTTTGGCAGGGCCTAAAAAGGCACACAGCAACCCTGAGTTCACTCTGTCTTATGTCACGTCTTAACTCCAATTTAGTGTTAATATAAATGTCTTCCAAAGAGTGCCCCGATTTTGAAAGACGACATGCACTCTTAATCATCACTATAGCTATATAGCAAGAGTATTATCATGGTTGACTAGCTTAGGGTTTCCCCCAGAAAAGTTGTTCTTGTTGGGGGTGGGGGTGGGGAGCGACTCGTCACTACAATGATTGTGGCTGGTCCACCTTAAGACTGCATTCAGACACACTCAGGCAGGTCCAGCAAATTGCAACAGGATTGTCCAGTTACCTTGATAGTTTTGAAAAACTCTCTTGTAACAGTGATAGGCAGGATGTTTACTGTTGTACTGACTGTACAGGACTCTCACACACTGCACCAAAATTAACTGACGAGTCTTATAACAACAGCTACCGCAGTGTGATGAATTGTTTTTCTCCATAAAGTTGAGATTGCAGCAATGTTTTTTTTTTATGTACTCTCACTATTTAAAAAGGCACTCCAGCATCATTCCCATGTACCACGTGACCATGTCACAGACTGTTTCTCTATTCAAAGCTACAGTATAGCCACACATTGACTCAGCAGCTCCATACAAGGAAACAAGTAGGCACTCTGCTTCAAGGGATGAATGGGATAGCCAATAGTCCCAAGTAGGTAGAAATATTTGGAATTCAGGGATTTCAGTGAGGGTGAAGTAAATTATTTCAGCTTTAGCACATTGAAATGAAGTTCTCAACTGAGGAGATAATAAGTGAAAACTATTTGACTTAACTAAAACTACTAATATTGTGATCATGCGTTTCCAAATCTGTCAGCCCAACCCCTCTCTTTGAGGCTACACATTTGCATTGGGGTGCAGGACTTTTTTTTTCATGATATTGTTTTTGTATGTGATAATGTCAAATATTTTAAAGAAGGAAAGCCAAAAATGTGAGAACAAAGAAAAACTAAAAAAGGGATTAAATTGAAAGCAGCCCCCTTATGACCCTTATGCACTTTATCCCAAAAGACAAGTTCTACTGGCATCTGGAGTTTTGGTAGAAGTAATCATACTCTGGACTCAGCTCGACAATCTCCCCAGAGAGGCATGTAGTCTGCTTAACTGTCAGGCCGCTGGCTGGGACAAAGCGCTTCCAGCTATCTCAACATCAAATATTTAAAGTTGCAAGGAGGGGAGTGTGTGCGTGTGTGCGTGTGTCTCAGATATCAGACTTGGATGGATGACCCAAGTTGATGTTGGTGTTGACAGCTGATTAGCAGTCTAAATGTCAAACCTACTTTCACCCATGGCTAACATTTTAATATTATATTTGAATATTAGTTGAATTATATATATTCATATTTATGTGGGGCCTCTATAAGGTGTTGTTCCAAAGAGTTATAATACATGTGTAATAATAAAGAATCAGTTATTATCACTGTGTGCTCTGAAGGCAGAAATTCAACATCAGCAGCCCTGGGAGGGTGTGTATCTGCAGATGGTCACATGGATTAGAATAGTAAAAAAAAAAAAAGAGAAATGTATTAGACAGACCTGCTGTGCTCTTCACAGCAGACTGAAGCAGATAAAAATTCAAAAGTCAAGCAGCTAAAATTGTAGGCATGGCACAGATCCCACAACAAGCTTGTCAAGGACAGAAGGGGTACATTAAAGATCCCAGGGATTCAAGTAGTGCATTTTCATGCATACAGTAATGTGGTTACTTTGTAGAACTTTGTTTAATTTACACAGCCCCATTCTGCAAGGTTGGGTCTTTTGCAGGGCTCTACTATTAAAAATGTTGTGTTTTGCTTTCCTGTTTGTGTCATATTGTTCCTGCATTTGTGAGTGTATTCCATATGTATATGAGAGTGACTAACTAATGTCCTGACTGCCCAGGCAAGTTTGTGAGTGATGAGTTCTCACCAGATTCCCTGTTAGCATCTTCCTCCTCAGTGGGCTGAGAGGGGTCATAGTAGTCAGCACAGTATTTGAAGGCCACTGCATTGTAGGAGCCTTCATCAGCCAGAGCCTCACTCAGACGTTTGTACTCCTCCTCTGTGGAAAACAAGAAAGCACATGGACAAACATTTACTACAATGTTGATTATCATCTAAATGAAATCTATATTTCAATCTAGTCCTAACATAACTTGCAACACCATTTCCAAAAAGAGCTGAGATGCACAAAGAGAACATATCAAATGTTGAAAGTGAGAAAGTGAGAAAATTCATTGTTTTTTGAAAAAGATAAGCCTATTTCAAATTTGATGTCAGCAACACATTTCAAAAAAGTGGGACTGTGGCAACAGAAGACTGGAAGGGTGTGAAAGGTTAAAAGAAAACACCTGGTGGAACATCGCACATTTAATTAGGTAAACTGACGGGGGAGGGGTTAACCACTCTAATAGTGAAACAATTTATGAATAATGCTTCTCACATGAAATTTAAAAAAATATATATAATTAAAAGATAATCTGAAGAAACTCTTTATGTAAGGGACAAGGCTGAAAACCAATAATAATAACAATAATATTTTTTTATTATAGCAAAAGCTGCTAATTTGCATCCGTAAATATTAATATGTATATGAATATATATATATATATATATATATATATATATATATATATATATATATATATATATATATATATATATATATATATATATATATATATATATATATATAAATACACAGTATATAATATTATAATATTGGATGTTGGTGATCTTCTGGCCCTTAGACGGCACTGGATTAAAAACAAACACAGTTCCGTAGTGGACATCACTGCATAGGCTCAGGAACAATACATCCAAAAAACATTGTCTGTGAACACAGTTCGCCGCTGCATCCACAAATGCAAGGTGAAACTCTACCATGCAATGAGGAAACCGTATATAAACCATGTCTTTTATGGGCCCAAACTCATTCAAGATGGACTGAGGCAAAGTGAAAAACTGTGCTGTGATCTGACGAAACAAAATTTGAAAATCTTTTGGAAAAAGGGCTGTCACGATACTACAGTTTCAAAGTCGATACCGATACTCAGCAAAATACTTGATACAATTATCGATAGCACAGGGAGAAAATGACAAAAAATGAAGGCAGCATTTTTAAAATAAAAAGTAGAACAATACAAACACCATTAAAAATAACACTTTTTTAAAAAAAAAGAACACATAACTGAAGGGTGTATATGTGACGAATATTTTCAAAATCTCATTTGATTTATCATGTTGTATAGTTCAGTGATTTCAGTGTACATTAAATGATGCGGTCAAACGTTGGATTCAGTTTGGATTGGATTCTGTTTGTTGTTGAAAGTCAGGTTTCTCCACAGTGTAAACCGGATCTGGTCAATGCTAATGTATTCAGCTACATTTCTGTATATCTTCTGTTTTTGGTGACTTGGCACCATATTATCTTTGCTGATTAAATAGAGTTGGTAGCAGCTGCCACTGTTTCTTTCTTGTTGCTGGCTGACTTTTCAGACACATTATTGTGTCATCCTGTGAAATTAACATCTCTTGTTAGACGGACAGGAGTGATGACGTTAGCTGCTTAGCTCCGCCGTTAATGTTTATTATTAGATCCTAGCCGCCCTGGTCGTTAGCCTCGTATGCTAAATACTTCCAAACGGAACTATTGCTTTGTTTATTTTCTACTAAAAAACAAAACAGTTTCTTCTTCAAATCTGTTTATACTTTCCAAAGTAAGCTATTGTGCCATTAATTGGCATTGGTGTGGTTACAATTTACGGAAATGACCTGTTCACCCCCCACTGCCAAAGACTGACCAAAAATACTGACTATGAAAATTAACTCACTGACCCACACTAACAAACACACCTTACTATCAGTGCAATACTGTACATACATCATATGTTGCAACATATCACAATATACTGTTTTAGGTCACGTTCTTGTTTGTTTTTACTTGTCTTTGTCTATATTTAGATTTTAACTTAAATGCTTTTCACTATTATTTATGTGACGCTTTATTACATATTTTACTTTTAGAACATTAAAATATTTACTTTACCCATGTTTACTTGTACTTATGTTGCACACTGCTGAAAAACAAATGCCTATTAGTCTGGCATGAGTCCAAGGGACATTATCAATGATGCAGAGTAAAATGCCTCTGTTTCTGAAAAAATTTTATGCAAGACATAGGCTCAGTTATCAGACTTGTGTATGTTATTTATGTCATAATATTACATGTTACTGAAAGACTCTGTTCCCAAATTGTGGCAAGCCCTTGTACAAGCACATTAGTTAATAGAAAAGACAGGAAGAGCATTACTTACTGGTTGCAAGAAAAATATACACTGATATGTGGCCCCAGACACTGACCTGTTTCTATTGAAATTCATGGCAAACTATATCTTTATTAAAGAAGCAAGGGCAAAATTGCCACTAAAAATATCAATATTTCTAATGCTTTCCTGCTGTCCCTTATGTGGACAGATGGGTAATAGTCTAACTGAATGGGGTCAGGCCTCCAAATTCAAGGGCAAACTAGCCTGGGGGATGAACCTGCTGCAGTGAGCGTGTGTGTGTGTGTGTGTGTGTGTGTGTGTGTGTGTGTGTGTGTGTGTGTGTGTGTGTGTGTGTGTGTGTGTGTGTGTGTGTGTGTGTGTGTGTGTGTGTGTGTGTGTGTGTGTGTGTGTGTGTGTGTGTGTGTGTGTGTGTGTGTGTGTGTGTGTGTGACAAATCATTAGCTGACTCATTCTGTCCTGTCAGTTTGGACATAAGACACCATATTTCACATAAAACTGTGGCTTATTAATTCAATTACAGTAATTAAGTCTGTCTTTCAGAGGGGTGCTTTGTCATCAAAACAGCTTTTTTTCATTATAATGTAAAACGACTGCGATGTAAGTATCCAAGACTTGAAAGTGATTTCCATAGAAATGGCAGCTGCTGAGCTCAGAATCAGAGCCTGCCCTTTTTAAAGAGATGAAAGCTTAGAGCGCCTTAGAAGGGGATGTAAAAATCTAGATTTTGTTAAGAAGCCTTGATTGAAGAATAAAGCAATTGTAGGAGTCCCTGCCTTTCCGTCTGTACAGACAGGCTTGTCATATCGGTGTTAGTCTGTGGGAGTGCTGACAGACGAAAAAAAAACAGGACGACAATTCAAACACTGACTGCCTGAGAAGAAAGTGAACATTTTAACTCTACAAATAGAGCCAGTCACCGGTAATAAAAGCAGAAATATTAACCACAAAGTGTCAAGGATTTTGAAGCATTTTGATTTGGCAGAGGCCATGCAGCTGTGCCATGTTGCTAGTATTTCTGATTAGTTACTGTATGTCTTGCCCTGCAACCTTGGCTACCATAGATATATTAAGCCTTGAGTCAGAGCTGCCCACAAGGATTACAATCTGCCAGTAAAAAATATAAGGGTTAGGACTGCTGCCGGTGGGAATTAATATCTGCCAGTGGAACACAAGTGTAAAGCCATTTGTAAGTGTAATAACATTATGTCAGGAAGAAAGTAGTGGCATATGCCAATGTTTCCTAACATATGCCACTGGACCAACACAAAGATATGTTGCAGCAATTTCATTACCCCCTCACATCATACGATGAAGGTGTGACAGATCGTAATTGATGATTGATGGGCCAACAACAGTTCCAACAGGATTACAACATTGTGTGCAGGATTGCTCTGAGGCTTTACCCTGACATCCCTTTCGGGCACTTTACTGTTTTTCCAATCCCCTAATCTTCAAGGGGGGGATATACTGTATTGTGTTTATTTTCAGGTTCATAACTTTATTTTGGGTTTCTACTAGAACATGTTTAGATGCTTTAATGTTCAAAAAACACATTATTTTTCTCTTTGTCGGTCTGAATATACCTGTATTCACCCTCTGTCTGAAACGCTCAGTTTTAGCACCTGTCCTTGTGCTCTCTGAGTCTCTGCACTGTCACTGCATCTGGGGAATGACTGTAACGGCACTGTAGTGACAGTTTATCCCTATATATACTGTAGTAGAATTGTGACATCACAACTTTTGTGGGACCTTTAAGATGTGCCATATGCGTGTGGTAAGTGGCAGAACTAGCATCGTGCCTACCTTGTCTGGCCTCCTCTTCCAACAGGTCAGTGTGCAGAGCCAGGTATCTCTCCTCATCGCACAGCGCCTCAATCCTAGCCTCCTCCTCCGACAGCTGGTAGGATGTATTCCATGACCCGCTGTCATACTCTGAAAGGTCATGTAAGTGACCACGCCCATCGTATCTGTTGGGTGATAACAAGGATTAGAGAGAAGGAAGTCAACAAAGCCTTTTGTACACAATATGGACCTACTTACCAAGGGAGGGGGACCTAAAACCCAAAATTTACATCAATAATACTTTACCTCTGTAAGTCTGTCATGAGGGAGTATACTTGTAAAATACGTGAGAGTTTCTCAAAATACAGACAACACAATAATGAACTAATTAAGTCCTTTGCCTTAATTGTCGATTGTGCTCTTAAGTTACCTAGCAAGTTTTTTGCTACTATTTTCTTCTTGGACAAGTCTAACAAACGAACGACCCTACATCAATAGAAAAAAACAAAAAAAACAAACAAAGCAACTCG